>NW_024039127.1:127500-570000 GCF_016077235.1 Cyprinodon tularosa | reverse complement strand
GAATGATGGATGGATGGATGAATGATGGATGATGGATGGATGGATGTATGGATGGATGATGGATGATGGATGGATGATGGATGGATGGATGATGGATGGATGGAGGATGGATGGATGGATGAATGATGGATGGATGATGGATGGAAGGATGGATGATGGATGGATGAATGATGGATGATGGATGGATGGATGATGGATGGATGGATGTATGGATGGATGGATGATGGATGGATGGATGAATGATGGATGGATGGATGATGGATGGATGAATGATGGATGGATGGATGGATTCTGTTAGGTTGCTCCTTCTTGTTCTGGTAGGTGTGATCTGATTGGTCAGTTTCTCTGGTGTGGATCGGTTCTGATCCGGTCCAGACTGGTTCTAGTGACCCGTTCTTTGGTCTAAACAGGAAGAACTAATGTCCTCTCTGTCTCTCTGTCTTTCTCTCTCACAGCGTGGAGGGAGACCCTCAGTGTCCAGAGGTCCTCAACTTCTCAGACTCGTCCTTTGGACATCCTGCTCCCTTCCATCGCTATAGCAACAGCCCGCTCTGCAGCCCCTGTGACCCCTACGGTCCCACTTCCAGCAGCGGGCCCCTGGGAGCCTCTTACCCGCAGACACAGGTACTCAGTCACACAGAACCAGGACAGAACCTGGATCTAAACAAATAAACCCCGTCTGAAAGCGTCAGGCCGGTCCACAGAGACCCAGTCCACAGCAGTGACGTGCGGTGAGGTTCATAGCTGGTGAGGCACTGACGTCATCAGAATCAGATTTGCAAATAGATGCATAGATTGACAGCAGTTTACAGGTTATGTTTCACTTCTGCATCCTTACACATACAAACTGTAGCTCACAAAACACACATTTCCTTAAAAAACAAAACAAAATAAATGTTATTACTGTCTTACCTTTACTTATAAATGAATAGAAGTCCTCCTTATCTTCCTTCAGTTTTAAAAGTCTCTCTGTCTCAATGGAGATCACTGCCAGGGAAGAAAGCCTTCCTTGATCCGTCCTGTTCCTGCCTTATGTTTTCAGTCTCTTGAGCACCCCCTGCCATGAGGCAAGAGAACTGCCTGCCTCACCTCGAACTTGTTCTCTGCCGTTTATAATCGCTCATTACACGAAACACGTTACACAAACACAGTTGGTGACAAAAAGCTCTGTACATTATATACATAAGCCAAATTATTAGAAATAAGTTCACATATTACATTTGTTTAAACCATTTTATTGACGCCGTACAGCAACATGCTCTCTCCGCTTTGCAGCCAGCGCAGAGCCAGGGGTTGCGCAATCCAAGGTGAGGCAGAGCTCGCTGCTGCCTCACCGGCATCGCTTCCAAGCATTTGAATGGGAAAATAAGAAAATTCAGCGATTTTGAACAAATAAAAATCGAAATTGGTGAAGCTACATGAAAAATGAATATTTTTTAGTACAAACCACCGGATGAATATAACAATTTAAATTACTTTATGATTATATATTTTCTTTCTTTCCATGATGGCTGGTGAGGCACTGCCTCACCTGCCTCCCCTGACCGCACGTCACTGGTCCACAGAGACCCGGTGCACAAAGGCCCGGTCCAGAGAGGCCCGGTCCAGAGAGGCCCGGTCCACAGAGGCCCGGTGCACAAAGGCCCGGTCCACAGAGGCCCGGTCCACAGAGACCCGGTGCACAAAGGCCCGGTCCAGAGAGACCCGGTCCACAGAGACCCGGTCCACAGAGACACGGTCCACCGCAGAGACCCGGTCCACAGAGACCCGGTGCACAAAGGCCCGGTCCACAGAGGACTGGTCCACAGAGACCCGGTCCACAGAGACTCGGTCCACAGAGGCCCAGTCCACAAAGGCCTGGTCCACAGAGACCCGGTCCACAGAGACCCGGTCCACAGAGGACTGGTCCACAGAGACCCGGTCCACAGAGGCCCGGTCCACAGAGACCCGGTCCACAGAGGCCCGGTCCACAGAGACCCGGTCCACAGAGGCCCAGTCCACAAAGGCCTGGTCCACAGAGACCCGGTCCACAGAGACCCGGTCCACAGAGGACTGGTCCACAGAGACCCGGTCCACAGAGACCCGGTCCACAGAGACTCGGTCCACAGAGGCCCAGTCCACAAAGGCCTGGTCCACAGAGACCCGGTCCACAGAGACCCGGTCCACAGAGGACTGGTCCACAGAGACCCGGTCCACAGAGACCCGGTCCACAGAGACCCGGTCCACAGAGGACTGGTCCACAGAGACCCGGTCCACAGAGACCCGGTCCACAGAGACTCGGTCCACAGAGGCCCAGTCCACAAAGGCCTGGTCCACAGAGACCCGGTCCACAGAGACCCGGTCCACAGAGGACTGGTCCACAGAGACCCGGTCCACAGAGACCCGGTCCACAGAGGCCCGGTCCACAGAGACCCGGTCCACAGAGGACTGGTCCACAGAGACCCGGTCCACCGCAGAGACCCGGTCCACAGAGGCCCGGTCCACAGAGGCCCGGTCCACAGAGACCCGGTCCACAGAGACCCGGTCCACAGAGGCCCGGTCCACAGAGGCCCGGTCCACAGAGGCCCGGTCCACAGAGACCCGGTCCACAGAGGCCCGGTCCACAGAGACCCGGTCCACAGAGGCCCGGTCCACAGAGGCCCGGTCCACAGAGGACTGGTCCACAGAGACCCGGTCCACAGAGGCCCGGTCCACAGAGGACTGGTCCACACAGGCCAGGTCCACAGAGACCCGGTCCACACAGGACTGGTCCACAGAGACCCGGTCCACAGAGGACAGAGACCCGGTCCACAGAGGCCAGCTTAAAGGGTCAGCTCAGACCGTCTCTACCTTCCATGTTTCCGTCTCCATGTCTCTGTAACCTGCATGCGATTCTCCTGCCAGCTCTTGTTTTAGATTGTTTGTGTGCCACAGCGCCACCAGTAGGTGGCAGGTTTCCCTCATCTCCTGAATCCTTTTCGGAACCGTATCCCGTGGAAGGAGGCTAACCCTCTATGAGGTTTAATTTGTGCTTTAAAAAGATTAAATCCACACAACCAGGAGCCCTGCTGGTATCAGAGCTCCGTTAGAAGATCAGCTAGAAAATATCACAGCTGAGTTCTTCAGGAGTCTGCTGGCCTCCTGCAAACTGAAATCTAAGCTCCCGCAGGGTGTTTACAGATTCAGCCATGCTGGTTAAGATTAGGTTTCAGATATGCCCCGCCCCTTCCCCAGACACTCTGCTGCACCTCTCTGAAACTGTAGGTGAACGTAGACAGGAGGCCTCTGATTGGTCAGATCTACATCCGCTCTACTCTATGCGTATTTCCTGTCTGGTTCCTTACCGGCTTCTTTTGTTTGTCTGGCCGCCATGGTGGAAAACGACTGGTGAAGATGGAGCATCTAGCAGAGCGAGGTGCGCGAGAACGCTGGGACCCTTTTCCCACCTGGATCCCCGCTCTTTTTGGCCCTCATGTCCCTCCGTTGTCGCACAAAGTTGCCCCCACTTCCTCACCGCCTCGGCCGTATCTAGACCCACAGCTGGTTCCTGATTGGCCCTCTGGCGTTGTGGCGTGGAATAACATAGCGCAGACCACGCTTCAATATTGGGCAGAAATCAAAAATATCTGCAGACAATCTCACTGTGACACACTGAGGCGGGAGGAAGATTGTTTTCTACTTTCGGCTCCTTTAGATCGTCAATGAAATTTAAAATAATAGCAAATATAGGCAATAATATGTTGAGACTCCAAAAGAGATTTGATCCTTAAGGAACGGGTGCAATACAGTTTGTCCGAGTGGCGTTGCCACATGTTGTCATCACAGGAAGGGGCGGGGCCACGAGCTGATCTGGTACCTACAGTGTGTCTATACTTCCTCCTCTCTCTTCCCCTTCAGGGCAGCTCGCCGATACCCCCCCCCAGCCCAGCTAGCCTTGCCTGGGCTCAGCGCAGCAGACATCAGCCGGCCAGCCTGGCGCTCCGCAAGCAAGAGGAGGAGGAGAGCAAACGCTGCAAGGCGCTATCTGACAGCTATGAGCTCTCTACAGACCTCCAGGACAAGAAGGTACAGCCCAGCAGGATCAGCAGAAAAAATACAAAAACTTTCTGGTCCAGGACTCCTGACTGTGTCCCCTGATAGGTGGAGATGTTGGAAAGGAAGTATGGCGGCCAGTTTGTGTCCCGGCGGGCAGCGAGGACGATCCAGACGGCGTTCAGACGATACCGCATGAACAAGAAGTTTGAGAGGCTCCGCAGCTCGGCCTCAGAGAGCAGGATGACCCGCCGCATCATCCTGTCCAACATGAGACTGCAGGTAGGAAGTTTCTGCGCGGCGGCAGGTCTACCGCGGTCAGTCCAGAGTACCAGCGTTCTGATCTGCTGTTTCCTCTGAGCGCAGTATTCGTTTGATGAGCGGCAGCCGCAGGGTCAGGGCTCACCCGGTCAGCAGGGCTCAGAGGACGCTGGAGACATGGACGACTCTTTTTCCAAACAGGCAACCACTTTTTGTTTTTTTGATAAGCAGCCGGAGTCAGTTTTATAAATGAAACAAGGTGTCGTCTGCATAGAGAAAGTTTCCAATAAAAAAGCTTTCAAACCAATGAGACTTTGAGCACAAGATGCCAGAGATTTTTCTCCTTCCAAAGCATTGGGCTGCATGTGGCGGTACAATAAACTTACCTCCTTGGTTATCCTTGTTTCCTCATGCAGGTTTGGACCAGCAGCTCTTACTGGAACCATTTCCTGTGTAGCAAGTTTGATTAGGAATGAAACTTTGCCAAAAACATCATTCTGAAAACAGTCCCTGCTACAGCATTAAGCTGTAAATAGCAGAACCGTCAGCGGTTAGTCATCTATGCCAGACGTCTGACGATGGAAGAATCTTAATGTCAGACTCTATGGCAGTGTTTTGGCAGTGGAGCACCCTGCCCTGCATGTTTTAGATGTCTCACCTGTTACAGGGTTCGTACACCTTTTCCAAAGTCAAAATCAAGCACTTTCAAGATCCATTTTAAAACATTTTCCAGCACCTTACACCACTGTAAATTACATACCAATACACAGTCAAAATTAGTATTTAGTGATGTCGGCCAGAGCCAGTTTTGCGCGGATGACTGCCGGGGGGTGGGGGGGGTTTGAAATGAATACATAAAACTAAGTTCCATCTTAATTTTTCAGAGCACACGAGGCAGATATTTATTTTCTATTATCAGTTTTAATTAACCTTACCTTTCCACATATAGTTCACCGATGACTCCTCCTCTGAAAATGACTCCTCTGCCATGGCGTAGTAATATAACCAACCAGAGGGTGTCGCAATTCAGTATTATCAGCCGTAGAGTTATCAATGCTGCTTTAAGGTCTGGGCCTGGCAATGAAATAAAACTTCGCTTTTTTAATAGCCTGTGAATTCCTAGCTAGCAGTTACTAGCGTAAACATATAGGCGCTAACGTTAACGTGTATCAGGCTACTTCAGTTGGCTTACTTAAAAGTCTATGACTCACCCTTCATGTGACTCGACAGCGCAGACTCGCCCATTGTGAAAAGCTGCACATCTTTTCTGCAGACCTTACAAGAGGCAACTCGTGGGGTTTGTCCCCGTTTAATCCATCATTTGTATTTTTTATCTTCCAGCCAACGTTCATTGAAACGACAACCTCCCGGCATAGTGCAGTAGTGGTTTCATGGGGGCGGAGTCACACATGGAAATAGACTGGCAGATCGCAGTCACACATAAGCGAGCAGGTTTCATTTTCGGGCTCTCCAACATTTTATCTCTCCATTTAATAAACACACGATTCAGTTAGATAGGGATAGAAATAGTTACAATTTCAAGCATTTCATCTAAAATATAAGCACTTTTCAAACCTTGAAAACACAACGTCAAAATGCAAGCATTTTCAAGGATTTCCAGCACCCGTACGAACCCTGTGTTATCAATTGATAGCAGATTATCAGGCTTCGCTGAACCTCAGAAACATCCAAAACATGCAGAGCAGGACGCCTTCAGGACCAGGAATGAAAAACACTGCTCTATGGGAACCTATAAACACAGAGAGGGACTTTAAGATTTAGCTAAATGGTTATTTTTAGATCAACTGTGGCGGCAAAACTTTAAACTCTCTGGTAGAAATGCTTTGGTCAATAAATCTGTCTTTATGGGTGTGAAAAAAACCTGACAGAAAAACATAGGAGTCATTTTCAGCTTCAACTATTCCTCAGGTCTCTTTAGCAACACCGTCTCCAAACATCTGATTGTCCTTCTGTCCTCAGTCCTTCTCTCATCCATCCATCCATCCATCCATCCATCCATCCATCCATCCAGTTTTAATTCTTTCCTTCGTCCTCTGCAGGTAAAATCTCTCGCTGACTCCATGGACGACTCTCTCACCTGCCAGTCTGGCCGGGAAGACTCACAGGACGTCGGAGGAGAAGGAGAGGAGGACGAGGATGAGGAGGGAGATGAGGATGAGGAAGATGAGGAAGAAGAAGAGGAGGAGGAAGATGAAGACGTGGATTACAGGCAGTGTGGGTGGCACAGCACCAATACAGCATCCCGACGTGTGCCTGGCCGGGTGGAGGGAGGCAGAGGAGGCGTCGCCATGCACGAGGACAGCACCGCCACCTCCTTCAGTGACGTCACCCTTTACATGGACGAAGGCTGCCTCCCGTCCTCGCCACTGTCCCGTCCCGCCTCCAGCTCCGACACGGACTACTGGGGGGGAGGGAGAGGCGCAGGGGGGAGGGAGGACAGCAGAGAGACGGAGGCAGGCAGCAACGCCAGCCGGAGGAGCAGCACCCCCTGCACTGAGTGCAGAGGGGAGTACAGAGGGAGAGGAGGAGGAGGCGCGGGGGGAGGGGGACACCTGCCTGTCCTCACTATTGAACCGCCCAGTGACAGTTCAGTGGACATGAGTGACAGGTGAGGACTCTGGACACTCTAAGGTTTTCTGTTATTGCTGAATTCTGACCTCTGACCTTTACTGAGGCGGCGCTGCTGCAGAACCTTAAGGCCAGTTTATGCTTCTGATGCATAGCCTCTGCAACCGTCAAATCTGTGTGTGTGACCACCCCCCCCTCCCAGAGGCTCTGCAACCATCACGCACCTCAAAAACATCCTGACTACACGTTGGATGGTCGCAAACCCGCGAAGACCACCCTTAGAGCGTCTCCACCCTTACAGCCCCCCCACCCTTAGAGCGCCCCCACCCTTATAGCGCCCCCACCCTTAGAGCGTCTCCACCCTTACAGCCCCCCCACCCTTAGAGTGCCTCCACCCTTAGAGCGTCTCCACCAACTTTTATCACTAAGTTACACCCTTGGTTCCAGCCACCGGCATTTCTGGCTGGTTAAGTTATTTAAATCACTGCCAACGCGCCACTGGCCAGTGTGGTGGCTGGTGGGCTAGCCAGGGCATTGCGTAGGATGGCCGTGGCCACTCCTGGCCGCCCCCTGGTGGCGCCACTACGTACAATGAAAGCAGAGCTATTGTGAACTCAGACTCGAAAACAAACCAAAGTTGGTGGTTTCAGTTCAGTTGTTGATAAAAATCTATTTTATTTGTGTTTTTACTTTTGTCCTAAATGGAAAGTTTTTAAAAATCTGTAAAGTTTTTACTGGGCCAGAAAGTAATGGTTACGTTACAATAAAAATTTCAAGTTGCATTAAAATGTCTTGAATAAAGCTTGCGTTAGGCTACAGGAACCCTGAGTGATGTCATGTTAAAATAGCCATCATTTCCCAGAAGCAGCTTGTTTTACTAAACATTTGGAAAGAAACAGATAAGATGTGCGTCTTCTCACCACATCGACTTCTTCACAGATTCTTAGTGTCAAATATCAGTCAGTTAAATATAGAAACCTTCTTTCCCAGCAGAAATTTCCAATGGACAGTGGCGCCACCAGGGGGCCACACTGTGCCATACCCTGGCCCCCCTATGACACATTTCTGGAGGCACCACTGCCTACGGATCACTTTATCGTGACGGGACAACATGTTGCGTGTGGAAATATACAGACTTACATTCACCAGCTCTGCTGTTAATCAGTCAGTCGCATATTTCAGGTGTTTGGAAACAACTAAAACTCGCAGCTCCGACCCGCTGCCTGAAGCATGACGCTGCAACACCAACATGAATGAGTGTTTGTGTTTCCTCAGGTCGGAGCGGGGCTCTATCGGGCGTTTGGTGTACGAGCAGGAGTCCTCAGGAGCAGAGCAAGGAGGAGAAAGGGGGATAGGAGGGGAGGGTGAAAGTGGAGAGGAGGAGCTGGCGGGAGGGAGCAGCGAAGCCGAATCTCTACAAGGAACCATCAAACACAAACCGAACGGCCGCTCCGTGGCCATGGCGCAGGGACAGACCCGCAGCCCCGCTAACGTCCCCCTGCCCATGCCGTCGGCCAGGACGCTGCCGTCTCACCCGCTCCAACACTCACACCCCCACCCCTCAGCCGTCCCCCACCTTCCCACCATCCTCCACCACCACCCCCAGTACAGCCAGCCGCACCTCATGCACATGCACCACGCCCACGGCGGCAGCCCCTACATGCAGCATCCACACCACTTCGCCCAGCACCACTACCACCCCCTGCACCACCAACACTTGGCCCACTCCTACCCAGAACCCCCTGCGTCTCCCCTGCCCTCCCCGGTTCCCCCCCTCACGCCTCTGTCCCCGCTGCCGCCGCCACTCACGCCCTCCCCCATGTCCTCTTCCTCGGCGCTCCAGAACCTGGAGGGGCAGCAGCACCTCGTCCACCACCCCCACCTCCATCACCATCACCACCACCTGCTCTGCTCAGACGGAGACAATGAGAGCGTCAACTCCACCACCACCAACTCCAACGACGACACCACCGTCAACAACTGCAGCTCGGGCTCGTCCTCCAGGGACAGCCTGCGGGAGCCCATGGGAGGGGCCACGCTGGGGAAGCAGACCTACCAGAGGGAGAGCCGCCACAGCTGGGACTCGCCCGCCTTCAACAACGACGTGGTGCAGAGGCGGCAGTACCGCATCGGACTCAACCTGTTCAACAAGTAGGTCCAACATCAGGGTGGGCAATTCCAGTTCCTGGGGGGCGCTATCCTGCAACTTTTAGATGTGCTTTTGGTTTAACACCCGGAATCAAGTAAGTAGATGATCAGGAGGCCTGCAGGAACTGGCTGCACCCTGAAGAGGTGACCTCACCATTTGATTCAGGCGTGTTGGACCAAGGATGGATCTAAAAGTTGCAGGATACTGGCCCCCAGCAACTGGAATTGCCCACCCCTGTCCAAGATGTTAGGCAGCTGCCATGTTTAGGGAACCTCCTATAACAGGGGTGTCAAACTGGTGCCAGAAAGGGCTGTGTGGCTGCAGGGTGTCTTTCCAACCAAGCAGTAGCTCACCAGACTCCAGTCATTTCATAATGTCATCATGTTCAGATTGGACTCACTTGATGAGATGACAGGAGTCTGGTGTGCTATTGCTTGGTTGGAAAGAAACCCTGCAGCCACACGGCCCTTTCTGGAACCAGTTTGACACCCCTGTCCTATAATGTATGCAGTAGCTGTATGTGGAACCAGATTGTGAAGCTTGTTTGATGAGCTCCCATCTGAAAACTGAACATTCATCGGAATCAGGAGTTTAGTTTCTTCCTGCTTCCCTGCTGCAGGAAACAGACCTACACCTGCTATGAACCAGTGGGGGGAGGTCAGGACCACTGATCTATGTTTATTCCCTCACTGCTGATTACCTGTTGGTAGTACGGGGTGGAAGTAAAGCCACCGGCCGCCATATTGGTACTCCCTAGTTAGACCAATATCAATGTAAACCATCCATGCGCTACAGCATCGAACTACGATGATGTTCTCATTTTCAGGGACTTCAGACTTTAAAATAAAGATAAATTCATCAGTTTGACACAGACTGGCTGTTTCAGAGCATCAGTAGATTAACTTTGACTACATCAGACATCTGGGTCCAGAAGAGTGTAGTTCTAGGAAGAGCTAAGATACTGGCAGAACCCTCAAACTCCCAGGGCTCTGGTAGAGGAGCCCAGCTTAGAAGGAAAGAGGGAGACTGCCTGCAGTGGGTGAGGGAGAGTTTACTTTTTATATATATATTTATGAACATCATGAGACAGGAAGTAGAATCAGTTGAGGGGTTCCCACTGAAGGCCGAGGTACCGGATGCTCCGCCGGCCACTGCTGTAAACCGGCCTCATCAGAGTGTTTGGAACCTGCAGCCGTCTCTCTACGCGGTGACCAGATGTTTCTGCTGAATAACACCACCATGCAGGAGCGCCACCTTTACAGTAAAGTCTAGACCTTCTATAGAGTGAAGGAGCAGAGTAAGGAAAGTTTCTGCTGGTCCACAGGAAGCCAGAGAAGGGCATCCAGTACCTGATCGAGAAGGGCTTCGTGTCGGACACTCCGGTGGGCATCGCCAGGTTCATCCTGGAGCGGAAAGGCCTGAGCAGGCAGATGATCGGGGAGTTCCTGGGCAGCCGGCAGCAGTTCAACAAGGACGTCCTGGAGTGAGTGTCCAAACCCATTTCTACTGTTCATTCAGTCTGAGCTAAAGTTCTGTCTGAATATCTGAAGGTGTAAAGGTTGTTACCATGACAACAGGCTAAAATTTCATTTGATTTGTGTTTATCTGACTGCGTCCATCATTATTCCTCCACTAAATGAAAAAGTCAGATTTTATTATTATCTAGAGACTATTAATAACAGGAGGGGAAATGCAGCTCTAGAAGAGCCGAGTACGCTTCTGTTCTAATTGACCCATATCTATGCTCGTGCTCGCGTTCTCGCCAAGTCCATACTTTCCTGTGTTCTTCCCAAGACCGGACTTGGCGAGAACGCAAGTCCGCACACGCATTCTCGTGAATTGAGAAACGGCCATTGTTTTCATACATCTATTATCAAACATTCCATCTCATTTGGTTGCAAACATCATTAAGTTTCCTAAGGATGCTGCCACCTGTGGCCAAAACACAGAACTGCAGCACTTCTCATACCTCAAACTTCACAAAGTTTTTTTTTTGTCCTTACCTGAAAGTATCAGTGACGTCTGATTGGAGATGACACTCAATCTGATTATTAATAATGTCCATGTTAGACCCATTCAACATGGACGCCTTTTGCGTCAACATGGACGCCTTTAGCATCAACATGGACGGGCTTAGCGCCAACATAGAAGCCTTTAGCATCAACATGGACGCCTTTAGCGTCAACATGGACGGGCTTAGCGCCAACATGGACGCCTTTAGCATCAACATGGACGGGCTTAGCGCCAACATGGACGCCTTTAGCATCAACATGGACGGGCTTAGCGCCAACATGGAAGCCTTTAGCATCAACATGGACACCTTTAGCGTCAACATGGACGGGCTTAGCGCCAACATGGACGCCTTTAGCATCAACATGGACGCCTTTAGCATCAACATGGACGGGCTTAGCACCAACATGGACGCCTTTAGCATCAACATGGACGCCTTTAGCGTCAACATGGACGCCTTTAGCATCAACATGAACGCCTTTAGCGTCAACATGGACGCCTTTAGCATCAACATGGACGCCTTTAGCATCAACATGGACGGGCTTAGCGCCAACATAGAAGCCTTTAGCATCAACATGGACGCCTTTAGCGTCAACATGGACGGGCTTAGCGCCAACATGGACGCCTTTAGCATCAACATGGACGGGCTTAGCGCCAACATGGACGCCTTTAGCATCAACATGGACGGGCTTAGCGCCAACATGGAAGCCTTTAGCATCAACATGGACGCCTTTAGCGTCAACATGGACGGGCTTAGCGCCAACATGGACGCCTTTAGCATCAACATGGACGCCTTTAGCATCAACATGGACGGGCTTAGCGCCAACATGGACGCCTTTAGCATCAACATGGACGCCTTTAGCGTCAACATGAACGCCTTTAGCATCAACATGAACGCCTTTAGCGTCAACATGGACGCCTTTAGCATCAACATGGACGCCTTTAGCGTCAACATGGAAGGGCTTAGCGTCAACATAGACGCCTTTAGCATCAACATGGACGCCTTTAGCGTCAACATGGACACCTTTAGCATCAACATGGACGACTTTAGCGTCAACATGGACGGGCTTAGCGCCAACATGGACGGGCTTAGCGTCAACATGGACGCCTTTAGCGTCAACATGGACGCCTTTAGCATCAACATGGACGGGCTTAGCGTCAACATGGACGGGCTTAGCGTCAACATAGACGCCTTTAGCGTCAACATGGACGCCTTTAGCATCAACATGGACGCCTTTAGCATCAACATGGACGCCTTTAGCGTCAACATGGACGGGCTTAGCGTCAACATGGACGGGCTTAGCATCAACATAGACGCCTTTAGGGTCAACATGGACGGGCTTAGCGTCAACATAGGCACCTTTAGCATCAACATGGATGCCTTTGGCGTCAACATGGACGGGTTTAGCGTCAACATTGACGCCTTTAGCGTCAACATGGACGGGTTTAGCGTCAACATGGACGCCTTTAGCGTCAACATGGACGGGCTTAGCGTCAACATGGACGGGCTTAGCATCAACATAGACGCCTTTAGGGTCAACATGGATGGGCTTAGCGTCAACATAGGCACCTTTAGCATCAACATGGATGCCTTTGGCGTCAACATGGACGGGTTTAGCGTCAACATTGACGCCTTTAGCGTCGACATGGACGGGTTTAGCGTCAACATGGACGCCTTTAGCGTCGACATGGACGGGCTTAGCATCAACATGGACGGGCTTGCCATCAACATAGACTCCTTTAGCGTCAACATGGACGTGCTTAGCGTCAACATGGACGTGCTTAGCGTCAACATGGACGGGCTTGCCGTCAACATAGACGCCTTTAGCGTCAACATGGACGCCTTTAGCATCAACATGGACGCCTTTAGCGTCAACATTGACGCCTTTAGCATCAACATGGACGCCTTTAGCGTCAACATGGACGCCTTTAGCATCAACATGGACGCCTTTAGCGTCAACATTGACGCCTTTAGCGTCAACATGGACGCCTTTAGCATCAACATGGACGCCTTTAGCGTCAACATGGACGCCTTTAGCATCAACATGGATGCCTTTAGCGTCAACATGGACGCCTTTAGCATCAACATGGACGCCTTTGGCATCAACATGGATGGGCTTAGCGTCAACATGGACGCCTTTAGCGTCAACATGGACGCCTTTAGCATCAACATGGACGCCTTTAGCATCAACATGGACGCCTTTAGCGTCAACATGGACGCTTTTAGCATCAACATGGACGCCTTTGGCATCAACATGGACGGGCTTAGCGTCAACATGGACGCCTTTAGCGTCAACATGGACGCCTTTAGCGTCAACATGGACGCCTTTAGCGTCAACATGGACGGGCTTAGCGTCAACATGGACGCCTTTAGCGTCAACATGGACGCCTTTAGCATCAACATGGACGCCTTTAGCATCAACATGGACGCCTTTAGCGTCAACATGGACGCCTTTAGCATCAACATGGACGCCTTTGGCATCAACATGGACAGGCTTAGCGTCAACATGGACGCCTTTAGCGTCAACATGGACGCCTTTAGCATCAACATGGACGCCTTTAGCGTCAACATGGACGCCTTTAGCATCAACATGGACGCCTTTAGCATCAACATGGACGCCTTTGGCATCAACATGGACGGGCTTAGCGTCAACATGGACGCCTTTAGCATCAACATGGACGCCTTTAGCATCAACATGGACGCCTTTAGCGTCAACATGGACGCCTTTAGCATCAACATGGACGCCTTTAGCGTCAACATGGACGGGCTTAGCGTCAACATAGACGCCTTTAGCGTCAACATGGACGCCTTTAGCGTCAACATGGACGCCTTTAGCATCAACATGGACGCCTTTAGCATCAACATGGACGCTTTTAGCGTCAACATGGACGAGCTTAGCGTCAACATGGACGCCTTTAGCATCAACATGGACGCCTTTAGCATCAACATGGACGCCTTTAGCGTCAACATGGACGCCTTTAGCATCAACATGGACGCTTTTAGCGTCAACATGGACGGGCTTAGCGTCAACATAGACGCCTTTAGCGTCAACATGGACGCCTTTAGCATCAACATGGACGCCTTTAGCGTCAACATGGATGCCTTTAGCATCAACATGGACGCTTTTAGCGTCAACATGGACGAGCTTAGCGTCAACATGGACGCTGTTAGCATCACATCCACCAAACAGAGCAAGAACTTCGGACCTGAAGTAAATTCAGGGAAACAGGTTATAGAGGCATCAGTGCTGATCATCAAACCCTAAAGGCTGAAATAAAAAGGAAATTTTTAAGTTAGTTAGTGTTATATAGTGTTATAGCCCCCCCCCCCAGCATCCATCCCGGTTACGGCTGCTCTTTCTTCACCATCTCTGCTCTTCATCAACACTTTTATTTTCTATTTTTTATTTGATGTGGGAATGAGCTGCTTTTTGTTTTTTGAACATTTCTCATTAAATCTGAGTAATCTGTTTCTACAATAGCCTCATGCTGCGTTCACACCGGGGGCAGCTGGCGCGACAGAAGCAGCGAGTTTACATGCAAAGTCAATGGTGGACGCGCGTCAAGGCGCAGCAAAAGGTCCCGCGGCGCGTTTCGAGCAGCTGAAGCAGCGCGACGGGCGCGTTTTGGCATCTGACGCGCGTGACGCGCCGCAAACGCGTTGCTGCTCGAGATGGAAAAATTGAATTTTTGCTGCTCGACGCGCCGCGTCAACCAATCAGAGAAGCTGATCTGGGAGCTGGCTGGGAGAGAGAGACACATCGCTGATGACACAGACCGCTCTGATTACTCCTCTTAAACAGTTTATTAACGCATAATTAACTTAAAATATATACATCTGCCGGCAGAATATGTTCGCTTTTATTATTGTGGTGCCTGCAGATCGGATTATTTAGATGAAAAACACCTACCAGCCGCCGCGGTAAACCGCGAGGAGGCGACCCGGCCAGAGGCTGCTGTTGAAGGGATTCCTTCTGTCGGCGCACCGCCAGTATGTGGGGGTCTGAGCGGCTCCGACAGAAATAATATTGGGAGGCAGGATGATAATCTGAATGAACTGACTGCACTGATGAAGTTTTCAGGTGTATTTTCTCACTTAAAAACATATTAAAACTACTTTATTCCCACTGATCACAGCAAATATAGCTGCAAGGCAGAGAAAGGATAGTGAAGCTCCGCCCAACGCGCGTCAGAGCCACTTTTGGACCGCGCAGGCAGAGCAGCAAAGCTGCTTCAGCCGCGCGTCAGAACTAACTGGTACAAGCAGCAAAAATGAAGCAGCAGACGCGATTTTGCTGCTTTTGCTGCCCCCGGTGTGAACGCAGCATCAGCGTGTCGCATGTCTGCACAGATAGAAATATAGTCCAAGAATCTGGTATCAGAGCGTAGCTGAACTCACTTCCTGCATGCCTTCTGTGCAGCTGCGTCCTGGATGAGATGGACTTCTCTGGGATGGATCTGGATGAAGCTCTGAGGAAGTTCCAGGCTCAGATCAAAGTCCAGGGCGAAGCTCAGCGGGTGGAGCGGCTGGTGGAGGCCTTCAGGTATCAGAGCCTCCACATGAAGCTCCTCGCCCAGAAGCTTTTAGATCTTCAGCTCTGTGTTTCTGTCCTGTCAGTCAGAGATACTGCGTCTGCAACCCGGTGCTGATCCGGCAGTTCCAGAACCCAGACACCATCTTCATCCTGGCCTTCGCCATCATCCTCCTCAACACTGACATGTACAGCCCCAACGTGAAGGCCGAGAGGAAGATGAAGCTGGAGGACTTCATCAAGAACCTGAGGGGTGAGTGGCTGAAGTTCAGCATGAACCCTAGATCTGCTGCCGCCATTACCTGCATCTTCATCAAACATCATCTTCATCGTCCATCATCATCCATCATCATCTTCATCATCCATCATCTTCATCATCCATCATCTTCATCGTCCATCATCTTCATCCATCATCTTCATCATCCATCTTCATCATCCATCATCTTCATCGTCCATCTTCATCATCATCATCACCATCATCATCTTCATCGTCCATCATCTTCATCGTCCATCATCTTCATCATCATTATCATCTTCATCGTCCATCATCTTCATCATCCATCTTCATCGTCCATCATCTTCATCAATATCATCTTCATCGTCCATCATCTTCATCGTCCATCATCTTCATCATCCATCATCTTCATCGTCCATCATCTTCATCATCAATATCATCTTCATCATCAATATCATCTTCATCATCCATCATCTTCATCATCCATCATCTTCATCATCCATCATCTTCATCATCCATCATCTTCATCCATCATCTTCATCATCCATCTTCATCATCATCTTGATCGTCCATCATCTTCATCGTCCATCTTCATCATCACCATCATCATCTTCATCGTCCATCATCTTCATCGTCCATCATCTTCATCATCATTATCATCTTCATCGTCCATCATCTTCATCATCCATCTTCATCATCCATCAATATCATCTTCATCGTCCATCATCTTCATCGTCCATCATCTTCATCATCAATATCATCTTCATCGTCCATCATCTTCATCGTCCATCATCTTCATCATCCATCTTCATCATCACCCATTATTATCATCTTCATCGTCCATCATCTTCATAATCATCATCTTCAACATCATCCTCTTCATCGTCCATCATCTTCATCGTCCATCATCTTCATCATCCATCTTCATCATCCATCAATATCATCTTCATCGTCCATCTTCTTCATCATCATTATCATCTTCATCGTCCATCATCTTCATCATCCATCTTCATCATCCATCAATATCATCTTCATGATGATATTCATCACTTCATGCCTGGTTGAAGTTTTTTTTTCTTTCCTTGGGGGGGCGGTTCTGGTTGGGTGGCCGGCGCGGGATGGGTGGGCCCCGGTCCCGGGGGGGGCTCTTGCTGGGGGCGGTCCGGTCCGTGTGCGGGGTGGGGGGCCGGGCTTGAAGCAGGAAAGAGATGGGTTGGTGTGGCGGTGTCGCCGCTCCCCTCCCCTCACATCCGGATTTTAGGTTCACTTATGGGGTCATCCGATAGTCCCGGGACCGACCACCGGTGTCGCCGGGTTTTTGGTCCTGGTATTATTGGATGTGAGTGTTATGTGTGAATGTGTGTCCGCGTTGTGATTTTCTTTATTTATTATTATTTTATTCAATTTTTATTTTTTTTATTTTTTTTATTTATTTATTTATTTATTATTATTGTTTTTTTTTTTGTTTTTTTTTTTCCTTGTGGTACGAGTGGGGGCACTAGGGAGGGAAGGCATGAATGAGATGGTGTGTGTTTTTTTTTTTTTTTTTTTTTTTCCCAGGTTGGGGTCTCAACCGCACCCTCTCCAAATACATCTCAAGTCTCCGCTAAGTGCGGAGCCCATTCCCCCCGTCCTGCTCTCCCTCCGCTGGCTGGCGTCGGGGCTCACCGGTGCACTGGTGGAGCTGGGGGTGGATGACCGGGGGACTGCTGGCTCATTCCTGGCGGCCTCTCCGCTGGCCCCGGCCGGCCGGGGCTTTGCTGGGGCTCCCGTCTGGGGATCGGGTGCCCTTGGGGCCTCGGATCCCTGGGGCCTGGGACTGGATCTGCTTCGGGGTGGGGCTGGGTGTTGTTCGGGGATCTTCGGGGTCGGTGCCTTCGCTACGATGCCGGTTCCTGGGCGGTGTTTCTTTCCTGTGCCGGTTCTGTGGTACCGGTTCGGGGGGGGGGGAGCTGCACGGCATGGTGGGGTGCGGGTCTTGGGTCCTGTTTTGGGCTCCGGTTTTTCCGCTCGCACTTCTCCTCTTGCCTATTTATTTTAATTGTAATTATTAATTTATCAATTAATTTATGTATTTACCTATGTTTTTTTTTTTTTCTCTTCCTCGGTGGGGGGGAGCGGTTGCGGGTCGGTGTCTGGTGTCCGCTGTTTTTTTTTTTTTTTTTTTTTTTTTTTTAATTAAATTTTTTTTTTTTTGGGGGGGGGTTTGGCATGTCTGTTTTCTCGGGGGGCGGGCGGGCCTGCTGGGTGGGGGTCCTGCTGGCGGCGCGCCGCTGGTATGTGGGGGTCCGGCCGGCTCCGGCGGGGGGTGGTGTTGGGGGGCCGGTCTGGGTGGGCTGGCTGCGCTGGCTAGGTATTCAGGTGGGTTTTCCCTCCTGGAGGCATGGCGGGGCTGCTCTGTTCCCGCTGATCGCGGCGGGTGGGGCTGCGGGGCGGGTGGGGGCCTGGAGTGGCTATGGCCGGCGCGTGGTGGGGGGCCGGGGCGGCGGAGCTGCTCTGGCCGTGTGTCAGGGCCTGGTGCGGGCGGCGGGGGGGGGGGCGGCGGACGTGGCTGAGCTGCTTTGGCTTCGTCCGGTGGGGGGGTGGCGCGGTTCGCTCCGCTCTGGCTTTGTGCTGCCCCTTGGGCTGCTGGGGGGGGTGGTTGCGCCGGCTGCGGTCTGCTCTTCTTGTGGTTTGCGGTTTGTGGGGGGTGGTTTGCGCCGGCCGGTTCGCGGCGGATGCGCATGGGCCCCGGCCGGGGGCCCTACTTCGGGGTGGCCGGCTGCCGGCGGGGCCCGCGGACTCGTCCCCGCGGCTCCCCAGGGCGCCGGCATGGCGGTGGCTGGGGGGCTTCTTCGTGGCTGTCTCTCCTCCTGCCTTGGTGGGGGTCTGATTTCCGGGGCTGGCCCCGCCTTGGTGCCTTCGCTTCTGGGGTCCCCTTGGGCGCCTGGGGCTTTGGGTCTCCCGGCGCTGGACTCAGTGCTCTGGGGGGTGTGCCTCTCCGGCTCTCCACAACCACTATTGAGCATTTTTTTCTATGGTTAAAACTTTACATGCACAAGTTCACCCTCACAAACAACTACAGGTGCTAGGCTTCAGGTACTTAGAGATTCACTTCCAAACAGAAACCCCACATTCATATCTTCAGGTAACACAGAGTACATGTCAGACTTAATAATATTACTTTAGCGATAGTTTCAAGGTGTTTGCTTTATTGTATATCTCGTACCATGTCTTTTGGTTGTGCTGTTCTTTTTTTTTTTTTTTTTTTTCCATCTCATTACAGGTGATGAAGCAGACTGAAAATGTTTTGTCATTGTCTCCTTCCTATCTCCTCTTTCTTTCATCTTTTGTCCTGTTTTCTTTTCTTCTTCTTTTTACTTCTTCTTCTTCTGTTTTTCTGCTCTACTTACATTGCAGTGTCCATATGAACTGTAAAACTCCCTGCATAATTATAATAAAGCAATTTATATGCATGAAACAAGTGGAGCGGTATGGCAATTGCGATACCGCTACACTTGTGAAAGTAAAATCTGTTGGGCTCCTTTTGGCATCAAGACAATTATTCTTATTGCCACCTTGCCAGACAGGACACTGTAAAAAAAAAGAAAAGAAAAAAAATGTCATCTTCATCATCATCATCTTCCATTATCATCATCATCTTCATCATCATTATCATCATCATCCTCCAGCTCTTCTTTCCGTTTTCAGTCCAGATTCATAGAATAAACTTCTATCCCTGAAACTGAGTGTAAATATTAATGCTGTGTTTCTGTGGGAGTCTAATGGTTGGTGTCCTCCAGGTGTGGATAACGGTCAGGACATCCCCAGAGACCTGCTGGTGGCCATCTACGGACGGATCCAGAAGTGGGAGCTGAGGACCAATGATGACCACGTGTCTCAGGTCCAGGCAGTGGAGAGGATGGTTGTCGGCAAGAAACCAGTAAGACCCTGAACCGGTTTAACTGTTTACATCATGAAACCAAAATGTGCTGTTTTGTGATGAAGAAGGATCTGGTTCCTCCTGGAGCAGCTCAAACTGTCTGTGCTGCAGGTTCTGTCGCTGCCGCACCGCAGGCTGGTGTGCTGCTGTCAGCTGTTCGAGGTTCCAGATCCAAACCGAGCTCAGAGGAGCGGCGTCCACCAGAGAGAAGTCTTCCTGTTCAATGACCTGCTCATGGTAGGAACAATCAGATCTCTGATATCAGATGGAGCTTGGCCATTTAAGGCTTTATATGTGAGAAGGAGGATTTTAAATTCTATTCTGGATTTAACAGGAAGCCAATGAAGAGAAGCCAGGATAGGCGAGATATGATCTCTCTTTTTCATTTTCATCAGAACTCTGGCTGCAGCATTTTGGATCAGCTGAAGGCTTTTAACTACAGTTTGTGGACTTCCTGATAGTAAAGAATTACAATAGTCCAGCCTTGAAGTAACAAATGCATGGACTAGTTTCTCAGCATCACCCCTGGACAGGAGATTGCTCATTTTTGCAATGTTCCTCAGATGAAAGAAGGAAATTCTAGAAACCTCTTTGATCTGGGATTTAAATGACAGGTCCTGATCAAAAATAACACCAAGATTTTTTACTTTATTATCTGAAATCAGTTTAATCCCATCCAGATGAAGTGACTGACTAATCAGCTTCTTTTTCAGAGACTCTGGTCCAAAGACTATAACTTCTGTTTTGTCTGCATTCAGAAGCAGAAAGTTTAGAGTCATCCAGGTTTTTATGTCTTCAAGACATGCCTGTAATCTATGTAATGGGTTAGCTTCATCTGGATTATAGACAGATATAGCTGGGTATCATCAGCATAACAGTGGAAATTAATCCCATGCTGTCTAATAATTCTACCAATTGGGAGCATGTATAAAGTAAAGAGAATTGGTCCTAGCACTGATCCCTGTGGTACTCCACAGGTAACCTTTGAGCGTGTTGAAGATCTATCATTAACATGAACAAACTGAAATCGATCAGATAGATAAGATTTAAACCAGTCTAATGCTGTTCCTTTAATTCCAACAAAATATTCAAGTCTTTCTAAAAGAATATTATGGTCAACTGTATCAAATGCAGCACTAAGATCCAACAGGACGAGCACAGATACAAGTCCATTATCTGAGGCCATGAGAATATCATTAGTGACTTTCACCAGAGCTGTTTCAGTGCTATGATGAGCTCTAAAGCCAGACTGAAACTCTTCAAAAAGTTCATTATGGTGTAAGTGATCGCACACTTGATTGGCAACTACTTTCTCAAGAATTTTGGATCAGAAAGGAAGATTGGATATAGGTCTATAATTGACCAAGTCATCTGGGTCAAGAGACGGTTTCTTAAGCAGAGGTTTAATTACTGCAACCTTAAAAGCTTTAGGTACATATCCCTGTAACAGAGATAGATTAATCACATCTAAAATGGAGGAGGAGATCAAAGGGAATACCTCCTTAAATAACCTGGTTGGAACTGGATCTAACATACAAGTTGAAGGCTTAGATGAAGACAATAGTTTTGCTAATTCAGAAAGTTCAACTGGATCAAAGCAGTCTAAACCCGGTTCAGATTCCATGACTACCTCAGATGCGGCCCCCCCCCTCAAGAGACAAACCAATCGCGGATAGAGGAGTGCTAATGATCTTATTTATAATAAAATCAATCTTATTTATAAGATTCCTCCTCCTCTTCCTCCTCAGGTAACGAAGATCTTCCAGAAGAAGAAGACGTCGGTGACGTACAGTTTCAGGCAGTCGTTTCCTCTGCTCGACATGCAGGTCCACACCTTCCAGAACACCTGTAGGTACCACTGGTTCACCTGAAGGTTCTGTGGTTCTGATCCGTTTGGTTCTGATGAGTCTGGTTCTGTTCAATCCGGTTCTGATCTATCTGGTTCTGATCCGTTTGATTTTGATCCATCTGGTCACCATAACAACCAGCAGTGTTCCTGCTGACCAACTGGATTCTGATGAAGGCAGTTCTGCAGCAGAACTCTGCGTCTTTAAGCCGTCTCTCCTGGAGGGTTTCCATTGGCTCCTCCCTTGGCTGCTTCCCTTTAATTCCTTTTTTTTTTTCACATCAATCTTTGTACTAAAATATTCTTTCTGTCATGATTTGTGGACAAGATCTAAAGAGAAGCGCCATCTGCTGGTCAGACCCTGTAATTTAGTGAAAGGGTGCATGAGGGGGTCACCGCAGTGGCAGGAAGTTGGAGGGGATTTTGCTGCCATTTGGCTGTTTTTTTTTACTGGGAAGGACCATTTTTAATGGCTGCTACTGTAATCTATTTCCAGTTGAACTGGATAAGGTTAGAAAATGCAAGAAAATATGAAAATAAGAAAATGAACTCAGTTCTTTTCTAAAGACGTCTCTAATGGGTGTTTGCCAGTGTTATAGTCTATATTCTTTATTCTTTTAGTATTGTTTGTGCTGTTCTAACATAGATCATCATAATGAGGCTGTGATTCAAGATGAACGTAGCTTTGCTTACAGTGAATGGCTGAATTCCTCCATAATGACCACAATACACAACAACTTCAGGTTTTTCCTACTGAAACAGTAGAAACTAAAAAAAACTTTCTAATGTCTATTTGTTTTATTTTCTCTGAAGTGTTTTTATTGTTTAAACAGCAGATTTCTCACCATGACGCAGCGTTTAACTTTAGGTGACGTTCCAGCGGGAGTCACTTTGAAACATACGTCTGTAAGAGACGGATGATGTTGGAATCAGTGAAAGAAAATCACCCAGAAATTCGGATAAAATACGGTTTTCTATTTAGGTGGAGAAAAGGCAGATTGAAGTGAGCTGAACGTTGCCACATGATGTAACACATTGTGGTTGCCATGACAACAATAATTCAATTCTATTCAGTTTATTTCTATAGCTCCAATTCACATCATGTCATCTCAGGTCACTTTCCAGTTCACCAGATCATCCAGTCAGATTGATTCAAAGGTTTCTATCTAAGGAAAACCAGCTGATTGCATCGACTCATTGACTCTTCAGCAATCCCTCACACTAAGCATGCTTGTAGCGACAGTGGAGAGGAAAAACTCCCTTTGAACAGGAAGAAACCTCCAGCAGAACCAGGCTCAGTGTGAGCGGCCATCTGCTGTGGCCCACTGGCGTTCAAGGAGACAGAAGCAGACATAGAAAAATCAGCTGTAAAAGGCGTAAGTTGGGAGTCGGCACGCGGACGCTGCGTTATGTTATTATTGTTGTCAGGGCAACCACAATGTTTCACATTGTGTGGCAACGTTCAGCCAATCATGTAGCGTAACGTCACTGGCATGAAGCAGGACCCGAGCAGATCTGGGAGCTGCAGCAGATCAGGAATGTGATCCTGAGAACAAACCTGAACCCGTCAGACTTCCTGCAGAACCCTGCCTTCTCATCTCCGTTCCATCATCTGAAAGCAGCCGCTGCTCCTTCAGGTTCTGCTCAGTCCGATGCAGAAACTCTGTGATGTTGAACAGAAGCTTCTTTATAATCAAAGTAAAGCTGAGAAAATCCAGGAAGGATTCAGATTCGGAAGTTCTGCTCAGGTTCCTGGTGTTTCCCTCCAATCGTTCAGAGCTTCACTCATCGCTCAGATCAGCCGCTGCCTGTTGTCACGGCGCTGGGCCGAGGAATCCATGACATCATCTCCGTCATATCAGGATGCTGTAGTCGGGGACGGTTGTGGTTCAGCAGCAGGACCCAATGGGACCTGGCAGCGTGGCGATGGCTGTGACTGGGGGGAGGTCGAGTCATCCTTCATGGCTCTGCTTCCATTATCGACAGGCTGACGATGAGCGGAGATGATCTTCATAAGTAGAAGCTCTATCTGGTTTAGCTGCAGCGCCTTGGATTTGGCAACATGTTTGGCTAGAAGGGAAACCTTCTGGTCCTGTCCAGAATCATGCATCTAATGGATTCCTGATGAGAGAAACCTGAGATCTGCTCAGTTAGTGGGAATTCCCTGTTTTATTTCTGTTCAGTTGGTAGGCAGATAAAAGGAGCTGCCAGCTCTGTGATTGGCACGCTGCCATCAGAGAAGTGACTTTATGAGAGAAGTTTAATGAACGACCGTCCAACCGTCCAATCATATCAGTCCTCCCTCCTCCTGCTGCATGGATCCACCAATCAGAGCACAGCCTGTGAGGGTTTTTATTGAGAGCTTTGATATGAAATCAGTGGCCTGATGAAAAGGCATCCTGGGGGGGGGGGATCTATTCCACAGTACAAATGGCTCAGCACCAACATGCAATTTCTATCTGGAAGGGGTGTCAGTCATGATCATCCATCTCATGCTACAGATAGAGAAATGTTAATAGAATAGACATCCATTATCTGTTCTAGGTTGTGTCCCTCTCTTCTTGTCCCTTTTCTTCTTGTTTTCCTCTCTATGTTTTGTACTCAGCTGACTTTTCATGCTGTCTCTAAAGGAATGAAAGATTTTTTCCAAGCACTAAGCTCACTTAGCTGATTGCTCCTTCCTGTGTTTCCAAAAAGGCCAAAGTAAATAACCCAGTCCTTCTTTTCACTGTAGACAAGCCATGATCTGCTTCTCTGTTCTCCATTTTTCATTTGGATGAAATAATAGCTGCATGAATCATGACAGCAGACAAGATAGAGGAGAGCAGGAGGCGGGGTTACCAATCTACTCGCTCTGGAGAGCAGAGTTCGCTGCTTTTAGATGTTGTCTCCAAAGTCTCCAGTAGCAGAAAAAAGTCTCTAGATTTGGCGCTAGGAGCTTTTTAGAAATCAAAGTGCTAGAGGGGTCTGAAAAGTGGCTAAATATAGCGACTAAAGCGCTAAGTTGGCAACACTGCTCTTTGCATGGTTTGTTTTCAAATGGTTTGCTGCTGTCTGTTTGGACCTTTCTGAACATGTGCAGCAAATGGACTGATCCAATATGGTGGACACTGAAGGGGGGGGGGGGGGGGGGGGTGCTGAGACTTAACATTATAATCATTCTGATGACATTTTAGCCAAAGGATTTTTATCAAAAACATAATTAATGTAAACAAATAATGAATATTTGTATTAACTGTACATGGAAACAGAGTTTTATGGGGCCCCCAGGAACTTGGGGCCCTAGGTAACTGCCTAGTATTGCCTAATGGTAAATCCCCCCAGACTGTGAGTTCCACACAAATCAACCATTTCTATCTTCTCTCAGCTTGGGAGAAACTTTAGAAGCTCTTTGAAAAGTTGTTGAGGATTTCCGATGTTTCGTAACATGTTGCCCGTTCTTCCTGCTTAGACTACCCTCATGGTATCCGGCTGACGTCAGCAAATCCAGGAGGAGAGAGGAAGGTGTTGATCATCTTCACAGCGCCAAGTCAGCAGGACCGAGCCCGATTCACGTCCGACCTGCGAGAGAGCATCACAGAGGTGCAGGAGATGGAGAAGTACCGGGTGGAGTGTAAGCATTTCTGTCACAGCACAGCTAGAAGGGTCTGCTGCAGGTGCTAGGTCTCTAAAACATGCAGGGGAAAATATGTGGCATTTTGACAATAATAATTTCAAAATATTATCATTAACATCAAGTGGTGAAGAAGCTTTTAGCACCTTTAAAGTTAGTTTGACCAAAATACAGCAAATGATATAGATGTGCTGGGCTTTAAGCTGACCTAGCATGCTAAAACTAAAATGAACACGCTAGCAATGCCCGCTAATGCAACAACAATAATGGGGGCATAACTGTTACCCTCAAGTGTGAAATAAGGAAAACTCATCTCCTTCTGCTAAGAAAAGTTATTTGTGGTAGCTAAAATTATTAACGATATGTAGATTTTCACTTAGCTTAAAACCTGAAATGCTTTTTGGTAATCATCATAAATATCTGCAGATAGGCAGTGTTAATTAGTGGTAACTAGATAATATAACAGTTATAGGTGGAAATTAGTAGTCTGAATGTGTGACTGGAGTCAGTCTTAAATCCTGGTTAGCATTTAGCGGGATTTGATTCCAAAGAGGGCGCTTAAGTGTGCTTTTTGCTACCGAGAGGGCTCTTTAGCACATGCTCCTGACCGCCGAGAGGGCTCTTTAGCAAATACTCCTGACCGCCGAGAGGGCGCTTTAGCACATGCTCTTGACCACCGAGAGGGCGCTTTAGCACATGCTCCTGACCACTGAGAGGGCGCTTTAGTACATGCTCCTGACCACCGAGAGGGCTCTTTAGCAAATGCTCCTGACCGCCGAGAGGGCGCTTTAGTACATGCTCTTGACCACCGAGAGGGCGCTTTAGTACATGCTCCTGACCGCCGAGAGGGCTCTTTAGCAAATGCTCCTGACCGCCGAGAGGGCGCTTTAGTACATGCTCTTGACCACTGAGAGGGCGCTTTAGTACATGCTCCTGACCACCGAGAGGGCTCTTTAGCAAATGCTCCTGACCGCCGAGAGGGCGCTTTAGTACATGCTCCTGACCACCGAGAGGGCTCTTTAGCAAATGCTCCTGACCGCCGAGAGGGCGCTTTAGTACATGCTCTTGACCACCGAGAGGGCGCTTTAGCACATGCTCCTGACCACCGAGAGGGCGCTTTAGCAAATGCTCCTGACCACCGAGAGGGCGCTTAAGCACATGCTCCTGACCGCAGAGAGGGCGCTTTAGCAAATGCTCCTGACCACCGAGAGGGCGCTTTAGCAAATGCTCCTGACCACCGAGAGGGCGCTTTAGCACATGCTCCTGACCGCTGATAGGGCGCTTTAGCACATGCTCCTGACCGCTGATAGGGCGCTTTAGCAAATGCTCCTGACCACAGAGAGGGCGCTTTAGTAAATGCTCCTGACCGCCGAGAGGACGCTTTAGCAAATGCTCCTGACCGCCGAGAGGGCGCTTTAGTACATGCTCTTGACCACCGAGAGGGCGCTTTAGCACATGCTCCTGACCACCGAGAGGGCGCTTTAGCACATGCTCCTGACCACTGAGAGGGCGCTTTAGTACATGCTCCTGACCACCGAGAGGGCTCTTTAGCAAATGCTCCTGACCGCCGAGAGGGCGCTTTAGTACATGCTCTTGACCACCGAGAGGGCGCTTTAGTACATGCTCCTGACCGCCGAGAGGGCTCTTTAGCAAATGCTCCTGACCGCCGAGAGGGCGCTTTAGTACATGCTCTTGACCACTGAGAGGGCGCTTTAGTACATGCTCCTGACCACCGAGAGGGCTCTTTAGCAAATGCTCCTGACCGCCGAGAGGGCGCTTTAGTACATGCTCCTGACCACCGAGAGGGCTCTTTAGCAAATGCTCCTGACCGCCGAGAGGGCGCTTTAGTACATGCTCTTGACCACCGAGAGGGCGCTTTAGCACATGCTCCTGACCACCGAGAGGGCGCTTTAGCAAATGCTCCTGACCACCGAGAGGGCGCTTAAGCACATGCTCCTGACCGCAGAGAGGGCGCTTTAGCAAATGCTCCTGACCACCGAGAGGGCGCTTTAGCAAATGCTCCTGACCACCGAGAGGGCGCTTTAGCACATGCTCCTGACCGCTGATAGGGCGCTTTAGCACATGCTCCTGACCGCTGATAGGGCGCTTTAGCAAATGCTCCTGACCACAGAGAGGGCGCTTTAGTAAATGCTCCTGACCGCCGAGAGGACGCTTTAGCAAATGCTCCTGACCACAGAGAGGGCGCTTTAGCAAATGCTCCTGACCACCGAGAGGGCGCTTTAGCACATGCTCCTGACCGCCGAGAGGGTGCTTTAGCAAATGCTCCTGACCCCCGAGAGGGCGCTTTAGTACATGCTCTTGAACGCCGAGAGGGCGCTTTAGTACATGCTCTTGAACGCCGAGAGGGCACTTTAGTACATGCTCCTGACCGCTGATAGGGCGCTTTAGCACATGCTCCTGACCGCTGATAGGGCGCTTTAGCAAATGCTCCTGACCACAGAGAGGGCGCTTTAGTAAATGCTCCTGACAGCCGAGAGGACGCTTTAGCAAATGCTCCTGACCACAGAGAGGGCGCTTTAGCAAATGCTCCTGACCACCGAGAGGGCGCTTTAGCACATGCTCCTGACCGCCGAGAGGGTGCTTTAGCAAATGCTCCTGACCCCCGAGAGGGCGCTTTAGTACATGCTCTTGAACGCCGAGAGGGCGCTTTAGTACATGCTCCTGACCACCGAGAGGGCACTTTAGTACATGCTCCTGACCGCCGAGAGGGTGCTTTAGCAAATGCTCCTGACCACCGAGAGGGCGCTTTAGTACATGCTCTTGAACGCCGAGAGGGCGCTTTAGTACATGCTCCTGACCGCCGAGAGGGTGCTTTAGCAAATGCTCCTGACCGCCAAGAGGGCGCTTTAGTACATGCTCCTGACCGCCGAGAGGGCGCTTTAGCACATGCTCCTGACCGCCGAGAGGGCGCTTTAGTACATGCTGACCGCCGAGAGGGCGCTTTAGCACATGCTCTTGACCACCGAGAGGGCGCTTTAGCACATGCTCCTGACCGCCGAGACGGCGCTTTAGCACATGCTCTTGACCACCGAGAGGGCGCTTTAGCACATGCTCCTGACCACTGAGAGGGCGCTTTAGTACATGCTCCTGACCACCGAGAGGGCTCTTTAGCAAATGCTCCTGACCGCCGAGAGGGCGCTTTAGTACATGCTCTTGACCACCGAGAGGGCGCTTTAGTACATGCTCCTGACCGCCGAGAGGGCTCTTTAGCAAATGCTCCTGACCGCCGAGAGGGCGCTTTAGTACATGCTCTTGACCACTGAGAGGGCGCTTTAGTACATGCTCCTGACCACCGAGAGGGCTCTTTAGCAAATGCTCCTGACCGCCGAGAGGGCGCTTTAGTACATGCTCCTGACCACCGAGAGGGCTCTTTAGCAAATGCTCCTGACCGCCGAGAGGGCGCTTTAGTACATGCTCTTGACCACCGAGAGGGCGCTTTAGCACATGCTCCTGACCACCGAGAGGGCGCTTTAGCAAATGCTCCTGACCACCGAGAGGGCGCTTAAGCACATGCTCCTGACCGCAGAGAGGGCGCTTTAGCAAATGCTCCTGACCACCGAGAGGGCGCTTTAGCAAATGCTCCTGACCACCGAGAGGGCGCTTTAGCACATGCTCCTGACCGCTGATAGGGCGCTTTAGCACATGCTCCTGACCGCTGATAGGGCGCTTTAGCAAATGCTCCTGACCACAGAGAGGGCGCTTTAGTAAATGCTCCTGACCGCCGAGAGGACGCTTTAGCAAATGCTCCTGACCGCCGAGAGGGCGCTTTAGTACATGCTCTTGACCACCGAGAGGGCGCTTTAGCACATGCTCCTGACCACCGAGAGGGCGCTTTAGCACATGCTCCTGACCACTGAGAGGGCGCTTTAGTACATGCTCCTGACCACCGAGAGGGCTCTTTAGCAAATGCTCCTGACCGCCG
This sequence comes from Cyprinodon tularosa, assembly GCF_016077235.1. Lineage (NCBI taxonomy): Eukaryota > Metazoa > Chordata > Actinopteri > Cyprinodontiformes > Cyprinodontidae > Cyprinodon > Cyprinodon tularosa. The sequence continues at coordinate 540,889 of NW_024039127.1, read as the reverse complement.
AGAGGGCGCTTTAGTACATGCTCTTGACCACCGAGAGGGCGCTTTAGTACATGCTCCTGACCGCCGAGAGGGCTCTTTAGCAAATGCTCCTGACCGCCGAGAGGGCGCTTTAGTACATGCTCTTGACCACTGAGAGGGCGCTTTAGTACATGCTCCTGACCACCGAGAGGGCTCTTTAGCAAATGCTCCTGACCGCCGAGAGGGCGCTTTAGTACATGCTCCTGACCACCGAGAGGGCTCTTTAGCAAATGCTCCTGACCGCCGAGAGGGCGCTTTAGTACATGCTCTTGACCACCGAGAGGGCGCTTTAGCACATGCTCCTGACCACCGAGAGGGCGCTTTAGCAAATGCTCCTGACCACCGAGAGGGCGCTTAAGCACATGCTCCTGACCGCAGAGAGGGCGCTTTAGCAAATGCTCCTGACCACCGAGAGGGCGCTTTAGCAAATGCTCCTGACCACCGAGAGGGCGCTTTAGCACATGCTCCTGACCGCTGATAGGGCGCTTTAGCACATGCTCCTGACCGCTGATAGGGCGCTTTAGCAAATGCTCCTGACCACAGAGAGGGCGCTTTAGTAAATGCTCCTGACCGCCGAGAGGACGCTTTAGCAAATGCTCCTGACCACAGAGAGGGCGCTTTAGCAAATGCTCCTGACCACCGAGAGGGCGCTTTAGCACATGCTCCTGACCGCCGAGAGGGTGCTTTAGCAAATGCTCCTGACCCCCGAGAGGGCGCTTTAGTACATGCTCTTGAACGCCGAGAGGGCGCTTTAGTACATGCTCTTGAACGCCGAGAGGGCACTTTAGTACATGCTCCTGACCGCTGATAGGGCGCTTTAGCACATGCTCCTGACCGCTGATAGGGCGCTTTAGCAAATGCTCCTGACCACAGAGAGGGCGCTTTAGTAAATGCTCCTGACAGCCGAGAGGACGCTTTAGCAAATGCTCCTGACCACAGAGAGGGCGCTTTAGCAAATGCTCCTGACCACCGAGAGGGCGCTTTAGCACATGCTCCTGACCGCCGAGAGGGTGCTTTAGCAAATGCTCCTGACCCCCGAGAGGGCGCTTTAGTACATGCTCTTGAACGCCGAGAGGGCGCTTTAGTACATGCTCCTGACCACCGAGAGGGCACTTTAGTACATGCTCCTGACCGCCGAGAGGGTGCTTTAGCAAATGCTCCTGACCACCGAGAGGGCGCTTTAGTACATGCTCTTGAACGCCGAGAGGGCGCTTTAGTACATGCTCCTGACCGCCGAGAGGGTGCTTTAGCAAATGCTCCTGACCGCCAAGAGGGCGCTTTAGTACATGCTCCTGACCGCCGAGAGGGCGCTTTAGCACATGCTCCTGACCGCCGAGAGGGCGCTTTAGTACATGCTCCTGACCGCCGAGAGGGCGCTTTAGCACATGCTCTTGACCACCGAGAGGGCGCTTTAGCACATGCTCCTGACCACTGAGAGGGCGCTTTAGTACATGCTCCTGACCACCGAGAGGGCTCTTTAGCAAATGCTCCTGACCGCCGAGAGGGCGCTTTAGTACATGCTCTTGACCACCGAGAGGGCGCTTTAGTACATGCTCCTGACCGCCGAGAGGGCTCTTTAGCAAATGCTCCTGACCGCCGAGAGGGCGCTTTAGTACATGCTCTTGACCACTGAGAGGGCGCTTTAGTACATGCTCCTGACCACCGAGAGGGCTCTTTAGCAAATGCTCCTGACCGCCGAGAGGGCGCTTTAGTACATGCTCCTGACCACCGAGAGGGCTCTTTAGCAAATGCTCCTGACCGCCGAGAGGGCGCTTTAGTACATGCTCTTGACCACCGAGAGGGCGCTTTAGCACATGCTCCTGACCACCGAGAGGGCGCTTTAGCAAATGCTCCTGACCACCGAGAGGGCGCTTAAGCACATGCTCCTGACCGCAGAGAGGGCGCTTTAGCAAATGCTCCTGACCACCGAGAGGGCGCTTTAGCAAATGCTCCTGACCACCGAGAGGGCGCTTTAGCACATGCTCCTGACCGCTGATAGGGCGCTTTAGCACATGCTCCTGACCGCTGATAGGGCGCTTTAGCAAATGCTCCTGACCACAGAGAGGGCGCTTTAGTAAATGCTCCTGACCGCCGAGAGGACGCTTTAGCAAATGCTCCTGACCGCCGAGAGGGCGCTTTAGTACATGCTCTTGACCACCGAGAGGGCGCTTTAGCACATGCTCCTGACCACCGAGAGGGCGCTTTAGCACATGCTCCTGACCACTGAGAGGGCGCTTTAGTACATGCTCCTGACCACCGAGAGGGCTCTTTAGCAAATGCTCCTGACCGCCGAGAGGGCGCTTTAGTACATGCTCTTGACCACCGAGAGGGCGCTTTAGTACATGCTCCTGACCGCCGAGAGGGCTCTTTAGCAAATGCTCCTGACCGCCGAGAGGGCGCTTTAGTACATGCTCTTGACCACTGAGAGGGCGCTTTAGTACATGCTCCTGACCACCGAGAGGGCTCTTTAGCAAATGCTCCTGACCGCCGAGAGGGCGCTTTAGTACATGCTCCTGACCACCGAGAGGGCTCTTTAGCAAATGCTCCTGACCGCCGAGAGGGCGCTTTAGTACATGCTCTTGACCACCGAGAGGGCGCTTTAGCACATGCTCCTGACCACCGAGAGGGCGCTTTAGCAAATGCTCCTGACCACCGAGAGGGCGCTTAAGCACATGCTCCTGACCGCAGAGAGGGCGCTTTAGCAAATGCTCCTGACCACCGAGAGGGCGCTTTAGCAAATGCTCCTGACCACCGAGAGGGCGCTTTAGCACATGCTCCTGACCGCTGATAGGGCGCTTTAGCACATGCTCCTGACCGCTGATAGGGCGCTTTAGCAAATGCTCCTGACCACAGAGAGGGCGCTTTAGTAAATGCTCCTGACCGCCGAGAGGACGCTTTAGCAAATGCTCCTGACCACAGAGAGGGCGCTTTAGCAAATGCTCCTGACCACCGAGAGGGCGCTTTAGCACATGCTCCTGACCGCCGAGAGGGTGCTTTAGCAAATGCTCCTGACCCCCGAGAGGGCGCTTTAGTACATGCTCTTGAACGCCGAGAGGGCGCTTTAGTACATGCTCTTGAACGCCGAGAGGGCACTTTAGTACATGCTCCTGACCGCTGATAGGGCGCTTTAGCACATGCTCCTGACCGCTGATAGGGCGCTTTAGCAAATGCTCCTGACCACAGAGAGGGCGCTTTAGTAAATGCTCCTGACAGCCGAGAGGACGCTTTAGCAAATGCTCCTGACCACAGAGAGGGCGCTTTAGCAAATGCTCCTGACCACCGAGAGGGCGCTTTAGCACATGCTCCTGACCGCCGAGAGGGTGCTTTAGCAAATGCTCCTGACCCCCGAGAGGGCGCTTTAGTACATGCTCTTGAACGCCGAGAGGGCGCTTTAGTACATGCTCCTGACCACCGAGAGGGCACTTTAGTACATGCTCCTGACCGCCGAGAGGGTGCTTTAGCAAATGCTCCTGACCACCGAGAGGGCGCTTTAGTACATGCTCTTGAACGCCGAGAGGGCGCTTTAGTACATGCTCCTGACCGCCGAGAGGGTGCTTTAGCAAATGCTCCTGACCGCCAAGAGGGCGCTTTAGTACATGCTCCTGACCGCCGAGAGGGCGCTTTAGCACATGCTCCTGACCGCCGAGAGGGCGCTTTAGTACATGCTGACCGCCGAGAAGGCGCTTTAGCACATGCTCCTGACCACCGAGAGGGCTCTTTAGTACATGCTCCTGACCGCCGAGAGGGCGCTTTAGTACATGCTCCTGACCGTCGAGAGGGCGCTTTAGTACATGCTCCTGACCGCCGAGACGGCGCTTTAGTACATGCTCCTGACCGTCGAGAGGGCGCTTTAGTACATGCTCCTGACCGTCGAGAGGGCGCTTTAGTACATGCTCCTGACCACCGAGACGGCGCTTTAGCACATGCTCCTGACCGCCGAGAGGGCGCTTTAGCACATGCTCTTTACCACCGAGAGGGCGCTTTAGTACATGCTCCTGACCGCCGAGACGGCGCTTTAGTACATGCTCCTGACCACCGAGAGGGCGCTTTAGCACATGCTCCTGACCGCCGAGAGGGCGCTTTAGCACATGCTCTTTACCACCGAGAGGGCGCTTTAGCACATGCTCCTGACCGCCGAGACGGCGCTTTAGCACATGCTCCTGACCACCGAGACGGCGCTTTAGCAAATGCTCCTGACCGCCGAGAGGGCGCTTTAGCAAATGCTCCTGACCACCGAGAGGGCGCTTTAGTACATGCACCTGACCGCCGAGACGGCGCTTTAGTACATGCTCCTGACCACCGAGAGGGCGCTTTAGTACATGCTCCTGACCGCCGAGACAGCGCTTTAGTACATGCTCCTGACCGCCGAGACGGCGCTTTAGTACATGCTCCTGACCACCGAGAGGGCGCTTTAGTACATGCTCCTGACCGTCGAGAGGGCGCTTTAGTACATGCTCCTGACCGTCGAGAGGGCGCTTTAGTACATGCTCCTGACCGCCGAGACGGCGCTTTAGTACATGCTCCTGACCGCCGAGAAGGTGCTTTAGCACATGCTCTTTACCACCAAGAGGGCGCTTTAGTACATGCTCCTGACCGCCGAGACGGCGCTTTAGTACATGCTCCTGACCACCGATAGGGCGCTTTAGTACATGCTCCTGACCGCCGAGAGGGCGCTTTAGCAAATGCTCCTGACCACCGAGAGGGCGCGTTAGTACATGCTCCTGACCGCCGAGACGGCGCTTTAGTACATGCTCCTGACCACCGAGAGGGCGCTTTAGTACATGCTCCTGACCGCCGAGAGGGCGCTTTAGCAAATGCTCCTGACCGTCGAGAGGGCGCTTTAGTACATGCTCCTGACCGCCGAGACGGCGCTTTAGTACATGCTCCTGACCACCGAGAGGGCGCTTTAGTACATGCTCCTGACCGTCGAGAGGGCGCTTTAGTACATGCTCCTGACCGCCGAGATGGCGCTTTAGTACATGCTCCTGACCACCGAGACGCCGCTTTAGTACATGCTCCTGACCGCCGAGAGGGTGCTTTAGCACATGCTCTTTACCAACGAGAGGGCGCTTGAGGGCAGTTTAGGATACACTTTGGCTTTCAATAAGGCACTTTAGCCTGCGATTGTCTCTGGCTGATTGTCCAAGAGGGATTGAAAGAGGCAGATTGTTTTTATTTTTATTCCTGGCGTATAGAATGGCTGTATGGAAGTTTATTTTGTGATTTCTGCTTTCATTCCTCCAGCTGAACTGGAGAAGCAGAAAGGCATGATGCGTCCTGGAATGCTGGCGGGATCAGGAGGGATGGGGATGTCAGGGAGCGGGACCAACTCTGCAGGAGGAACCATGAAGGGTGAGGTGGTGAACGGCACCCTGGGAAGGCCAAGCCTCGATGACACATATGCCTCAGTGGACGGACTCAAGCGCACGGCGCTCAGCTCCTCCCTCAGAGATCTCTCAGAGACGGGTAAGACCTCCATGTTGAACATCTAGACCTACCCTAGTCGTCGTTCTCCCGTCCTCATTTTTTATAGTTTAAGCTGCTTAACGTCTTTCAAATATTTCCAGCTGTGAAGGTTTTACAAAGTCATTATTGGTCACCATCTTTTTGACCAATGGAAAATCATTAATCTACTTTATAGCCCCTTCGATTGGTTTCCAAGAACAGTTTGGTCTTTGGAAACAAAGAAATAAGAATTATACAGTTCAGGCTTTTTTCTGCTGAAGGACGTTTTGATGTGTTCTGACTCACAGTGAACATACATCTGTTCTGTTATGCAACATATTATGCTCCAAAATGTTAAAGCACCAGTGATGCTCTAGTGCTGTGCTTCCACCTGCTGGACAGCAGCAGGAACTACATCACAGCTTTTTAAGACACATTATTTTGGTTTTTCCTTATTGATCAGTTTTGACCCACCAAGGGGTGGAAAATGGTCCTTGCTAAGACTTTAGACAATAGAAAAACAGAAAAAAGACTCTAATCATCGACATCTGTTTTTTTAATCTCTACATGAAATGAAAGATTGTTTATATTTTTCTAAATATCAAAACGTTTTTGAGTGAAGGAGGAAGCATTTCCTACCTACTAATGTTTATAAAAACTAAACTAATTTATGAATAAAATAGGGAACAAAGTTTTCTTTGTGGTTTGACAATTTATACTTTTATATTTCCCAACTAAGCACCAGCATCACTGATGTTAGAAAGTTGTTATTCTAGTTGAGTCTGGGGGTGGGGGGGGAACCAGCCCGTAGCAAGAGGAGACACATAAATAGGAAACAGCTGCTGTTAACAGATACGACTGTTTGTGGGAAACTAAACGTTCTTATTTCATTGATTCACTAAGGAAGTAGTCACCACCTGACAACGAGTCGGTTAGTTTAAAAGCTGGAGCACCACAGAGATCGGGGTTTTTTAAACTTTGGATTGTTTGCTCTCTCTACCATTTGCTCTACCTTGGTGGAATAAATTGTTATATGTATTTCTATTTTCATGTGATTCTCATATAATCTTAATTTTAATCCACTGGAAGACTTAAAGGGCCGGGGCTGAGTTTAAGTAGATTAAGGGTCTAAAAACTTGGCTAACAAAAACAAGAGGAAGACATAAACAACCCGATATAACTTCAATCAAATCAAACTTCTGTGAAGTCAAACTGTCCACTTAGGAAGCAGCACTGATGGACAATCAGTTTCACATGTTGTTGTACAAATGGAATGGAAAACAGGTGTTAATTATTGGCAATTAGCAAGGCCCACTCAATAAAGAAGTGGTTCTGCAGGTGGGGGCTCAAGTGGCTCAGGTAGTGCAGCTCATCCAGGATGGAGCATCAATGCCAGCTGGGGCAAGAAGGTTTGCTGTGTCTATCAGTGTAGTCGCCAGAGGGTGGAGGCGCTACCAGGAGACAGGCCAGGACACCAGGAGACAGGAGGAGTCTGTAGGAGGTCAACAACCCAGCAGCAGGATGGCTAGCTCTGCCTTAGTGCAAGGAGGAACAGGAGGAGCACTGCCAGAGCCCTACACACTGCCCTCCAGCAGGCCAACATGGGCATCAGTCTGCACAAATGGTTAGAAATCGACTCCATGAGGATGGTATGAGGGCCTGGTGTCCACAGAAGGGGGTTGAGCTCCTGGCCCAACACTATGCAGGTGGCTTGGTAAATGCCAGAGAACACCAAGATCTCCTCTGCACTCTTCACAGATAAAAGCAGTTGCTGCGCAGCCCTCCATGTGCTCCCCACAGGTAGCATAACTGCTACTAGGTACCCAGATGAGATCCTCAGAGCCCTGGTGAGACCATCCTCTGGTGGTCCTGGGTTCCTCCTAATGCGGGACATTGCCAGACCTCATGAGGCTGGAGTGGGTCAGCAGGTCCTGCAGAATGAAGGCATTGAAGCTATGGTCTGCTCGTTGGTTCATAAATTTGATTGCATTGAAGATTTTTGTTTGATTTTGTTGTCGGTGCGTTAAGCTTCATACAGAACAAAGTATTCAATGAGAATATTTCATTCATTCAGATCTAGGAAGTGTGATTTGAATGTTTCCTTTGTTTGTTTTCCAATTACACTGATCAAGGTCTCATCTAAAAACTCAGTTTAGCATCAGTTAGCTCCTCCTAGCTTAAGATAAATGCTAACAAAGGGAAAAAAACTTGATTACTTTTGTAAACACATGCAGCATCTCTTCAGATTAACCATTTCCTGTTGATGAAAGTAACAGCCTCATTCTGATTGGACAACAGGGAAGCGAGGTCGTAGGAACAGTGTGGGCTCATTGGACAGTACCATTGAAGTAAGTCTTCTTGGGGGCGGGGCTACTAACATGCATGTCTGCCGTTCTACCGCCGTCGCATGCCTCACTGCCTGCTGGGTAAAAACTCGTCTGGATGAGTTTAATAAATCTGAGCTGTTTCTGATATTCAGTGTTTCTGTTACAGAAACATCCAGATAATAATTCTCTCCGTTGAAGTAGAGACCTTCATCATACTGCACCTTAAAGGCCAATGATCTGGATTTAAGAAGAAGAAAATAGTGATTTGACTTTTTGAGTCTAGTTTGTGTCTCCTAGAGTTAAAAAAAAGAAACCTTCTTCAGTTTGACAGAAATTAATTTAAACAAAGATGGTTGAAGAAAAAGGCAGAAAGATGGAGTTGCTGCCTTCTAAGCTGCAGTATGTGGAGCTCTGCTGGTCTCTGCATGCTTTATTTTCATTCTTCAGGTATCTGATCTTCAAGGAATCAGGAAACTCTAGTATCTCCACCAGATCGTCTTTTATCCATTGGAATAATAAAAAAAAAACTTCCAACTTTTCTGTTTTATTACAGCAGTCCAAACCTGAAAGTGTTGCAGGATTTTCTGCACAGAATAGTGACAAATAGGAAGTGGAAGGAGGAGCATGTACAGTTTGTAAAGCCACGCTTTCTGCTAAAACTTCAGACTGCTGAGGCTGCTAGCAGCTTAGCCAGAGGCTTAGCTAGCAGAGGTTCCTCATGCCCAGTCAGGTCCGACTGAGAGCCTCTTCAAGTTTTGAAACAGATTCTTAGGATGTTTGCCTGGACTTTGAACACATCACTCCAACAGACAAACATGCAGCTCTGGATGTACGTTTAGGATCGTTGTTCAGCTGGAAGGCGAACCTTCTGGCTTCCTGGTGAAGGTTCTCAGTCATCCAGGTTATAGTCAATCTAAAAAAGTTAAAATCAATCCTCTGGACTTTGTTTCCCAGTTTGAAGACGTTTCTCTTCCATCCAGGAAGCTTTTTCAATCCAAAATGTCAGAAATAGCGTTTAGTTCCAGGTTTTATCCAGCAGCCCAACAAAGCCTGGTTTTAGTTTAGAAAACATGCAAATAGAAACGGATGAACGGGTCCCCCCCTTTGGAATGGGGGTCGTTTGGCTTCTTTGTTAGCCTGCAATGCCCCATACCTGTCTATGTCTCTGAAAGGGGGGTCGTTAGAGGGAATTGTTGGTCTGTATAGGTGAGGTCTTTGTTCCCCTGTAAAGGGGTTGGGGCTGTGATGATAGCGGGAAGGGATGGTGAGTCTTGTACCGAGGAGGTTGCTTTTTTGTGTTGGGCGACCTTATCGGTACATCTAAACCTGATGGACAAAGGACATTCTTTGGAGGACCAGAATGTTCACATTTGGAGAAAGAAGACAGGTGGTTTGAGAGGAAGGAAGCCATCTATGTTAAGAGAGAAAAAGCAACCTTAAACATGGGGGGGGGGACTCAGATTCCAGCTTTCAAAAACCTACAATGCAGCGATAGAGTTGATTCCTTCCTGCTATCATCGCAGCCCCAACCTCCTTTACAGGAGAACAAAGACCTCACCTGTTCATCCAGGCCAACATTCCCTCTAACGACCCCCTTTCAGAGACATAGACAGGTATGGGGCATTGCAGGCTAACAAAGAGGCCTAACGACCCCCATTCCAAAGGGGGGGACCCGTTCATCCGTTTCTATTTGCATGTTTTCTAAACAGAAACAAGGATTTGTTGGGCTATTGTATAAAAATTTGAACTCAGCGCTTTTTACTTTTATGGTTATTAACTCCAATAAAACAATCTGTTTATAAAGAAACATCAGTTTCACGGATTTTATTTGGGGATATCACTGTAAATGGGGCAGAGATCAAAAACACTACCTTCCATTTTATCGTGTTCCTGATCTGTGACATAAAATCGGCCATAATGTGTCATTATGAGAAGAAGTTCAGTGGTTATAAAGATTGTTTCCATAGAAGTCATTTGTTTGTGGTTGAGATCAAACCATCTCAGTGTTTCTCTCATGTTTTCCACTCTTCTTCCTCTCAGGGTTCCATCATTAGCAGTCCACGGCCTCACCAGCAGCGCCCCCTGCAGGGAGCCAATCTGTCCTACAGCCCCATAATGGTTCCTTCGTCTCCAGCAGCCTACCGGCCACACCGCCCTACTCAGAGCCCCGGTACAGGGGTGGGGGGTGGGCCGGGGCTCTGTCACAACCAGAGAGGGGTCGCTACGTCCCCTCTCGTGAGCGGGGTAGGGGCTGGGGGCGGCGGAGGGATAGTGGGGGTTGGCGGACAGATTCCAGGAGCCCGAATGGGGAATTTCTTCGGCAGCCGAAGAGGCAAAGTTCCTGGTCCCCTGACGATGATGTCACCACCTCCTCAGGGTCCACCCAGTCCTCTGATGATATCCTCACCCCCCCACTACCCTGCCCCCGCGCCTCCCATCGCCCTCCCCTCCTCCCCTTCCCCATGCCCCTCCCCATCTCCCAACCTCGGCTCGTCGGAATCGGCCGGAGCTGGAGGGGGAGGAGGTCCGGGAGGGGGACCGTCCAAGCTCCAGGTTCTGCACGCCCAGTATTGCCACGGCAACAGTGGAGGAGGCGTAGTCAGTGGCCACCAGCAGCAGCAGACTCCGCCGCCCCCCTACCATCACCATCACCGCTACCACATGCAGCACCACCCCCTGTCCCACCGCTTCTCCGCCCCCCCGCGGCCCGGGTGCGCTCCTGCTCACACCCAGCCCCATCAGAGGCTGCATCAAGGCTCTGCCCAGCACCCGCGCTACAACATGGCGTCCGGATTCACCACCCCTCCGCCGTTGTCCCCTCACTCCCCCGTTACCCCGACTACGCCACATGGACTCTACCATCCGGGCCGACCAGCCGGAGGCTCCAAGCTGCCTCTGACCATCTCGCACTCCCAGCCCCACCCTCACTCTCACACACACTCTCACAACCATGCCGTTCACACACACTCCCCGCTCAGCCCGTCCCCCTCCGCCACAGGCTCCACCCACTTCGTCTTCTCCACCCCGCCACCTCAGACTCCCTCAGCGCGCCTCCTCACCCAGACGCCCCCACAGCCCTACACGCCCCAGTACCCGCCCCTGTCATCTATACCGCCTCCCCCTCCGCACTCCCCCTTACCTCCCCCGTCGTCCGCCCCGCTCTCCCCACACCCGCCGGGGGTCGGGCAGGGGGCAGGTCCCAAATCAAAGCCCGTCAGCCGCATCAGCACAGTCGTGTGAAGAGACAGAGACCGAGGACAGTGGTGCTCAATCCTGCTGTGAGCCGCCAGGGGGCGATATTGAGACTGAGCGCGAGAGGTAGGAGGGGAGGAAGAGTGGGAGGACAGATGCAGGCGTTTCCAAGCGGCCGCCTGGCGAGAAGGAGAGCTTTAAGAGCGGGGAAGAGGAAGTTACTGAGCCTGTGTTATTTTCACATCGACTTCCCCCGCAGGTAGACAGCTGTTAGCGGGAACCCCCCCCCAGTCCTCGCCCCCACTGATGCTGCCCATGAGGTGAACTGGGAATCAAGCGGACATTTTTGTAGTTCTTCACTGACAGTGTTTGTCTCTTTAGCGAGTACCTGTTAACGTTTCCGTGTGGCTGTGGTGGACAACGGCTGAGGAACCAGTCAGGCAGGTACCGTTACCTGAAAACCAAGCATGAAGGTATGTGGGCGGAGCTTTAGGGACAGTTTGGGTTTTTCTGAGAGTAGAAGTAGTCCAAACATAACAGTAGTTGTTCACCATGCTGTTCAGCACAAAATTAAACTATTTCTTGACATTAATAAGCCATGAGGTAGAAGCAGGTGTGTTTGTCATTACTATGGTGGAGTCTGTGTCTTAGACAGGTGTGCATGACCTGTGCAATAGCTAACGATTACCCGTGTGTTTATGGTTGGTGTCTAATGAGCAGGGATAGACGTGTGGTGATGCAAAGCCCCGATCCAGCGTTTGGTTTCAGCTGGAGGAGAGAAGCTGCCTGGACGCTTTGCTCTGAGGACCATAAACTTCCTAAAAGCTTTAAATAAGCCATTGAAACACAAACTCCAGGTGTCTTCGTTTTTGTTCTGCAAAAACTACTCAAAGCCTTTTGGATTACAGGGTTTCAGCAGGGGGCACTGTACTGTTGCTTTGGAGGGGGACTTTTCCCAGAGCTCCTCACTTATTCCTGTAAATTTGTGAATCTCTCCTCCTTTCTGAAATATCCCAGTTATATGAACATGATTTCTGCCGTTTCTATTGAAGCTCCATGATGTGTTTGTGGCCCTCCAAGTTGCCAGAGAAGGAGATTAAGATGAAAAAAGCCAAACAGGGAATAAATGTTTTTTTTTTTTTTTTTTTCTGCTGATAAAGACGACAGAGCTGCTCAACCTAAAACCCAAACAGGAGGTTTTTAGTTTTTGATTTCATTCAAAACTGGTGTTAATGGAACTGGGTGGGAAACCATAGAGAACCGACCGGGTTTCTGCTTCCTTACACCTGAAGGTGGATTCAACTGGTCACTGAAACCAGACCGGAGAAGCTGCCTTGGTGACAATTAGTGAGTAAGTGTGAAGTGGCATCGGCAGGTTCCGTTCCACTTCATCCTGGACTCGGCCATCTTTGTAGTTTTTTAATTAAAGTTTGAACTTTCTGCTTAGGTTTCTCTCGTTCCTTCTCCTTTATGCCATTTATCTAATCTAAAGGAGCTTTAATCCCAACTCAGTCTCAGTAAAACAAGGATTCAGTTCGTTGGTGAAGATTCTCAGTCATCCAGGTCAGAGTCATTCCAAAAGTTCAAAAACAATCCACTGGACTTTGTTTCCATGTTTGAAGACGTTTCTCTTCCCATCCAGTAAGCCTTTTCACTTTGAAAGTCCAGTGGATTGTTTCTAACTTTCTTTGGAAGGATTCAGTTCATCCAGCAGTTCCAGAACAGATATAAAATGGGAGTAGGGTAGAAGAGCCTCAGATGTGGTAGTTTTCAGCATCAGACACAGAAAGACTTGGATGTCGTCTGCATATCTGGTTACTTCAGTTTAGTGATGATTTCTATGCCACACGGCGAGCAGAGTCCAGGGAACCCCTGAAGTCCTCGGTGCAGATCCCAAAATGGAAGCAGGAGTTTAAGAACAATCTCTGATTTTTACAGAACTTTCTGATTTCCCACCCAGTCCCACAAACATCGGTCTGTCGAGGGTGAAACGCTCAGAGCATTCCTAAATGGAGAAAACAAGGTGCCTTTGGACGTTAGGATGGTACAACTCATCAAAGGAAATCCTCCCGAACTAAAGACGTTTCCATATCTGAGTCCATGGGGTGTTGGTTGATGGACCGAGCTTCTGTTCACCCACATCAGGAGGACCTGAGACTCGGACCTGTGGCCTTCTGGGAGGATGGAGTTCCAACCTCATCACAGCATTTCATCTAACCTGGTTTTACTCCTTATTTATGTCCTTTGGGATTAGAAGCATCCCAGCGTTTCCCACAGAATGTCCCTGTTTTAAATCTGGAAACTGGAAACCAACGACCACTCAGCTCTGGGTTGGATTTTTTAACTGGTGGAGGGCGGATTGTTTTCCATGGATGACCCGTAGGACCAGCTGTAGATAAAAGCTGTACAGTGTGTTGATGTTTCAGTGGAGCCAACAGCGTCCATCTGTAACCAGCCTTCACAACAAGATACACACTCTAAAACCAAAGCTTCCTTCTGGTTCTTCTCTGGAAAAATACCAAAACTACAATGCTGTCTCCACACTCTCAATCTCCTGAGTCGGGCCCCTATGTTTGGGGCCCCATTGGCTTCAATCTGGAGAACCAGTTGGACTTTTTAGAGCAAAGCTTCTGGTATCAGTATTGTTGTGTGACAAGCTTTTACTAACATGGAACACTGCTTGGGCTGCGCTTAACTTTCTGCAATTTTGAATTTGTTTTGTGCTGAAAATGTGAGATGTGCTTTTCTGATTTGGGCCTCAGATCTAAACACTAGAACCTTTTTACCACTAACCTGCTTACACCAGCAACAACTGGAGAGGAGGACCCAACAAGTTCTGTTTCAGTGTACAAACAGAAATCCAACACACCCTCAGATAATCTCCATGTCTGTTTCTGCATGAGCTCTGAACTCCATATCCTCCAATGGCCGAGCGCTTCAAGGTGGGTCGGCTTCCCTCTCTGGGCTAAGTTCTACCCGCTGAGTTTTTGGATCAATGGACCCATGCCGTACCTTTTTGAGAAGGGATCCAACCATCAGCAGTGGTCCTTGGTAAATGTTTGTACCTCATGGTCCATGTGTGCCTCTAAGAGTTCTGGTAAAAAGCAGACCCACCTTTTCTCAATCAGTCTGAACTATTTCTATAACTCAGGTCCAATTTTGGATGAGAAATAGTTCCACAAACTGCTGCCAGTGTGTGTTTAACAAAATCTGACTAAATCCATCCCATGGTTCAGCTGCCATAGAACCTTCTCTAGCTGCCATAGAACCTTCTCCAGCGGTTGTAGAACCTTCTCCAGCAGTTGTAGAACCTTCCCTAGCGGCCGTAGAACCTTCTCCAGCGGTTGTAGAACCTTCTCCAGCGGTTGTAGAACCTTCGCCAGCAGTTGTAGAACCTTCTCCAGCGGTTGTAGAACCTTCGCCAGCAGTTGTAGAACCTTCGCCAGCAGTTGTAGGACCTTCTCCAGCGGTTGTAGAACCTTCGCCAGCAGTTGTAGAACCTTCTCCAGCAGGTGTAGAACCTTCCCTAGCGGCCGTAGAACCTTCTCCAGCAGTTGTAGAACCTTCTCCAGCGGTTGTAGAACCTTCCCTAGCGGCCGTAGAACCTTCTCCAGTGGTTGTAGAACCTTCCCTAGCGGCCGTAGAACCCAGCGGTTGTAGAACCTTCCCTAGCGGTTGTAGAACCCTCTCCAGCAGTTATAGAACTTTCTCCAGCGGCTGTAGAACCTTCCCTAGCGGCTGTAGAACCTTCTCCAGCGGCTGTAGAACCTTCCCTAGCGGCTGTAGAACCTTCTCCAGCGGCAGTAGAACCTTCCCTAGCGGCTGTAGAACCTTCTCCAGCGACCGTAGAACCTTTCCCAGTGGTCGTAGAACCTTCTCCAGCAGATTTGCTGAGCCACTCTGAACCAGGTCTCAGCTGATTGGACTACAGAGAAACAAGTGACTCTTGTGGTCGGATTATTCACTGTCACCAGGTTTTGTGGCTGCAAAGGAAGCCCAGATCATCACTCCTCCACCTCCATGGTTTGTGTTACTCTTTTCGTACGCTCCTTCCACCCCTCCTGCCCCGACCTTTGACCTGGGATCTGATGGAGCTCTGGATTTGCTGAGATGTCTCCTCCATGGTTTCCTTGGTGAATGATTCCTCTCTGCGGAATGATGACAGTGTGAATTTTGGGAACTTTCCTTTGCAATCCTTCCCAGTTGAGTGTTCTACCAGTGTCTCACCTTCCTGGCATTGTGTTCCTACAGCCCTGAACCCTGCAAAGCCACAAACTCCCAGCAGTCTTTCTTTTATGGAGACACTGACAGCGATGATGAGCCCTTAACTAGGATGCTACTTTCCCCCTTAGAAGCAGGAAGGTAGACCTTTTTTCACCCTTCCTCTGCATTTAGATTGACTCCTTGTTGAATACATTTGCTGTTTGGTTAATGGTTTCCTCTTCTTACTGCACAATTCAACAACCTGTGAGTGTTTTTCTAAGTGAACCATAAAGCTTCCATGAGGTAACAAATGGACCCAAGCTTTACTTTATGGGTTTTAAAAGCAGTCATTGTCTGTATATTGAGTTTAAGAACATGCAGAAACATTGTTCCGGTCCTTTAAATGCTCGGTTTCCGTATTTGTAATTTTTTTGCCAAGGCCTGCTCTCCCCTATTGGTTTGCATGTGGTATTTATTCCAGTATCTGCACTGAATGAACTGTATTATCAACATGAATGTACATATGCTGTTAATTGAACATAAGCTCCGGTCGCTTGTTAACGGGCGGGTTTTTTTCATCAGGAAGAGAGGGTTGGATCTTTTTTTACACCCCAGAAGCAGATCTGGTTCTGTAGGAAAAACAGGGAACTTTAGAAAAGAGAAAACGGACGATCAGATCTGCTGGGAATGAAAGCTCCCACTCCTCTGCCCCCCATGTTAAGGTGGCCTGCTGCTGCTGGGGTGAATGGATACAGGGACGGGTGAACAGGGCGTCTGACCACGGAGCACGCCGCCTCGTGGAGGAAACAGTTCCTGTTTATAATGTAGAGCAGAAAGAGACTCCAATAGTCCTTGTAAAATTGTATGAGTACAGTGTCAAATATATGTCCAACAGAGACGACATTATTTTAAAAATTATGTTTGGAAGATTTTAGTTGTGTACATAAATATATATTACTTGTATTTTGTTTTTTGAAATGGCAGAAATATGAACAAAGTGGAAATATTTATTGCTCTAAAGACATAAAATCTGTTCATGTGGATGAAACCTGCTGCTTGTATCGTCTTTATCAATCTTATCCATTCCGTTTGGTTTTATTCCAAAGAACCGGTTCAAACCAGTTACCAGACAAACAGTTTTTATCTAATTACATCAACCTTATTATTGCAGATCCAAATCGTTCATATTCTGATCCGGTCCAATTCAGTCTGTCATATTTTAATCTAGTCTGATTCTATTGGTTCCTAAAAACCTTTCCAAGTTATTGGCCATTTCTCAATCTGTGGATCCATCAGACCTGTCCGATCTCCGGACTGACAGCTGTCCCAGCATGCACTGCGGCAGCAGCAGCGTCCAGGTTAGCGCTCACAGAGAGATCAGAGTATTAAGTTAAAAGTTCTATTTTCTGTTGCCATTGTTCAATAAAAGTACATTTTAAGAGAAGATTATACTTTAAGCTTCACTTTATGGCCCATTTACTGATTTAGTACGTAATTTAAAATAAGTTCTGGAAGATGGACCAGATAGAAGAGCGAGGTGGGCGAGAACGCTGCGACCCTTTTTCCAACTGGATCCCCGCTCTTTTTGGCCCACATGTCCGTCCGTTCGACTGTTCAATCAATGGATCCTTATTTATCATCCATAACATTAGCCCGCCTGCAGCAGCCAGGGCTAACGTTAGCCCGCCTGCAGCAGCCAGGGCCAACGTTAGCCCGCCTGCAGCAGCCAGGGCCAATGTTAGCCCGCCTGCAGCAGCCAGGGCTAACGTTAGCCCGCCTGCAGCAGCCAGGGCTAACGGTAGCCCGCCTGCAGCAGCCAGGACTAATGTTAGCCCGCCTGCAGCAGCCAGGACTAATGTTAGCCCGCCTGCAGCGTTAGCCCGCCTGCAGCAGCCAGGGCTAACGTTAGCCCGCCTGCAGCAGCCAGGACTAATGTTAGCCCGCCTGCAGCAGCCAGGGCTAACGTTAGCCCGCCTGCAGCAGCCAGGGCTAACGGTAGCCCGCCTGCAGCAGCCAGGACTAATGTTAGCCCGTCTGCAGCAGCCCTCTCTCTGCATAGCCTTGTGTAAAGTACCGTTGGCTCTGATGGAGGTTTGATTGTTTTATTAAAAATTCATTTGATTTGTGTTTATCTGACTGTATTTATTATTATTCCCCCAATAAATGAAAAAAGTCGGAATTTATTATTATCTAGAGACTATTATTAACAGGAGGTGAAAAGCAGCTGCTGACTAGCTTTGAATGTGGTGATGTCATCAGTACGCTGCTGTTCCAGTTGACCCAGATTTATTCTGCGTGCTCCATTTCTCCCACAGTCCAGACTTTACTGGGTTCTAGTCAAGAACGGACTTTGTGAGAATACAAGTGCGTACTCGCGATCTTGTCAATTGAGAAACTACCATGAATTCCCTAGAGTTGATCAAACATGTGGCGTGAGTAGAGAGGAACCACTCTATTTTACCTGAAAGGAACGTCCATCAGAGCCAGAACCTCGCTCCATATGAGGTCAGGTCATAGTCGTTCCAAAAAAGTTCCACTGGACTTTGTTTCCAAGTTTGAACATTTTGAATTGAAAAAGCTTCCTGGATGGAAGAGAAACGTCTTCAAACTTGGAAACAAAGTCCAGTGGATTGATTTTTAGTTTTTCTGGAATTAAATCAACACCAAATAGATTTGATTCAAATCATTTCACATTGAGAAGAAAATCTAAAATTAGGTCACAAGGAAACAAAGGAGGAGATTGAAACGATTTGGTTTTGTAGGAGCCTCACTGACAGTGAGTGTGTTTGTAGTTGCTGTGGTGACGCGTGGTGACAGCTGATTAATTTATATAGGCCTGGGCTCCGGAGGAGGGAGGGGAGCTGAATATGTAAGCCACTGGCCGGCTTACATATTCTGACAATAAACCACACCGTGAGAGAAAGTGGAAAGGAGCCGCCCTCCTAACGGTGCAGCTTCCCTGGATCTCATTCAGAGTCCATAGACACATATCAGAGTACACCCTGCATTGACAATCGCGGCGCAGAAATTAGGGGCGCCATCTTGAGGAGGTCGACTTGCTAACCTAACCTGCTGGATCAGGCAGGTCGTACACTGTGCAATTTTTATAATCATTGCTTGCAGCTACAGCTCACACTGTACGACAAAACCGCAGGGTTTAAAAGTTCACAGCTCACGATGTTTGTTCTCACACTGTGACCCGACGCTCTGACGCGATCTACCTATGTATATACATATGTATATGTAAAAAAAAAAAAACAAAATATATATATATATATATATATATATATATATATATATATTTATTTTGTATACCTGTATAAATGTGTTTGTGAATATAGTGATATTAAATTATAAAAATGTATGAGTGGCTGTGCTTTGCAACTTACTGCACATCCTGTCAGAATATTCTATTACTCTCAACCTCACTAAGAATATTTAAATAAACTCAACTTTTTGCTTGTTTATAGCAAAAAAATAAAATAAAACTTTGAAAATTTGTTCAATATTCAGTGAGTTAAAGTTCTGTTCCTCCTCAACACATTACACTGAGGGAGCTGTCGACCTCCCCAAGATGGCGCCACCAAATCACGTCCAGCGCCTGTAGAAGGAAGCGGTCCCCGTATGTCCATAATGCGCCACTCACAACATGGCGGACGCGCCTGCGCTTTCCTTCCCAGTACCAGCAGAACCAGATTGCGGCCCTTTCCTCCGCCGCCATGGATTCTACCAGAGGCAGATATGGCAATAATGGAAATGAAACAAGATCAATCTTATATCCTAGATAATTATTCAGTACAGTTACATTAAACAATAATTTTCAATATATTCAAATTTATACAGATGCATCAAAAATAAATAGGAAAAGCTTTTGTAGTAGCAGAATTCAATATAAGAATAGGAAAACGAATTACAGATGGATTATCAGTATAAACAGGAGAAATGTTGGTAATATTATTAGCTTTACAATAAGTAGAAGAAATAAAACCGTTAAAATCAGTCATTTGTTCACATTCAAGCTCTGCATTATTAAGTATAAAATATAATCATTCAGATAGTAGGATGGACATTTTATTAGAAATAGTTCATACATCATTCAGAATAGAAAATATGGGTTTGATAGTTAGATTTCTGTGGTTCCAGCAGCACATATTGGAGCAGAAGGAAACGAGAGGGCAGATAAAATGGCAAAGATTCAGTATCCTATTAGTTTACAGTTAAAACAAGTAAATCTGAGGGAAAGAGTTCTATAAAAGAGAAACTGATGGAAAAATGGCAAAAAAGGTGGAATGAAGAAAAAACTGGAAGATGGTTTTGTAAAATTCAAAAGGCAGTAAGAGAAGGAGAAATGGTAAAAGAAAAGAGGAGAGAGTGATAGCTAGGTTAAGATTTGGACATACAGGACTTAATTATACACTTTTTAAAATTCAAAAACATTATACTGGAAAATGTGATTATTGTGGACAGAATGAAACAATTAAACATGTTATAATAGAACTTAATGAATATGAAAGAGAGAGAACATTTATGAAGAGAGAGTTTGAATGTATTAAGAAAAAGGTAAATGTATTAGATATTTTGAGGAAGAATTTGGGGAGTAAACAAATACAAATAGTTATTAGATATTTAAAGAAAACTAAATCATTTAATAGAATTTGATTATAGAGAGTCTTTATGATATCGATGAGTAAAATACTAAGATATATATAGATAGACATAGATATAGAAAGATATATAGATTGATAGATAAATACATCAAGAATAACACTCCATACCAGTAAGTGGCGGTAATGCTACTTAAAGTTTGTTGCCAACCGCCAATAAAGCAGAAGAAGAAGAAGAAGAAGAAGAAGAAGAAGAAGAAGAAGAAGAAGGAATCCCTCCGGGTTTAACTGATCACGTTTTCCAGGAAAAGCTGAGAAACGCGGTGAGTTCGCGGGATTCTGGCCGGTTGGTTTATCGGTAACTGGAATTCCAGCCAAGCTTGTCTGAGGCGGAAGCTTCATGCAGCTAACAGCCGATTAGCATGGCTAGCTGGAAGTTTGGGGCTTCAACAGGTGGATCGAACGGAGGTCACCTGCTGCTACTGAGACCGAAACCAGAACCAGAACCGAACCGAACCGGTAATTAAACAGAAGCTTAAAGGGAAGCAGTGATGCTGACATGAAGCCTCATTGGACCGTTTGAGCGAATTGCTTCAATGATCCCCACAGTTCATGAAGCTTTATGTGAACATGTCTCCACCTACTGGTGGAGAGCAGAACTACAGTTAGTAATACTGTGATGTTTTAGATAGTTTTCCTGTTTTTTCCATTTAAGTTCATTTGAAATTGTTCATGATTGGTGTCTAAAATTAAATCTTTTGTAACTTTTTTGGTGAGGGAAATGTGTTAATAGAGAGCAATATTTTAAAGTTCACAGCTTTTCTGTGATTTTAGTGAAATAAGCTCAAGTGAACCAGTTTTAGTCCGTGAGGCAGACACCCTGTCTACTTTTAAGGCTAGGCTTAAAACTTTCATTTTTGATAAAGCTTATAGTTAGAGTGGCTCAGGTTATCCTGAGCTATCTCTATAGTTATGCTGCTATAGGCTTAGACTTTTGGAGGACATAGGGACCCCCATTTCATCATTCTGCTTCTTCTCTGTTCTCCTATTCTGCAGAATCTGTTAGTTCAATCTCTAACCTTCTGCTCTCTCTGCTTTTCCTCAGAGTAGCTTTGCCTCGTCTGTTCCTGTTTGGCTGTGACGTCATCCTGGAAAAAAACATCAGCTGTGCTGCTTCTATCAACACCCTTGTTTATAGATGTTGGAGATCGGCCTGTTTTCCAGTGTGGTCCTGTTTCTCTGACCGTGACTGAGTGGATGTGCTCTCTTCGTCCTCTGGCATGGGAGCTGCCTTGGAGCTCGTCTGCCTGGCTGTGTGTTTCCTGGACGGGGCCGCCTTTTACAGCTGCTTTTTGTATCTCTGCTTCTGTCTCCTTGAACCCCAGTCGGCCTCGGCAGATGGCCGCTCACACTGAGCCTGGTTCTGCTGGAGGTTTCTTCCTGTTAAAAGGGAGTTTTTCCTCTCCACTGTCGCTACAAGCATGCTTAGTGTGGGGGATTGTATTTGAGTCAATGAGTCAATGCAATCAACTGGTTTTCCTTAGATAGAAAACTTTGTATCAATTTGACTGTATGATCTGGTTGAACTGTAAAGTGCCTTGAGATGACATGTGTTGTGAATTTGGCGCTATATAAATAAACTGAATTGAATTGAATTGAATTGAACCTTGGGCAAAGAAGAGCTGAATGAAAGGTAATTTTATTCATAGAAAGCAATGCTACTGAATACTAATCACTGAGCGCTTTGCTCCGTTTCTGAGCGTTATATACGCCTAACATCCACCTCCTTTTGAAGTAATACCGGCCTATTTTCCATCCCCAAATGGAAAAAAATAAATAACTGAGGAACTGATACATTATTTGAAAGCTAACATCTTATAGTTTCAGAAAATATAAATAAATATTGGGTAAAACACAGGCTAATCTGCATCAGTTCAAACATGACTCAAAGTTTTGTTTATTCTAGAAAATATTAGGTCTATTTTTGAACAGCAGTAATAAAGACATGCCTGGGAATAGGCAGGTCTCAATGTTTTCCATTGGTTCTGCATCATGTCAATCACAATGCAGAAAATGTCAGACCTCTGGCTGCAGCAGTTCCAGAGCTGTGGGGCTTTGAACCTTTGGTTTCACCAGCGTCTCCAAATCTCTCATAGGCTGCAGCCTGAAGTCACCTTAATCTGATTATTTTGCCCAGATGCGACCTGGATCTGATCGTTTCATGGCTGATAAACACAGATCCCATTTTTTCCAATGCGATCCAGGCCGCTTGGCTCTGAATCCGATACGAATCTGATCTTTTCAAATGCGACCTGTGTCTGAACGGCCATGATTCATCCGACCTGAACGTCATCAATACCCGACATAGGTCACTATTCTGCGTCTTGCTGCGCAGAAGTGGCAAGAAAAACAACAGCAGGGGGCGGATGATGATGCAGAGAGCAGTATTTATGTTTAACCATATTGAAAAGATTGATTTTATGGTTGGAAAAGACCTCTAGCTGCGCGCCGCCGCTACCATCCATGTTTACTTCCAGGAAAAAAAGAACACGCTGTCCTGTGACATCATGGCGTCCTCTACTGCGCATGCGGGACACTTGCGTTGTATGACTGCAGTTCACACAGGAGATCACATACAAGTCGCAGATATTGCGAAATGTGAACGGCGACGCAAAAAAATCGGAATTGAGCATCAAGGCCTGCAGTGAGAACGTAGCCTTGGAGCAAAATTACAAAAACCTGTGCTCTGGGTTTGACAGACTTTAAATTATATGTAAATATTTTAATATATTGTATTTTGAGCCAAAGATAAAAAACGATTTCAGGAGGCAACTGTTTTATCCAGAGGGGAAAGGTGGGCGCTCTAGCGCCACCTGGTGTCTATCTGTGCACGGCTCTGTTTGTTAGGTTTGTAGTGAGAATGTTAGCCAGAAGCAGAGAGGTAGTTTATCTCCAGGATCCTCGCTAAAGAAGCTAGAGCTTTACATTCTAGATCTGATTTCACCTGAACAGATGAAAGTCTCTGAAAGGTTCCCAGATCTAAAGAACTTCACCAACCAGACAGAAAATGCAGAAAAGCAGTTTATTCGTTTCCATTAACGATGGAAATCCGTCTTTCTAGTCAATTATTTCAAAGAGGTTTTTATAGATATAAATAAATCCCTCCTCTGGTTTATAGAGACACCAGATCTACATCAATTAGAAATCTGTCTGATAGAATCCTCTATGATCCACAACTGCAGTGCATTCTGGGAGATGTAGGCAGCGGGCCGGCCTCCTTATAAAGGTTAAAGGTTCCATTTAAAAAGGTTTAGCGTTTAAATTCAGGATCTTTTTTTTTAGACTGATGAAATAAAACGATTGATTATTTATTGACTGACGGATCCTGATTCGTTTTTCTGCCATTTTGCTTCAGAGTTCCTGGATCTTCTACATCAGCTTGGTTCTCTTCTTATTCTCCTGGACGGGTCCGACTCGGAGCCATGACCGGTCCGGAGCTCCTGCTGGACTCCAGCATCCGGGTGTGGGTGGTCCTCCCCATCGTCTTCATCACCTTCTTCGTCGGGGTGCTGCGTCACTATGTGAGCCAGCTGCTGCACAGCGACAAGAAGGTGGAGCTGGAGCAGGTGTCTGACAGGTGAGGGTTCCTCCGGGCGACAGAGGGGCCTGGTTCCTCCGGGCGACGGGGGTGGGGGGGGGGCTAGTTCCTCCGGGCGATGTAGGGCCGGGTTCCTCCGTGCGACGGGGGGGGGGGGCCGGGTTCCTGCGGGTGACGGGGGGGGCCGGAAGCTTTTCTGATGTTTGTTGTCTTCTTTGTTTCCAGCCAGGTTCTGCTGCGCAGCCGCATCCTCAGGGAGAACGGGAAGTACATCCCCCGACAGGTAACCGGAACCTTCTGGAGGAGTCGTTCAGAAGCTCCTCCCCTATTTGAGCTTGGAGCCAAAGGAAAGGAAAGCCAGGTTTTGCGTGTAAAGCCGGGCATCCACTTTTTTTTTATTTTTTTATAATGGTTGCACACAGCTACAGCTCATGATGTTTGTTCCAGCACTGTGCGTCAGTCTGGTTCCTAGAATTTCTAAGTAGAATGGGAGGTAGATCTTTTAGTTATTAGGCTGCAGAGTGGCTCAGGTTATCCTGATCTATCTCTATAGTTCTGCTGCTATAGGCTTAGACTGCTGGAGGACATAGGGACCCCTTTTTCATCATTCTGCTTCATTCTATCTCTATTCTCCCACTCTGCAGAATCTGTTAGTTCAATCTCTAACGTTCTGCTCTCTCTGCTTTTTCTCATAGTAGCTTCATCTGGTCTGTTCCTGTTTGGCTGTGACTCCATCCTGGAGAGAAATATCAGCTGTGCTGCTGCCATCAACACCTTTGTTTCTAGATGTTGGAGCTTGGCCTGTTTTCCAGTGTAGTCCTGTTTCTCTGACTGTGACTAACTGGATGTGCTCTCTTCATCCTCTGACATGGGAGCTGGCTCGGAGCTCGTCTGCCTGGCTGTGTGTTTCCTGGACGGGGCCGCCTGTGGAGCTGGTTGACAGTTGCCTTTTGTATCTATGCTTCTTTTTCTATGTCTGCTTCTGTCTCCTTGAACCCCAGTGGGCCTCAGCAGATGGCCGCTCACACTGAGCCTGGTTCTGCTGGAGGTTTCTTCCTGTTCAAAGGGAGTTTTTCCTCTCCACTGTCGCTACAAGCATGCTTAGTGTGAGGGATTGGTTCTGTGGATCCCGTTCTTTGGGCTCGTTGGTTCTGATCGTTTTTAGTGTTGAGTTTGGTCCATTGATTGATTAACTCAGCTGATGGGACTCCGGTTCCGCTGGATTCATCCCTCTGAGACGTTAAGCGGCTCGTTTTCCGTTCCAGTCGTTCGTCATGAGGAAGCATTACTTCAACAACGCAGAAACCGGCTTCTTCAAGAAGGTCAAGAGGAAGGTGGTTCCAAAGAACCCCATGACAGGTGCGTGGTTCTGCGATCCGATCAGAGGAGCCGGGTTCTCCTTCTCCATCCTAACGCTGATCCGTTTCAGACACCAGCATGCTGACGGACATGATGAAGGGGAACCTGACCAACGTTCTGCCCATGATTCTTATCGGCGGATGGATCAACTGGGCCTTCTCTGGTTTCCTCATTAGTGAGTTCCGTCCTCAGCACCTCTGCGGTTCGGCCGGCGCCGTCCCCTGGTCCAAGGTCCAAACTGTGTGTCTTTGTTTTTCAGCAAAGGTTCCGTTCCCTCTGACTCTAAGGTTCAAGCCCATGTTACAGAGAGGCGTCGACCTGCTGTCGCTGGACGCTTCCTGGTAAACCTGATGCTAGCCTAACGCTAAACTGACCGATTAGCTGCCTGGTAAACCTGATGCTAGCCTAACGCTAAACTGACCGATTAGCTGCCTAGTAAACCTGATGCTAGCCTTACGCTAAACTGACCGATAACCTCCTGGTTAAACCTGATGCTAGCCTAACGCTAAACTGACCGATAGCTTCCTGGTAAACCTGATGCTAGCCTAACGCTAAACTGACCGATAGCTTCCTGGTAAACCTGATGCTAGCCTTACGCTAAACTGACCGATAACCTCCTGGTTAAACCTGATGCTAGCCTAACACTAAACTGACCGATAGCTTCCTGGTAAACCTGATGCTAGCCTAACGCTAAACTGGCCGATAGCCACCTGGTAAACCTGATGCTAGCCTAACGCTAAACTGACCGATAGCCGCCTGGTAAACCTGCTGCTAGCCTAATGCTAACCTGACAAATAGCATCCTGATAAACCTGATGCTAGCCTAACGCTAAACTGACCGATAGCTTCCTGGTAAACCTGATGCTAGCCTAACGCTAAACTGACCGATTAGCTGCCTGGTAAACCTGATGCTAGCCTAACGCTAAACTGACCGATTAGCTGCCTAGTAAACCTGATGCTAGCCTTACGCTAAACTGACCGATAACCTCCTGGTTAAACCTGATGCTAGCCTAACGCTAAACTGACCGATAGCTTCCTGGTAAACCTGATGCTAGCCTAACGCTAAACTGACCGATAGCTTCCTGGTAAACCTGATGCTAGCCTTACGCTAAACTGACCGATAACCTCCTGGTTAAACCTGATGCTAGCCTAACACTAAACTGACCGATAGCTTCCTGGTAAACCTGATGCTAGCCTAACGCTAAACTGACCGATAGCTTCCTGGTAAACCTGATGCTAGCCTAACGCTAAACTGGCCGATAGCCACCTGGTAAACCTGATGCTAGCCTAACGCTAAACTGACCGATAGCCGCCTGGTAAACCTGCTGCTAGCCTAATGCTAACCTGACAAATAGCATCCTGATAAACCTGATGCTATTCTAACGCTAAACTGACCGGTAGCTGCCTGGCAAACCTGATGCTAGCCTAACGCTAAACTGCCTGATAGCTGCCTGGCAAACCTGATGCTAGCCTAACGCTAAACTGACCGATAACCTCCTGGTTAAACCTGATGCTAGCCTAACGCTAACCTGACAAATAGCATCCTGATAAACCTGATGCTATTCTAACGCTAAACTGACCGGTAGCTGCCTGGCAAACCTGATGCTAGCCTAACGCTAAACTGCCTGATAGCTGCCTGGCAAAACTGATGCTAGCCTAACGCTAAACTGACCGATAGCGTCCTGGTAAACCAACCATTAGCTTCCTGGTAAACCTGCCCCTAGCTTGATGCTAAACTGTTAGCTTCCTGGTAAACCTGCCCCTAGCTTGATGCTAAACTGTTAGCTTCCTGGTAAACTTACCCCTAGCTTGATGCTAAAGTGTTAGCTTCCTGGTAAACTTCCCCTAGCTTGATGCTGAAGTGTTAGCTTCCTGGTAAACTTGCCCCTAGCTTGATGCTAAAGTGTTAGCTTCCTGGTAAACCTGCCCCTAGCTTGATGCTAAAGTGTTAGCTTCCTGGTAAACTTGCCCCTAGCTTGATGCTAAACTTTTAGCTTCCTGGTAAACCTGCCCCTAGCTTGATGCTAAACTGTTAGCTTCCTGGTAAACTTGCCCCTAGCTTGATGCTAAACTGTTAGCTTCCTGGTAAACCTGCCCCTAGCTTGATGCTAAACTGTTAGCTTCCTGGTAAACCTGCCCCTAGCTTGATGCTAAACTGCTAGCTTCCTGGTAAACCTCCCCCTAGCTTAATGCTAAACTGTTAGCTTCCTGGTAAACCTGCCCCTAGCTTGATGCTAAACTGTTAGCTTCCTGGTAATCCTGCCTCTAGCTTGATGCTAAACGGACCAGTTTCTAGTCGGGTGTCTAACGACATTGAATCTTCCGACCAGAACCAGTGAATTTGGGTCAGATGGGTTCTGGTCCACCAGGTGTCGATTCTGGGCTGTTTCCAAACTTCTTCTATTTAAGCTAGCAGCTGCATCCAGAACCGGTTCTTTGGACTGATAGTTGTGGTTCTGATGTTTGCAGGGTGAGTTCTGCCTCCTGGTACTTCCTGAACGTGTTTGGGCTGAGGAGCATGTACACCCTGGTTCTGGGTCAGGACAACGGTGAGTTCTGCTTCCAGAACGTTCTGGCGCTCCAATAAATCTTCTTCATAAAAAATGATGATAGTTTTAGAACCAACAGGAAATGGATCAGAAAAAAGTTACATTTTCTAATCTAATCTAATCTTTGTACTTCTATTATTTAAACTTTTCACATTTTGGGTTTTGGACTCAGAACTTTTCCAGATCCGATCCCATTAAGTTTATGTTAAAATAGTTTTTGCTCCTGTTTCCGTGGCGACAGAACAAGGCTCTCTGATTGGTCCGTTTCCTCCACAGCTGCTGACCAATCGCGGATCATGCAGGACCAGATGACTGGTGCCGCCATGGCGATGCCCCCTGACCCCAACAAGGCTTTTAAGGTGAAGGTCAGAGAGTTTGGTTCTGGTGGGTCGGTTCTGGTGGTTCTGGTGGGTCGGTTCTGGTAGGTCGGTTCTGGTGGGTTGGTTCTGGTAGGTCGGTTCTGGTGGGTTGGTTCTGGTGCAGCTGTGACGCCTCGGCCTGTCTGCTGCTTTCAGAGCGAGTGGGAGGCGCTGGAGGTGGTGAACCACAAGTGGGCGCTGGAGAGCGTGGAGGAGGAGCTCATCTCCAAAGACCTGAACTTTGGAAGTTTTCTCGGCGCCGACGTCAAGCACAGCATGTTCTGACCCGGATCCAGACCAGTTTTTATTTCTGAGCCTCGGACCCAAACGGAAACCCGGTCCTGTTCTTCCTCAGGAAACGGATCTTGATGACCCGATGCTGCTGCCACAGACCTTCAGGAAGCCCAGAGAACCGTTGATCCAGAACATCTCCGTGGACAGAAGGTCGGACGGACCGGTCCAGAACCGGGTCAGGAGGTTATTCTCTGATGTTACAGGTTCTGCTTTGTTCTTTCTGGAATAAACCTGAATTCTGATTTCCTTCTCCTGAGTGTTTGGTCCTGCTGGGTTCTGGTCTTGGTCTGTAGTGGGAAAGAAGTATTCAACCATAAATCCCAGTTGAAACAAACTGAATAAAAACATTTTTCTTTGGATAAATAGCATCACTAAATATATTAGAGAGAAATCTAAATTTTTTCCGACCACATTTCCAACCTTTCCATTATAGAAGGATATTATCCTCGATGGTAATAAAAAAAATAAAGGAAAATTAGTGAATATATGTAAATAGAACTCAAAACTCAAAAATTGTGAAAAAAAACATATATAACATAATAAATGCACACCTGTTATCAGGTCAGATGTTAAATGATTATAATAGATGGAAAAATCATGGAAAATATTATGATAGCTAAAATATGCTGCCAATAAATAGAGCCATAGAATCACATCCTAGCTGATAAAAACATTTCACTGTTTTCCCCCATGATGATAATTTTATAGTAAAATATCTATTTTCTGAGATTTTTAAATCTTATTATCAGTTACCCATTTTTGTTTCCCTGGAAAGAGGAAAGTTCAAATCAAACAATAGACTCCTTCATCTCTACAAAGTATAAGTCAAATTATTAACCTGAGCTTCTAAACGCAGCAAACCTCATTATGAGGAAAAAAAGATCAATCAATGCAAAATGTTAAAATCATAAAAATGTTTCAAACAGACTTAGATTTTATTTATCATGTTGTTTACACCAGTGTAAAACAAAAAATAAATTTCTATTTTGGAACAGCTCTCTAGACAATTTTGTTTTGTTTTTTGAAGTGCAGCCTTGAAAAGTAAAAAAAAAAATATATATATATATATATATAAATATGACTATAAATTTACAGTTCTAACTTTTATTTTATGATAAAATACAAAACAATAACCCATTTTATCCAACAGTTCATCAGTGTGATGGCGGTGGGGAAGAAGCTGCTGCAGAACCTGCTGGTCCTGCATTGAATGCTGGGAAGCCTCTTCCCAGAGGGCAGCAGGGAGAACAGTCCATGGTGGGGGGGTGAGGGGTCATTGATGATGTCACAGGACACGCAGCGCTGGGATGAAATGTCTTTAATGGAGGGAAGAGGAGCCCCCATCATCCTCTCATTATTTCAGATTCAGTTCAGCTCTTCAGAATCAGTCAAAGCACAGATTGAAAAGTTGGAGGATTTAATCTCAGCTCTTCCCTAATGGTGGCTGAGACCCGATCATCAGAGTTCATTCTCTGATCTCTGCCAATACTGACCATCAGCCACCAGGGGGCGATCTAACAATATAAAGGAACTAATATCAAACACTCTGATACTAAAAATTTTCATCTTTCATTAAAATCCAACACATTTCCCTTCTCATCCATGTTGTATGATTAAAAATCAAAAAGCCAAAGCTGATGTCAGACATCTTCAGGTGGGCGTCTTCATCTTCCTGTTGATGTTGGTCTCTTATAGAGGCGACATTTTGAACGAGGTTCAATGGTTGGTCTGCAGAGCAGCTGGTCCTCAACACATCAGGTGGACGACTGATGTGTTCATTAACCAATCAGAGGGGATTATTCTGCCCCTTTATTCTGATTTGTTTTGTTGAAGCTTTTCCTGGTTCCTTCCAGATGAGCTCTGATGAGCTCTGATCACTTCTTTTGATGTCTTTAAGCCACGCCTCCTCCTGCTGAAGGATGGCTGAGATGGTTCCCCATCAGGATCTCCAGGCACCTTGGTCCCTCTGTAAAGCCGTCTCTGACTAAGGGAAAAAGGTCCTGTAGGTCATTTTAATGTGTCACCTGTCAGTCCCAGTCTGGCCAGAGGTCAGGTTTTCTGCCCCCTTCACAAACAATAGTGGATAAAATGAGGTCATGTAGCTTAAAGAACTTTAGATTAAAATTTAAACTTAGTCACAAATCATTGAATTATTCCATAATTTCAGTAAATGTACTTCCTTAGTGTTCGGTTCTCTTTATCACTTCTGCAGAAATCCAAACAATCTTCTCCTCAGCAGAGGCGGGAGGGAGACGCTGCAGCACAGCCTCCTGCTGCTTCCACCAGACATGATGTGTGTGGAAGAAGAATATAGGCTTTCCATCTGATTTCAAGAACGATGTTTCCAAGGCGAAGCAAAATCAAAGAACCAGAAACAAGAGTTTCATGAGGTGAAGAAACACCGAACCAAGAAGCTGAACCATCAACAAACATCAACCAAGCTGGTTTTTCCCAAACGCACATCAGACAGTCAGGCTGAGGTGTTCAAACTTCATCCAGAAGTCTAGCAGTCGTTTCTTTAGGTTGTTTATTTATTCTGCTCTCAATTATCAACCCAAATTCCAGATGGAAAAATAAACAGCATCTATATGGATCCTTATTAGTTTAGCTTTGCTGTTTTTCTCTTGTTTTATCTTCTTTCCTCCCTTTTCTTCATCAGAACAAATAAAATATGTTCTGTTGAAGAAAAACCACAAAGTTTCAGTCAATTTAACCTCCAGATATATCTGAGCTATAGATCCATGGAGAATAGATCATTTTAAAGTCTCCATCATTCATCTTAATGTAGGAATTAAATCCTGTTATTTATATCCTCTATCATTATAATCATTATTATTATTAAATAATATTATTTCCAATAGAGTAATTTGAACACCGTATAATTATTAATCAATAATTATGTTAAATAAATTAGCATATTTATTCCAGATCAGCTTAAGATAGATTTACTTCTTAAAGAATTGTAAATAATTTAAAAGCAAATTCAATCAGCCTAATTTATTTTTATACAAGTTATTTCCTCTACACACATATAGATTTATTTACCCTTAAAGTTTAATCTAAATCCATTTAGGTTAGGGGGGAAGAATGAGCCACATGAACCAGAAACTGTCCTTATTTTAATCTCACATTTAGTCTGGATTATCAGGCTCATATTTTATAATAACTCTTCCAAAAAGCGCTTTCTTCCCTAAAATGAGGAATGTGGAGCATCATGTGATGCTGAAAGGATGAATCGATGCTGAAGCAGAGAACAAACCAGCTTAGCAGGATCAAGGCCTCCAGATTACAGAGAAAACAGGTTTGGGTAAAAACTGAACGAGATTCTGATGCTGAATTATTTCAGATTAAGCTTTCATCACCTGCTATGGATTAATAACTGCTCTCCTCAGTTACAGAGGGGCGGGATTATAATCCTGTTTGGTTTTAATATGAAATAATGTGAGTCACAGACAAACGGCGCCATCTGGTGGTAAGAAGCATTTAATTCATATAAAAGATTCAAGTACAATAAAATAATTTCCTCTGATATTTGACAGAAAAGACAGAAATGAGCCCAGTGGTTCCTGCTGCTCCACCCTGGATTAATAATCTGATAATAATCTGACATTACTTACAAAAATACTGTACACCCCCCCATCTATAAATATGAAAATAAATCCTGTCACCAGCCGATCAG
Organism: Cyprinodon tularosa; assembly: GCF_016077235.1. Classification (NCBI taxonomy): domain Eukaryota; kingdom Metazoa; phylum Chordata; class Actinopteri; order Cyprinodontiformes; family Cyprinodontidae; genus Cyprinodon; species Cyprinodon tularosa. The sequence goes on along the minus strand of NW_024039127.1, from coordinate 509,263 downwards.
ATCAATCATTACAAATAAATATCTGAAGAAAAAAACAAACAGCTAAATATACAAACAGATGTTTTAAAATCCCTGACAGATCGGTTCCGAGGCGCCGCCCAAACTGGGCCCACGGCGCCAGAACCAGAATAGTTCTTCCTGAAATCACAAACTGGATGTTTGGAAAAAAGAAAAATTGTTTTCAGACGGAGAAAAAAACAAAACAAAAACAGCAGATTGGTAATTTGATTTAATCTGAGGAGAAAACTTTAAAGCTTGTATTTTTGCTGCTCGGTTCCTCCAGAATCAGGACCGGTTCTGGTCCAAATCAATAAGAATCAACCTGAGAGTCCGGCGCCTGATCACAGTCAGCGGCCGCCTCTGTGATGTCATCGTCAGACAGCGAGCTGGGGGCGGAGCCTGAGCTGGGGGCGGGCAGCGTTGGTTTGCGGATCTTGTCCTGGCGCTGGTAGAACAGGACGTAGGCGGCGCTGGTCTGCAGGAGGAAACGGGTCGATCAGAACAAACCAGAACCTCTGATCATTTAGGTGAACAATAGCCGCCAATCAACCAGGCAGAATAACATATTCTACACGTTACGGTAATTATTATAACGTCTGTTAGATGGATAAATATATAGAAAAGCTGAGAAATTTAATCCCACAGCAGGAAACTGTTTGCAACCGACTGGGTTCTATGATTCTGTTCTGCCTGTGGCTCAGGTGTGATGTCACTTCCTGTCCAAACAGAAGGTACTGACCATGATCTGGTCCTCTGAGGCCACCGTCACTTTGCTGTCATCGAAGTAGAACCACTGAGCGCTGTCCTTGTTCTGGGCGTAGCTGGTGTCTGCAGACAAACACACCGTAGCAGGTCATGTGACCGGCAGACCAGGAAGTACAACCTCTATGATGGACAGGGACTCACAGTGTCCGTCTCTGAGCCCTCCGTAGTGATTGGACACGGCGATGAGGTCATAGCGGCTTGGAGGCTCCTGATTGGACGAGTCCTTCCTCAGGAGGAACCTGGAGAAATCCAGATCCCTGCAACGACATCGGAGCTGGTTTGGTTCTCTGACCGTAGAATAAGAACCTTACCCAGGGAATGCCTCGCAGAGGGAACGCCTCACCCGGGGAACTCCTCGCAGAAGGAACGTCTCGCAGAGGGAACGCCTCGCCCAGGGAACTCCTCACAGAAGGAACGTCTCGCAGAGGGAACGCCTCGCCCAGGAAACACCTCGCAGAAGGAAATCCTTGCCTGGGGAACGCCTCGCAGAGGGACACCTCGCCCGGGGAACGCCTCGCAGAGGGACACCTCGCAGAGGGACACCTCGCCCGGGGAACGCCTCGCAGAAGGTACTTCTCGCCAAGGGAACGGCTTGCCCCGGGGAACGGCTCGCAGAAGAAACGCCTCGCAAAAGAAACGCCTCGCAAAAGAAACGCCTCGCAGAAGGAACGTCTCGCAAAAGGAACGCCTCGCAGAAGGAACGCCTCGCAGAAGGAAATCCTTGCCCGGGGAACGCCTTGCAGAAGGAACGTCTCGCCAGGGGAACGCCTCGCAGAAGTAACGCCTCGCAGAAGGAACGCCTCGCAGAAGGAAATCCTTGCCCGGGGAACGCCTCGCAGAAGGAAATCCTTGCCCGGGGAACGCCTTGCAGAAGGAACGTCTCGCCAGGGGAACGCCTCGCAGAAGGACACCTCGCCTGGTGAACGCCTCGCAGAAGGAACGCCTTGCCCGGGGAAGGCCTCGCCCGGGGAAAGCCTTGCAGAAGGCACGCTTGCCGAGGAACGTCTCGCATAAGGAACGTCTCACCCGGGGAATGCCTCGCAGAAGGAAGGCCTCGCTGTGGGAACAACTCACCAGGGGAACGCCTTGCAAAGGGAGCGTCTCGCCCAGGGACCCCTGAGACCTGTCAGACCCATTCTGAACTGGTTCTGAAGGCCTGTAGATATTTTCTTCAAGGCAAAAGTTCTGAGGAACCCATATCACCTTTTCAGACAGGTAGCAACCAATCGTGGACTAAAGCAGCTCTGTGTGGTTCTGGGAGTTTCCGGGTCGGTACCTGAGGGGGAAGTCGACTATGGTGTCCAGTTTCTCTCTGGTGAACTTGGTGTAGGAGAACCTCTTGAGGTGGATGATCAGAACCTCAGGGAGGGACCACAGGTCCAGTTTCTTGGTGGCCAGCTGGTGCTTCTTGCAGACGGGACAATACCTGTAGAAACAGCAGTGAGTCCAGTTCTGCCCAGATCCTTTCAGAACTGGAGGACAGACGACGTTTACCAGGGGTTCTCCTCCTCCAGAGTCTCCATGTTAGTGAAGAGCTCGATGCAGTCCTGCAGTTGGACCGTGCTCTGCTGCTGGGGGACCTCCATGCTGGCGTGTTTCTCGTAGCGCTGCAGAACCAGAACCAGAGGGTTCAGGGTCCGGCTAAACATCTCTTCATGTGTGATAACAGAACCATGGTCCTACCTCGGCCTCATTCTCATTGTAGAACCTCTTCTTCATGTCCGAGTCCCAGTCGATGGCCACGTACGGCTGAGCTGCAGACAAAGAAACAAACCTATCAGAACCGCTTCCTTTCAGCCAATGGAGGAGCTGCTGCCTCCAATAGGACTTCCTGCTGGACGGGTTTGGGTTTCAGAACCTCATCTGGATCTCTGCTGCTCTGAGGCAGTTCCTCTATGTTTCTATCTAGAACCTTGGATCTATAACCTTATCTATACACATACCTTATCTATATACTGATCTATACACCCTAATCTATGACCCCTGATCTACACTACCGTTCAAAAGTTTGGGGTCACATTGAAATGTCCTTATTTTTTCAGGAAAAGCTCTTTACTTTTCAATGAAGATAACTTTAAACTAGTCTTAACTTTAAAGAAATACACTCTATGCATTGCTAATGTGGTAAATGACTATTCTAGCTGCAAATGTCTGGTTTTTGGTGCAATATCTACATAGGTGTATAGAGGCCCATTTCCAGCAACTATCACTCCAGTGTTCTAATGGTACAATGTGTTTGCTCATTGGCTCAGAAGGCTAATTGATGATTAGAAAACCCTTGTGCAATCATGTTCACACATCTGGAAACAGTTTAGCTCGTTACAGAAGCTACAAAACTGACCTTCCTTTGAGCAGATTGAGTTTCTGGAGCATCACATTTGTGGGGTCAATTAAACGCTCAAAATGGCCAGAAAAAGAGAACTTTCATCTGAAACTCGACAGTCTATTCTATACGATCAAAGTAGAAACTTCTGCAAGTTTCCAGATCCTGACCTAAAGTAGAGGAGACGGTGGGGGGGAACCGCTTTCCCTCTAAGATCTGAGCAAAGATCAGTTGGAATCTGAATAAACTTGTAATCATTAACAGAGTGAAGCTCAGAAAGCTTCTGGTTCTGATCCCAGCTGAAGGCTGGAACCGTCTCCCTGAGCAGAACCAGGACGGCTTATTGGACTCGGTGTTTGTTTGGACTCACAGCTGAAGGACACGGCGCTGCCCCCCTCCCCCATCCCTCGCTCCGTCGTCCCGTTGGAGTTCACGGCCTGGATGGTGAACAGGCTCCGCCTCCTCCTGCGACAGGCCTGCCTCTTTGCTGGATGCTCATTGGCTGGAGGACTGGGGGATCGGGCTTCCTCCTGCTTGTGGTCCTCCTTCTCTTCTTCTGTGGTATCAGGAGGCCCAGAATCCGCTCCCAGGTCCCCGCAGGCGTTGGTTCCGTTAGGGTCGGTGGCGAGGCTCTGGGAGCCGTTGCTGACCTCCGTGTCTCCCTGGTCCCCGGAGGCGTTGACCTCTGCTGAGGCGGCGTTGTCCGATGGGCCGTTTGGAGACGGTTCTGGTTCAGATGGTCCGGCGGCCTCTGGACGATCCTGCTCATCTGAGGAGAAAGCAGAACCGAGGAGCAGGTTGGAGAACCTCATTTAATCACTCAGATCTGGGTTCTATCATTAAGCTATGGACCACCATGACGGACCAGAACCAGTCCTGGAGGACCAGGTCTGATCAGAGGTTCTAGGGGCTTTCTGAAGGCCTGTCTGTCTTTGGACTGGTTCTGTTCCTCCAACCTTCAAAGCAGGAACATCTGAGCTACTAGCAGATGAAAACCCAGACCGGAACCTGAGGGTTTGTAGGGCGCGTCGGGTCCTACCGTCACTGACGCCGTTGGTTTGGGGTTTATACAGCTCCTCCTCCTCCTCTTCCTCTAGCTCCTCAGCAGGGTCAGGAGGTCGGACATAGCGCCTGCAAATGGCCAGAGTAAAGAAAGCTGAGACCCAGCAGAGGCTCCGCCCACTAACACGCAGTCATGTGTTCTGCTCACGCCAGCCTCTGCAGGAACAGGCCGTAGAGCGCCTCCTGGCTGCAGCTGCTGCGCGGCACGTTGAGCAGCAGCGGGTGTCCGAACAGCGAGGCGCCGTACGAGTTGCTGCCGGTGCCGTAGTCCCTGTAGTTGGAGCGCTCCCTCAGGTAGAGCGCCAGAAGAACAGAATCCTCGTTCTGCTCGCTCAGCTCATACCTGAAGGCCACAGAAGCTTCTCTGAGTGAACGTTTCTCAAGATGGCCGCCTGAGGCAGCAGCGTTTGGGTTACTTACACAAAGATGTCGTCCCGGTCCAGGATGCAGCTCAGAGATTCGTCTGGGTTGTAGATTTTATAGAAGCGATGATTGAAGACGTCAGCGACGACCATCTGGAAGACAGACGAGGACAAGAAGCTGGACAGTAAGTCTGGACCGTTACCTCTGGGTCTGAACACAGCTAGCCTCTCTGCTAGCTTCACTGCTAGCCCCAAAGCTAGCCTCTCTGCTAGCCTTACTCAGCTAGCCCCACATAGCTAGCATCTGAGATACCATCACATTGATAGTTTCTCATGTAGCCCCACAGCTAGCCTCTCTGGTAGCCACGGGCGCCTCCAGAAATGTTTCATAGGGGGGGCAAGATGGGGCAATTAAATTCATATTTTCAGGGTTTGAATCGACTATAGTGGTAAACCTGCCTGTAGAAATCAGAAATACTTCAGTAAAAACCTCCTCAGATCATGATTTATTGGCTTATTGTGAGATTTTTAATGTTAAATTACATGGGGGGGGGCATTGCACAGAGTTGATGTGGCCATCCCTGGTGGCACAGCTAGCATCTGAGCTAGTCTAACACAGCCAGCATCTGAGCTAGTCTAACACAGCCAGCATGTGAGCTAGTCTAACACAGCCAGCATGTGAGCTAGTCTCACACAGCTAGCATCTGAGCTAGTCTCACACAGCTAGCATCTGAGCTAGTCTCACACAGCCAGCATCTGAGCTAGTCTCACACAGCTAACATCAGAGCTAGTCTCACACAGCTAGCATCTGAGCTAGTCTCACACAGCCAGCATCTGAGCTAGTTTCACACAGCTAGCATCTGAGCTAGTTTCACACAGCTAGCATCTGAGCTAGTCTAACACAGCCAGCATCTGAGCTAGTTTCACACAGCTAGCATCTGAGCTAGTTTCACACAGCTAGCATCTGAGCTAGTCTAACACAGCCAGCATCTGAGCTAGTCTAACACAGCCAGCATGTGAGCTAGTCTCACACAGCTAGCATCTGAGCTAGTCTCACACAGCTAGCATCTGAGCTAGTCTCACACAGCCAGCATCTGAGCTAGTCTCACACAGCTAACATCTGAGCTAGTCTCACACAGCTAGCATCTGAGCTAGTCTCACACAGCCAGCATCTGAGCTAGTTTCACACAGCTAGCATCTGAGCTAGTTTCACACAGCTAGCATCTGAGCTAGTTTCACACAGCTAGCATCTGAGCTAGTCTAACACAGCCAGCATCTGAGCTAGTCTAACACAGCCAGCATGTGAGCTAGTCTCACACAGCTAGCATCTGAGCTAGTCTCACACAGCTAGCATCTGAGCTAGTCTCACACAGCCAGCATCTGAGCTAGTCTCACACAGCTAACATCTGAGCTAGTCTCACACAGCTAGCATCTGAGCTAGTCTCACACAGCCAGCATCTGAGCTAGTTTCACACAGCTAGCATCTGAGCTAGTTTCACACAGCTAGCATCTGAGCTAGTTTCACACAGCTAGCATCTGAGCTAGTCTCACACAGCTAGCATCTGAGCTAGCATTCTGGACCAATCTTCCCTAAAACCAGAATGAACAGAAGTTCCAGGTTTAAACCACCAAACACACCAGGAACTAGGAGTTAGGAAGAGTTTGGGTCCAGGGTTCCACCTCATGAGCGACCCTAACCGACCCTTTACTCAGCTGTAAGAAAATAAATTCAGCTGCATCATCTTATTAGATTTAGATGTTTTCTAATCCGATTATTTTGGATGTTAAATAAACTGCAGCATGAAGCATCATCCGTTTTCACCCATATTAAACCGGTCATCTCTATCTAGAATCAACGGATCTAAACTCTAGATGTTCCACTGACTGAACCAGCTTTCCCGCGGGTCGTGGACCCGTTTACCTTCGGATCTCTGAATGTTTAAACACTGATGTTAAGTCTGTGGTTCTGTCTGGTTGCAGTTATCGCTTTGATCTCAACATTTATAACTGGAAGCAAGGCCGTAACCATGGTAACCGTGGATGTTTAGGATCAGCGGAGCAGAAGTTCTGACCCGGTTACCTGTGTGGGCGGGACGCCGGTCATCTCCGACAGAGCGGCGCAGAGGTCCGACACTTTTCCTGCTTTAGGAACCACGACCCGATGCTGCGGAGACAGAGACGGGTGAGACCAGAACCGCTGACGGACCCGTTCAGGCTCCGCTCCGCGGGTCGTACCTGCACCGGCTTGGCATGGGGGTCCAGAGAGACGAAGAAGACCTCCATGACGCGCTCCTTGCTGACGGGCAGCGGGACGCTCAGGTAGCAAAAGGGGTCGAAGGTCACGGACACCTTGTTGCACTCGGGGCAGACCAACGTGGACTTGAAGAGGCCGTGGAAAGTGTCAACGATGACGGAGTCGTTCCTCCGCAGGTGGTTCCGCCACGCCTCCTCTGCCACTTCCTGTAGGGGAGACAGAAAGCCCATTTCCTGGAGGTCCACCCGGAGCTGTCCAAGGTTCCTAGTTCTGTTGGCGCCACTCACCTGGTCCGGCCGTCCGTCGGCGTCCCGCAGCTCGATGTACTCCTTGTTTTTGACCCGGTTCAGGTCCTCGTGGAGCCCGTCCAGCAGGAAGGACAGCAGCTCCTGACTGTCGTGCTGCTGGTAGCCCAGGAACTGCGACGCAAAGTGACCCACCTTGGTCTGACAGACACACAGGTTAGACACGGCGACGGCAGAACCACAAACATCCCAGACCCACCGCTACCTTGAACACCCGCGGCACCACAGAGTAATGGCGTCCGGACCACATCTGCTTGATGATGTCGGCGTACGCCTCGGCGATCTCGCCCTTCATGCCCAGCGGGTTGGTGAAATTCAACTCGTCCAGGTAGGAGCTCTGGAGGAAGTACTCGGTCAGAGGGGGCGTGTTGCTCAGGCACTGCAGGGAGGAGCAGAACCAGACCACCATCAGAACCTCAGCTCCTACCCTTTAACATCAGAATGAGGTGGACCAGAACCAGGCAGGTTCTACTGGACATTCTGCTGGTCCTGGTTCTGTTTGCCTCATCAAGCTTTAAAGTTTTAAACCATCTTTCCATCAAAGCTGCTCAACCTGTGAGATGTTCTGCTGGAGCTTTGGACCAACAGCCAGAGAGATGGTTAGAACACACCTGGGTCACATGATCTGACCTCACCGAGTACAAACATCAACAACAGGCTCAGAGCGGCGTTCTGACGGCGTGATTACAGCGTTCTGACGGCGTGATTACAGCGTCCTGACGGCGTGATTACAGCGTCCTGACGGCGTGATTACAGCGTCCTGACGGCGTGATTACAGCGCCCCGACGGCGTGATTAGAGCGTCCTGATGGCATTCTGATGGCGTGATTACAGCGTCCCGATGGCGTGATTAGAGCGTCCTGATGGCATTCTGACGGCGTGATTACAGCGTCCTGACGGCGTGATTACAGCGTCCCGACGGCGTGATTAGAGCGTCCTGATGGCATTCTGATGGCGTGATTACAGCGTCCCGATGGCGTGATTAGAGCGTCCTGATGGCATTCTGATGGCGTGATTACAGCGTCCCGATGGCGTGATTAGAGCGTCCTGATGGCATTCTGATGGCGTGATTACAGCGTCCCGATGGCGTGATTAGAGCGTCCTGATGGCATTCTGACGGCGTGATTACAGCGTCCTGACGGCGTGATTACAGCGTCCCGACGGCGTGATTAGAGCGTCCTGATGGCATTCTGATGGCGTGATTACAGCGTTCTGATGGCGTGATTACAGCGTTCTGATGGCGTGATTACAGCGTTCTGATGGCGTGATTACAGCGTTCTGATGGCGTGATTACAGCGTACTGATGGCATGATTACAGCGTACTGATGGCGTGATTACAGTGTTCTGATGGCGTGATTACAGCGTACTGATGGCATGATTACAGCGTACTGATGGCGTGATTACAGCGTTCTGATGGCGTGATTACAGCGTACTGATGGCATGATTACAGCGTACTGATGGCGTGATTACAGTGTTCTGATGGCGTGATTACAGCGTACTGATGGCGTGATTACAGCGTACTGATGGCGTGATTACAGCGTTCTGATGGCGTGATTACAGCGTTCTGATGGCGTGATTACAGCGTTCTGATGGCGTGATTACAGCGTCCTGATGGCGTGATTACAGCGTTCTGATGGCGTGATTACAGCGTACTGATGGCGTGATTACAGCGTCCTGACGGCGTGATTACAGCGTCCTGACGGCGTGATTACAGCGTCCTGACGGCGTGATTACAGCGTTCTGATGGCGTGATTACAGCGTCCTGACGGCGTGATTACAGCGTCCTGACGGCGTGATTACAGCGTTCTGACGGCGTGATTACAGCGTCCTGACGGCGTGATTACAGCGTCCTGATGGCGTGATTACAGCGTCCTGATGGCGTGATTACAGCGTCCTGATGGCGTGATTACAGCGTCCTGATGGCGTGATTACAGCGTTCTGATGGCGTGATTACAGCGTCCTGATGGCGTGATTACAGCGTGCTGATGGCGTGATTACAGCGTCCTGATGGCGTGATTACAGCGTGCTGATGGCGTGATTACAGCGTCCTGATGGCGTGATTACAGCGTTCTGACGGCGTGATTACAGCGTCCTGACGGCGTGATTACAGCGTCCTGATGGCGTGATTACAGCGTCCTGACGGCGTGATTACAGCGTCCTGATGGCGTGATTACAGCGTCCTGATGGCGTGATTACAGCGTCCTGATGGCGTGATTACAGCGTCCTGACGGCGTGATTACAGCGTCCTGACGGCGTGATTACAGCGTTCTGATGGCGTGATTACAGCGTCCTGATGGCGTGATTACAGCGTCCTGACGGCGTGATTACAGCGTCCTGACGGCGTGATTACAGCGTCCTGACGGCGTGATTACAGCGTCCTGACGGCGTGATTACAGCGTTCTGACGGCGTGATTACAGCGTCCTGATGGCGTGATTACAGCGTCCTGATGGCGTGATTACAGCGTCCTGATGGCGTGATTACAGCGTCCTGATGGCGTGATTACAGCGTCCTGATGGCGTGATTACAGCGTTAGCATCAGACCTGCAGGGCAGAGTTCATGAAGCAGGTGTTTCCCAGGTTGGTGAGACCGCAGACCCCCGGCTGTCCTCGGTACGAGTCCTGGTCCTCAGAGCTCCTCCTGCAGCAGAACACGACACCTCAGGTCAGAGGAGAACCAGAGAGGAGAACCAGAGAGGAGAAACACAGAGGAGAAACACAGAGGAGAACCAGAGAGGAGAACCAGAGAGGAGAACCAGAGAGGAGAAACACAGAGGAGAACCAGAGAGGAGAACCAGAGAGGAGAAACACAGAGGAGAACCAGAGAGGAGAACCAGAGAGGAGAAACACAGAGGAGAACCAGAGAGGAGAAACTCAGAGGAGAACCAGAGAGGAGAAACACAGAGGAGAACCAGAGAGGAGAAACTCAGAGGAGAACCAGAGAGGAGAACCAGAGAGGAGAACCAGAGAGGAGAACCAGAGAGGAGAAACACAGAGGAGAACCAGAGAGGAGAACCAGAGAGGAGAAACACAGAGGAGAACCAGAGAGGAGAACCAGAGAGGAGAACCAGAGAGGAGAAACACAGAGGAGAAACACAGAGGAGAACCAGAGAGGAGAAACACAGAGGAGAACCAGAGAGGAGAAACACAGAGGAGAAACAGAGGAGAACCAGAGAGGAGAACCAGAGAGGAGAAACACAGAGGAGAACCAGAGAGGAGAAACACAGAGGAGAACCAGAGAGGAGAACCAGAGAGGAGAAACACAGAGGAGAACCAGAGAGGAGAAACTCAGAGGAGAACCAGAGAGGAGAAACTCAGAGGAGAAACTCAGAGGAGAAACACAGAGGAGAACCAGAGAGGAGAAACACAGAGGAGAAACACAGAGGAGAACCACAGAGGAGAACCAGAGAGGAGAACCAGAGAGGAGAAACACAGAGGAGAACCAGAGAGGAGAACCAGAGAGGAGAACCAGAGAGGAGAAACACAGAGGAGAACCAGAGAGGAGAACCAGAGAGGAGAACCAGAGAGGAGAAACACAGAGGAGAACCAGAGAGGAGAACCAGAGAGGAGAAACACAGAGGAGAACCAGAGAGGAGAACCAGAGAGGAGAACCAGAGAGGAGAAACACAGAGGAGAAACACAGAGGAGAACCAGAGAGGAGAAACACAGAGGAGAAACACAGAGGAGAACCAGAGAGGAGAACCAGAGAGGAGAAACACAGAGGAGAACCAGAGAGGAGAACCAGAGAGGAGAACCAGAGAGGAGAAACACAGAGGAGAACCAGAGAGGAGAACCAGAGAGGAGAAACACAGAGGAGAACAAGAGAGGAGAAACTCAGAGGAGAACCAGAGAGGAGAAACACAGAGGAGAAACACAGAGGAGAACCAGAGAGGAGAACCAGAGAGGAGAAACACAGAGGAGAACCAGAGAGGAGAACCAGAGAGGAGAAACACAGAGGAGAAACACAGAGGAGAACCAGAGAGGAGAAACACAGAGGAGAACCAGAGAGGAGAAACACAGAGGAGAACCAGAGAGGAGAACCAGAGAGGAGAAACACAGAGGAGAACCAGAGAGGAGAAACACAGAGGAGAAACACAGAGGAGAACCAGAGAGGAGAACCAGAGAGGAGAAACACAGAGGAGAACCAGAGAGGAGAAACACAGAGGAGAACCAGAGAGGAGAAACACAGAGGAGAACCAGAGAGGAGAAACTCAGAGGAGAACCAGAGAGGAGAAACTCAGAGGAGAAACTCAGAGGAGAAACACAGAGGAGAACCAGAGAGGAGAAACTCAGAGGAGAAACTCAGAGGAGAAACTCAGAGGAGAAACTCAGAGGAGAACCAGAGAGGAGTACCAGAGAGGAGAAACACAGAGGAGAACCAGAGAGGAGAAACACAGAGGAGAAACACAGAGGAGAACCAGAGAGGAGAACCACAGAGGAGAACCAGAGAGGAGAAACTCAGAGGAGAAACTCAGAGGAGAAACACAGAGGAGAACCAGAGAGGAGAAACACAGAGGAGAAACACAGAGGAGAACCAGAGAGGAGAAACACAGAGGAGAACCAGAGAGGAGAAACTCAGAGGAGAACCAGAGAGGAGAAACACAGAGGAGAACCAGAGAGGAGAACCAGAGAGGAGAAACACAGAGGAGAACCAGAGAGGAGAACCAGAGAGGAGAACCAGAGAGGAGAAACACAGAGGAGAACCAGAGAGGAGAAACACAGAGGAGAACCAGAGAGGAGAAACTCAGAGGAGAACCAGAGAGGAGAAACACAGAGGAGAACCAGAGAGGAGAACCAGAGAGGAGAAACACAGAGGAGAACCAGAGAGGAGAACCAGAGAGGAGAACCAGAGAGGAGAAACACAGAGGAGAACCAGAGAGGAGAACCAGAGAGGAGAAACACAGAGGAGAACCAGAGAGGAGAACCAGAGAGGAGAACCAGAGAGGAGAAACACAGAGGAGAAACACAGAGGAGAACCAGAGAGGAGAAACACAGAGGAGAACCAGAGAGGAGAAACACAGAGGAGAACCAGAGAGGAGAAACACAGAGGAGAACCAGAGAGGAGAACCAGAGAGGAGAAACACAGAGGAGAACCAGAGAGGAGAAACTCAGAGGAGAACCAGAGAGGAGAAACTCAGAGGAGAAACTCAGAGGAGAAACACAGAGGAGAACCAGAGAGGAGAAACACAGAGGAGAAACACAGAGGAGAACCACAGAGGAGAACCAGAGAGGAGAACCAGAGAGGAGAAACACAGAGGAGAACCAGAGAGGAGAACCAGAGAGGAGAACCAGAGAGGAGAAACACAGAGGAGAACCAGAGAGGAGAACCAGAGAGGAGAACCAGAGAGGAGAAACACAGAGGAGAACCAGAGAGGAGAACCAGAGAGGAGAAACACAGAGGAGAACCAGAGAGGAGAACCAGAGAGGAGAACCAGAGAGGAGAAACACAGAGGAGAAACACAGAGGAGAACCAGAGAGGAGAAACACAGAGGAGAAACACAGAGGAGAACCAGAGAGGAGAACCAGAGAGGAGAAACACAGAGGAGAACCAGAGAGGAGAACCAGAGAGGAGAACCAGAGAGGAGAAACACAGAGGAGAACCAGAGAGGAGAACCAGAGAGGAGAAACACAGAGGAGAACCAGAGAGGAGAACCAGAGAGGAGAAACACAGAGGAGAACCAGAGAGGAGAACCAGAGAGGAGAAACACAGAGGAGAAACACAGAGGAGAACCAGAGAGGAGAAACACAGAGGAGAACCAGAGAGGAGAAACACAGAGGAGAACCAGAGAGGAGAACCAGAGAGGAGAAACACAGAGGAGAACCAGAGAGGAGAAACACAGAGGAGAAACACAGAGGAGAACCAGAGAGGAGAACCAGAGAGGAGAAACACAGAGGAGAACCAGAGAGGAGAAACACAGAGGAGAACCAGAGAGGAGAAACACAGAGGAGAACCAGAGAGGAGAAACTCAGAGGAGAACCAGAGAGGAGAAACTCAGAGGAGAAACTCAGAGGAGAAACACAGAGGAGAACCAGAGAGGAGAAACTCAGAGGAGAAACTCAGAGGAGAAACTCAGAGGAGAAACTCAGAGGAGAAACTCAGAGGAGAACCAGAGAGGAGTACCAGAGAGGAGAAACACAGAGGAGAACCAGAGAGGAGAAACACAGAGGAGAAACACAGAGGAGAACCAGAGAGGAGAACCACAGAGGAGAACCAGAGAGGAGAAACTCAGAGGAGAAACTCAGAGGAGAAACACAGAGGAGAACCAGAGAGGAGAACCAGAGAGGAGAAACACAGAGGAGAAACACAGAGGAGAACCAGAGAGGAGAACCAGAGAGGAGAAACACAGAGGAGAACCAGAGAGGAGAACCAGAGAGGAGAAACACAGAGGAGAACCAGAGAGGAGAAACACAGAGGAGAACCAGAGAGGAGAAACTCAGAGGAGAACCAGAGAGGAGAAACACAGAGGAGAAACACAGAGGAGAACCAGAGAGGAGAACCAGAGAGGAGAAACACAGAGGAGAACCAGAGAGGAGAACCAGAGAGGAGAAACACAGAGGAGAAACACAGAGGAGAAACTCAGAGGAGAAACTTAGAGGAGAAACACAGAGGAGAACCAGAGAGGAGAACCAGAGAGGAGAAACACAGAGGAGAAACACAGAGGAGAAACACAGAGGAGAAACACAGAGGAGAACCAGAGAGGAGAACCAGAGAGGAGAAACACAGAGGAGAACCAGAGAGGAGAAACTCAGAGGAGAAACTCAGAGGAGAAACACAGAGGAGAACCAGAGAGGAGAACCAGAGAGGAGAAACACAGAGGAGAACCAGAGAGGAGAACCAGAGAGGAGAAACACAGAGGAGAACCAGAGAGGAGAACCAGAGAGGAGAAACACAGAGGAGAACCAGAGAGGAGAAGCGAGATGTCTCCCTCTCCAGAGGAGCAGTTCTCACATGATCTGAGGTCTGGAACTGGGCCAGGTCCCGTCGGCGTTCCTGGTCTCCATGATCACCGTCTAGAACACAGAGCAGACAGCGGTTGGTTCTCCGCTCCAGCACCTCCTCCTCCTCCTCCCCCCCGGCTGCTCCTCACCATCCCGGAGCTCAGGCAGGAGTCCAGAACGCTGATGTGGACGTTCCTCAGCCGCTCGCAGCTGCTGTCGGAGCTCTTCATCCACAGACGGCACTCTGAGCCCGGAGGAACCGAGAAGGCCCGGCACACGGCCGACTGGACCGCACCTGGACCCACACACATCAGAACCCGTCAGGAAACGCAGTGGGTTCTGTAGAACCCCAGCAGAACCGGCGCCCCACTCACAGATGCTGTCGGTGCGGCTGAAACGCGCGCTGACCATGTTCTCCATGTTGCTATGGAGACACAGGAAGACCTCCACAGGATACACCTCCACCTTCATGGTGCTGGGCAGGTCCACCACCTGGAGAACACAGGGGGGCGTTCAACCCTGAGCCGGACCCCCGTAACCATAGCGACGGCTCGGTTCTACCTTCCGCTCCAGCGCCGGCTGTCCGTCCATCATCCCGTACCACAGCAGCAGCTTGTTCCACGCCGCCGCCGGCACCAGCGTGAAGTCCTCGTTCTCCACCAGCCGCTCTTTCAGGTGGAACGAGTCCAGGTCTGAAAGCGGAACAGAACCAGATCCGTCAACATCTAGCGGGCCCGGTGGGTTCTGCAGCCGACCGCGGCGTTCACTGACCCTCAAACAGCTCTGCGTTGTCGATCCGACCCGGGAAGGACGATGAGTTCTGGTCTCCGCTCTCCACAAACTCCCTCCACTGCTCGAACCAGCGCCGGTCCACAATGTACCTGCAACACAGAGACCCCGCCCACACCGCTCAGGAACCTGGGGTCTATGGTGGGAAAACCATTCATCCCAGTTCAATAAACGCAGATGGATGGATTCCACCCAGTTCATTTTCTGGTAATCAGCCCAGTTCTGATCTGAGCAGCTTCGTTTCTCCTTAACTAGAACAGAAAGTAGAACTAATCAGACTGTTTGGTTAAACAGTAACAGGTTATAATGAACCTGAGGAAGAATCTGGTTTGATCTGGGAGGAAAAGTTTGGCTTTACAGGAGAAACGGAGCAAGAAAAGAACTGGATGAATACAGGAAATAACCGGGTCAGCCCGCCGTCACCGGAGCTCAACAGAACCATCAGAACATCTACAGACGGAGACCCACATGGGTCTGGTTCAGAACCTGCAAGCAGGACCGAGTGACGATAAGAACGCCGCTTCCAGAACCACAGCGTGTGGGCCGTTTATACATTTTTAGAACTTTAACATAATCCTGCTCTAAGTAGCTGGGAACTGATCTCCAAGCGGTCCGGTTCCTGTGGTTCTTGGCTGGATCCAGGTCTTGGACCAGCTGTTTTCTGGACTCTGACCCAGAGCCTGACCTTCTTCTCTATCTTCAGGTTTCTGTTTCATTTTCTGAGAAAAGCAGCGATGGAAGCTCCTGTGGATGGACCTCCAGGTTCCTCTGGATGGACCTCCAGGCTCCTCAGGATGGACCTCCAGGCTCCTCAGGATGGACCTCCAGGCTCCTCAGGATGGACCTCCAGGCTCCTCAGGATGGACCTCCAAGCTCCTCAGGATGGACCTCCAGGCTCCTCAGGATGGACCTCCAGGCTCCTCTGGATGGACCTCCAGGCTCCTCAGGATGGACCTCCAGGCTCCTCAGGATGGACCTCCAGGCTCCTCAGGATGGACCTCCAGGCTCCTCAGGATGGACCTCCAGGCTCCTCAGGATGGACCTCCAGGCTCCTCTGGATGGACCTCCAGGCTCCTCTGGATGGACCTCCAGGCTCCTCAGGATGGACCTCCAAGCTCCTCAGGATGGACCTCCAAGCTCCTCAGGATGGACCTCCAGGCTCCTCAGGATGGACCTCCAGGCTCCTCAGGATGGACCTCCAGGCTCCTCTGGATGGACCTCCAGGCTCCTCAGGATGGACCTCCAGGCTCCTCTGGATGGACCTCCAGGTTCCTCTGGATGGACCTCCAGGCTCCTCTGGATGGACCTCCAGGCTCCTCAGGATGGACCTCCAGGCTCCTCTGGATGGACCTCCAGGTTCCTCTGGATGGACCTCCAGGCTCCTCTGGATGGACCTCCAGGCTCCTCTGGATGGACCTCCAGGCTCCTCAGGATGGACCTCCAGGCTCCTCAGGATGGACCTCCAGGCTCCTCAGGATGGACCTCCAGGCTCCTCAGGATGGACCTCCAGGCTCCTCAGGATGGACCTCCAGGCTCCTCTGGATGGACCTCCAGGCTCCTCTGGATGGACCTCCAGGTTCCTCTGGATGGACCTCCAAGCTCCTCAGGATGGACCTCCAGGCTCCTCAGGATGGACCTCCAGGCTCCTCTGGATGGACCTCCAGGTTCCTCTGGATGGACCTCCAGGCTCCTCTGGATGGACCTCCAGGTTCCTCTGGATGGACCTCCAGGCTCCTCTGGATGGACCTCCAGGCTCCTCTGGATGGACCTCCAGGCTCCTCTGGATGGACCTCCAGGCTCCTCAGGATGGACCTCCAGGCTCCTCAGGATGGACCTCCAAGCTCCTCAGGATGGACCTCCAGGCTCCTCTGGATGGACCTCCAGGTTCCTCAGGATGGACCTCCAGGTTCCTCAGGATGGACCTCCAGGCTCCTCAGGATGGACCTCCAGGCTCCTCAGGATGGACCTCCAGGCTCCTCTGGATGGACCTCCAGGCTCCTCAGGATGGACCTCCAGGCTCCTCAGGATGGACCTCCAGGCTCCTCAGGATGGACCTCCAGGCTCCTCTGGATGGACCTCCAGGCTCCTCAGGATGGACCTCCAGGCTCCTCTGGATGGACCTCCAGGCTCCTCAGGATGGACCTCCAAGCTCCTCAGGATGGACCTCCAGGCTCCTCAGGATGGACCTCCAGGTTCCTCAGGATGGACCTCCAGGCTCCTCAGGATGGACCTCCAGGCTCCTCAGGATGGACCTCCAGGCTCCTCTGGATGGACCTCCAGGCTCCTCAGGATGGACCTCCAGGCTCCTCAGGATGGACCTCCAGGCTCCTCAGGATGGACCTCCAGGTTCCTCAGGATGGACCTCCAGGTTCCTCAGGATGGACCTCCAGGTTCCTCAGGATGGACCTCCAGGCTCCTCTGGATGGACCTCCAGGCTCCTCAGGATGGACCTCCAGGTTCCTCAGGATGGACCTCCAGGCTCCTCAGGATGGACCTCCAAGCTCCTCAGGATGGACCTCCAGGCTCCTCAGGATGGACCTCCAGGTTCCTCAGGATGGACCTCCAGGCTCCTCAGGATGGACCTCCAGGCTCCTCTGGATGGACCTCCAGGCTCCTCAGGATGGACCTCCAGGTTCCTCTGGATGGACCTCCAGGCTCCTCAGGATGGACCTCCAGGCTCCTCAGGATGGACCTCCAGGCTCCTCAGGATGGACCTCCAGGTTCCTCAGGATGGACCTCCAGGTTCCTCAGGATGGACCTCCAAGCTCCTCAGGATGGACCTCCAGGCTCCTCAGGATGGACCTCCAGGTTCCTCTGGATGGACCTCCAGGCTCCTCAGGATGGACCTCCAGGTTCCTCAGGATGGACCTCCAGGCTCCTCAGGATGGACCTCCAGGCTCCTCAGGATGGACCTCCAGGCTCCTCAGGATGGACCTCCAGGTTCCTCTGGATGGACCTCCAGGCTCCTCAGGATGGACCTCCAGGCTCCTCTGGATGGACCTCCAGGCTCCTCAGGATGGACCTCCAGGCTCCTCAGGATGGACCTCCAGGCTCCTCAGGATGGACCTCCAGGCTCCTCAGGATGGACCTCCAGGCTCCTCAGGATGGACCTCCAGGCTCCTCAGGATGGACCTCCAGGCTCCTCAGGATGGACCTCCAGGTTCCTCAGGATGGACCTCCAGGCTCCTCAGGATGGACCTCCAGGCTCCTCAGGATGGACCTCCAGGTTCCTCTGGATGGACCTCCAGGCTCCTCAGGATGGACCTCCAGGCTCCTCAGGATGGACCTCCAGGCTCCTCTGGATGGACCTCCAGGCTCCTCAGGATGGACCTCCAGGCTCCTCAGGATGGACCTCCAGGCTCCTCAGGATGGACCTCCAGGCTCCTCAGGATGGACCTCCAGGCTCCTCAGGATGGACCTCCAGGCTCCTCAGGATGGACCTCCAGGCTCCTCAGGATGGACCTCCAGGTTCCTCAGGATGGACCTCCAGGCTCCTCAGGATGGACCTCCAGGCTCCTCAGGATGGACCTCCAGGTTCCTCTGGATGGACCTCCAGGCTCCTCAGGATGGACCTCCAGGCTCCTCAGGATGGACCTCCAGGCTCCTCAGGATGGACCTCCAGGTTCCTCAGGATGGACCTCCAGGTTCCTCAGGATGGACCTCCAGGCTCCTCAGGATGGACCTCCAGGTTCCTCTGGATGGACCTCCAGGCTCCTCAGGATGGACCTCCAGGTTCCTCAGGATGGACCTCCAGGCTCCTCAGGATGGACCTCCAGGCTCCTCAGGATGGACCTCCAGGTTCCTCTGGATGGACCTCCAGGCTCCTCTGGATGGACCTCCAGGTTCCTCTGGATGGACCTCCAGGTTCCTCTGGATGGACCTCCAAGCTCCTCAGGATGGACCTCCAGGCTCCTCTGGATGGACCTCCAGGCTCCTCAGGATGGACCTCCAGGTTCCTCTGGATGGACCTCCAGGCTCCTCTGGATGGACCTCCAGGCTCCTCTGGATGGACCTCCAGGCTCCTCTGGATGGACCTCCAAGCTCCTCAGGATGGACCTCCAGGCTCCTCAGGATGGACCTCCAGGTTCCTCTGGATGGACCTCCAGGCTCCTCTGGATGGACCTCCAGGTTCCTCTGGATGGACCTCCAGGCTCCTCAGGATGGACCTCCAGGTTCCTCAGGATGGACCTCCAGGCTCCTCTGGATGGACCTCCAGGTTCCTCAGGATGGACCTCCAGGCTCCTCTGGATGGACCTCCAGGTTCCTCTGGATGGACCTCCAGGCTCCTCTGGATGGACCTCCAGGTTCCTCAGGATGGACCTCCAGGCTCCTCAGGATGGACCTCCAGGTTCCTCTGGATGGACCTCCAGGCTCCTCTGGATGGACCTCCAGGCTCCTCTGGATGGACCTCCAGGTTCCTCAGGATGGACCTCCAGGCTCCTCTGGATGGACCTCCAGGTTCCTCAGGATGGACCTCCAGGCTCCTCAGGATGGACCTCCAGGTTCCTCTGGATGGACCTCCAGGCTCCTCAGGATGGACCTCCAGGCTCCTCTGGATGGACCTCCAGGTTCCTCTGGATGGACCTCCAGGCTCCTCTGGATGGACCTCCAGGCTCCTCAGGATGGACCTCCAGGCTCCTCAGGATGGACCTCCAGGCTCCTCAGGATGGACCTCCAGGCTCCTCAGGATGGACCTCCAGGCTCCTCAGGATGGACCTCCAGGTTCCTCTGGATGGACCTCCAGGCTCCTCAGGATGGACCTCCAGGCTCCTCTGGATGGACCTCCAGGTTCCTCTGGATGGACCTCCAGGCTCCTCTGGATGGACCTCCAGGTTCCTCTGGATGGACCTCCAGGCTCCTCAGGATGGACCTCCAGGTTCCTCTGGATGGACCTCCAGGTTCCTCTGGATGGACCTCCAGGCTCCTCTGGATGGACCTCCAGGTTCCTCAGGATGGACCTCCAGGCTCCTCTGGATGGACCTCCAGGTTCCTCTGGATGGACCTCCAGGCTCCTCAGGATGGACCTCCAGGTTCCTCAGGATGGACCTCCAGGCTCCTCAGGATGGACCTCCAGGTTCCTCTGGATGGACCTCCAGGCTCCTCTGGATGGACCTCCAGGTTCCTCAGGATGGACCTCCAGGCTCCTCAGGATGGACCTCCAGGCTCCTCAGGATGGACCTCCAGGTTCCTCTGGATGGACCTCCAGGCTCCT
This sequence comes from Cyprinodon tularosa, assembly GCF_016077235.1. Classification (NCBI taxonomy): domain Eukaryota; kingdom Metazoa; phylum Chordata; class Actinopteri; order Cyprinodontiformes; family Cyprinodontidae; genus Cyprinodon; species Cyprinodon tularosa. The sequence continues at coordinate 489,255 of NW_024039127.1, read as the reverse complement.
CTGGATGGACCTCCAGGCTCCTCTGGATGGACCTCCAGGTTCCTCTGGATGGACCTCCAGGCTCCTCTGGATGGACCTCCAGGCTCCTTCACCCGTTTTTATGGATCCGGTTCTGCTCATCTTCTAGAACCTTGTTTGACCCTCTGCCAGATCTCCATCTTCTCCAACATGATATTCTGACTGGTTCTGGTTCTGTTTAATTGTTTGTTCTGACACGAAACATCAAAGTAATCAGCAGAACCTTCAGTCTCTGAGGTTCTAAAGAACCTTCTGATGGACCTCTCTGGTTCTGCTGAGGTTCTGATGGACCTCTCTGGTTCTGCTGAGGTTCTGATGGACCTCTCTGGTTCTGCTGAGGTTCTGTTGGACCTCTCTGGTTCTGCTGAGGTTCTGTTGGACCTCTCTGGTTCTGCTGAGGTTCTGTTGGACCTCTCTGGTTCTGCTGAGCTTCTGATGGACCTCTCTGGTTCTGCTGAGCTTCTGATGGACCTCTCTGGTTCTGCTGAGGTTCTAATGGACCTCTCTGGTTCTGCTGAGGTTCTGATGGACCTCTCTGGTTCTGCTGAGGTTCTGTTGGACCTCTCTGGTTCTGCTGAGCTTCTGATGGACCTCTCTGGTTCTGCTGAGGTTCTGATGGACCTCTCTGGTTCTGCTGAGGTTCTGATGGACCTCTCTGGTTCTGCTGAGGTTCTGATGGACCTCTCTGGTTCTGCTGAGGTTCTGATGGACCTCTCTGGTTCTGCTGAGGTTCTGATGGACCTCTCTGGTTCTGCTGAGGTTCTGATGGACCTCTCTGGTTCTGCTGAGGTTCTGATGGACCTCTCTGGTTCTGCTGAGGTTCTGATGGACCTCTCTGGTTCTGCTGAGGTTCTGATGGACCTCTCTGGTTCTGCTGAGGTTCTGATGGACCTCTCTGGTTCTGCTGAGGTTCTGATGGACCTCTCTGGTTCTGCTGAGGTTCTAATGGACCTCTCTGGTTCTGCTGAGCTTCTGATGGACCTCTCTGGTTCTGCTGAGGTTCTGTTGGACCTCTCTGGTTCTGCTGAGGTTCTGATGGACCTCTCTGGTTCTGCTGAGGTTCTGATGGACCTCTCTGGTTCTGCTGAGCTTCTGATGGACCTCTCTGGTTCTGCTGAGGTTCTGATGGACCTCTCTGGTTCTGCTGAGGTTCTAATGGACCTCTCTGGTTCTGCTGAGGTTCTGATGGACCTCTCTGGTTCTGCTGAGGTTCTAATGGACCTCTCTGGTTCTGCTGAGGTTCTAATGGACCTCTCTGGTTCTGCTGAGGTTCTGATGGACCTCTCTGGTTCTGCTGAGGTTCTGATGGACCTCTCTGGTTCTGCTGAGGTTCTGATGGACCTCTCTGGTTCTGCTGAGGTTCTAATGGACCTCTCTGGTTCTGCTGAGCTTCTGATGGACCTCTCTGGTTCTGCTGAGGTTCTGTTGGACCTCTCTGGTTCTGCTGAGGTTCTGATGGACCTCTCTGGTTCTGCTGAGGTTCTGATGGACCTCTCTGGTTCTGCTGAGCTTCTGATGGACCTCTCTGGTTCTGCTGAGCTTCTGATGGACCTCTCTGGTTCTGCTGAGCTTCTGATGGACCTCTCTGGTTCTGCTGAGGTTCTAATGGACCTCTCTGGTTCTGCTGAGGTTCTGATGGACCTCTCTGGTTCTGCTGAGGTTCTGTTGGACCTCTCTGGTTCTGCTGAGCTTCTGATGGACCTCTCTGGTTCTGCTGAGGTTCTGATGGACCTCTCTGGTTCTGCTGAGGTTCTGATGGACCTCTCTGGTTCTGCTGAGGTTCTGATGGACCTCTCTGGTTCTGCTGAGGTTCTGATGGACCTCTCTGGTTCTGCTGAGGTTCTGATGGACCTCTCTGGTTCTGCTGAGGTTCTAATGGACCTCTCTGGTTCTGCTGAGCTTCTGATGGACCTCTCTGGTTCTGCTGAGGTTCTGATGGACCTCTCTGGTTCTGCTGAGCTTCTGATGGACCTCTCTGGTTCTGCTGAGGTTCTAATGGACCTCTCTGGTTCTGAGTTTCTGTTCCGACTGAGAATCGAAACTGAAAATGTTTCTGATTTCATGAAAAATCCAGAAAGTATCGATGAAGCTGGACTGACAGGAAGCAGCAACAGATCCGAACCGAACCGAACCAAACCGAACCGAGCCGAGCTGAAGAAACGAACCTTAGAGCTGCTAGAAACTGTTAGCATTAGCAGTTAGCAGCTAGCGGTCAGCTAGCTCAGGCTAACAGGAAACACCGAACTGTTAAACAGACCCAGCTAACCCAACCGAACCGAACCGACACCAGAACCGCCCTCAGCCAGTGTCCCGGTCCCAGTGACCAGCGGCGGTACCGGTCCAGCAGCTCCGGGAGGCGGTCCGTCACTCACCAGCTGTCCCCAGCCCTGAGCTCGCTGTCCCGCAGCAGGCTTTCGATCTCCCGCCGCTGGGTCTCCAGACCCGGAGGCTCCGCGGCCGAACAGCGGCTGTTGGCCGTCATGCTGCCGGTCATTCAGTCATTAATGTCGGAGCGGAGGCTCCGCTGCCTGGAGGAGCAGAGAACCAGAAGCAGAACTCTGTTTGCGGAAGAAGGAACCGGTTCTGCCCCAAAATGATGACGGCTTCCTGGGAAGCAGCTGCTGTTCCTCCCCTGACCGCAGGGGGGCGCTGCACCTGTCCGGACCGACCGAACAATTCAGCTTAATGAGCGAAAAAGTTTAAGATGAAAAGAAAATGATTAAAAATAAAGTGCAGGAGGAGGAAACAGACGGATCCTAACTAAATGAACCCCCCCCCCCACACACACACACACACACCATACTGGTTCAGCTGGTGCTGAACTGGAGAGCTCCTTCAGTGACAGACTGCTGCACCCTAAATGCCCCAGGGAGCGTTATCACAGATCCATCCTGCCAGCAGCTGGAAGACTCTAGAACCACCACTGTTCCCAACAACCTCAACCAGTTCTTCCATTCAGGCTGATTTCTACCTCAGTCGGTTCAATAACCTGCTGCTGCAGGATGATGGTAAACAGTCTGTGGTCCTGCTGGGAGAAGCAGAGATTATTGAGGCAGCTGGAATAATGCATCTGAGGAGATCAATAATCCAAATAAATAAACCATTTCCATCTCTTTTTGTTGTTTTTATTAATTTATTTTTGTTTTCATTTACAAATATAGCCATTTTATCAATGACCTGGAAAAAGTCATTAAATTAAATCAGCATGGATGCTGCCTGAACATACTGTAACCCCTCCCCAAAAGGAAAATATATAAAGGTTTATGAACATCGATAAGATTCCAAAGGATCGGTCTGAGATCCAGGAATAAAACACTGAAGTCTGTTTTGTTGGGATTAGGAATGTGAGCTGCCAGCGCTGAGATGATGAACAAACAGAAACCAAGACGTTGTTCTGCTTAGAGTTTGGTGAATTTGGCTTCGCTTTCCTCAAGCTGCAGCTTTAACAGCAACACTTCCATCTGTGACACAGTGGAGCTTTTCCAGGTGAGCTGGAGGCTCCTTCAGCCAACAGGCCTCATGTTCTACATATTTACTGTTTGGGAGACAAGATGCATTCAAAACTGGAGCGAGGAGCAGATCACACAACTATAAATACAATGAATAAATAGATAAAATAAAAAAAATTAAGAAATAAGTCATTCAGCTTTTTAACTAGAAGAACAAAAATCAACATAATTGTTATAAAGCTGACAGGTTGTACGAAGCAACAAAAAAAAACTATTTTGGCTAAATGTCCAATCCTTTAATTGATCCTTTTAATTCTGCCTGATTTACCTTAATATAGGAATCTTTACTAAACCATCAGTAACTTTCACCATATTCTAAGCGGTTCTGATGTTCCTCTAAGCTGCCCAGAACTTTGTCCTCTTCCCTTGTGACTAAACATGAAAAATTAATGTTTAAACCCAGAAAGCTTCTGGGTCACAGGGAGACATGGAGGCCTAAGCTCCACCCACTGGCTTCACCTGCTGGTAAACGATGCAGAGCCACTCTGCTTCTAGACTTACACAACTTTTATTGTTATTTTGTACAGAGAGAATACAGAACGAAAGCTTCTAGACAGTCAATGAACATTTCCATTCCTTAAAGTGCAGCAGATATAAACAGTGTGGGAGAAAAAACATGGAAATGCAAAAAAGCGCAGTGATCTGGAAGTTCACAGCATTAATATCTATGATGCAGATATGCGTCATAGATATACCTCTGCTGATCAATCTGGATCTGGATCCGGATCCAGACCTGGATCTGGCTCCATAGAGGAAATCATTTCTAAGCAAACTCAGACTCATCAGACTGGAAACCAGTTTAACCATAAAACCCAGTCACCATCTCAGAACATAGAAGTATCAGTCAAATATTACAGCTGTTAACTTTCACAGCTCGTCCACTAATTACTAATTTATATCACTGATTTCACTTTTAGAGTGTATTTTATATTTTTTGCTTTTTATATTCTTTTAATTTGTGTTTGAAACTGAATTCATTTCTCATTTCTTATTTAAAGCTCGTTTTCAAAATACCTAGTCTTTAACAAGAATAAAAAAATACTTGATCATCAGGAATCATCTAGATAATTTAATCAAACCAAAGATAAATTATATAAAAAAAAACAGAACTTATTTATTTGATGAAAAAAAGAGCCGTCGGGAGGAAATCTAAACATTTTAAATGTGATTCACCGCTTGGTGGCGGTAATGCGATAATAGGCTGTTGGAGGCAAAAGCCGAAGAAGAAACAGAAGAAGAAAACAATCCTTCTCGTCCAATCAGTGGCTTCGAAAATAAGCCGCCAGCCAATGAGCTTCCTCTGCTCTGTTCGCGCGCTGACAGCCGGAGAAGACAACATGGAGGTAGAAATGAGCGAGACAGAAAACAACCAGAAACCGGCTGGTAGTGAGCTGAAGACGGACACGGAGGCCGGGGCCTCCTCATCCAAAGGCCCCGGCGGCTCCTACGAGCTTCCCTGGGTGGAGAAATACCGGCCGGTGAAGCTGAACGAGATCGTTGGGAACGAGGAGACGGTGAGCCGCCTGGAGGTGTTCGCCAGGGAGGGGAACGTCCCGAACATCATCATCGCAGGTGGGTGGAGAGGAAACATGGAGGAAACGGGGAGGAATGGGGAGGAAACAGGAAGGAAATATGGAGGAAACGGGGAGGAATGGGGAGGAAACATGGAGGAGACAGGGAGGAAACATGGGGGAAACAGGGAGGAAACATGGAGGAAACAGGGAGGAAAAATGGAGGAAAAAGGGAGGAAACATGAAGAAAACGGGGAGGAAACATGGAGGAAACGGGGAGGAAACAGGGAGGAAATGGGGAGGAGACATGGAGGAAACATGGAGGAGACATGGAGGAAATGGGGAGGAAACGGGGAGGAGACAGGGAGGAAACATGGTGGAGACAGGGAGGAAACATGGAGGAAATGGGGAGGAAACATGGAGGAAACATGGAGGAAACATGGAGGAAACGGGGAGGAGACAGGGAGGAAACATGGAGGAGACAGGGAGGAAACGGGGAGGAGACAGGGAGGAAACATGGTGGAGACAGGGAGGAAACATGGAGGAAATGGGGAGGAAACATGGAGGAGACAGGGAGGAAACATGGAGGAAACATGGAGGAGACATGGAGGAAACGGGGAGGAGACAGGGAGGAAACATGGTGGAGACAGGGAGGAAACATGGAGGAAACGGGGAGGAATGGGGAGGAAACAGGAAGGAAATATGGAGGAAACGGGGAGGAATGGGGAGGAAACATGGAGGAGACAGGGAGGAAACATGGAGGAAACGGGGAGGAATGGGGAGGAAACAGGAAGGAAATATGGAGGAAACGGGGAGGAATGGGGAGGAAACATGGTGGAGACAGGGAGGAAACATGGAGGAAACGGGGAGGAATGGGGAGGAAACAGGAAGGAAATATGGAGGAAACGGGGAGGAATGGGGAGGAAACATGGAGGAGACAGGGAGGAAACATGGGGGAAACAGGGAGGAAACATGGAGGAAACAGGGAGGAAAAATGGAGGAAAAAGGGAGGAAACATGAAGAAAACGGGGAGGAAACATGAAGAAAACGGGGAGGAAACATGGAGGAAACGGGGAGGAAACAGGGAGGAAACATGGAGGAAATGGGGAGGAGACATGGAGGAAACATGGAGGAGACATGGAGGAAACGGGGAGGAGACAGGGAGGAAACATGGTGGAGACAGGGAGGAAACATGGAGGAAATGGGGAGGAAACATGGAGGAAACATGGAGGAAACGGGGAGGAGACAGGGAGGAAACATGGAGGAGACAGGGAGGAAACGGGGAGGAGACAGGGAGGAAACATGGTGGAGACAGGGAGGAAACATGGAGGAAATGGGGAGGAAACATGGAGGAGACAGGGAGGAAACATGGAGGAAACATGGAGGAGACATGGAGGAAACGGGGAGGAGACAGGGAGGAAACATGGTGGAGACAGGGAGGAAACATGGTGGAGACAGGGAGGAAACATGGAGGAGACAGAGAGGAGACATGGACGAAACGGGGAGGAAACATGGAGGAGACAGGGAGGAAACATGGAGGAGACAGGGAGGAAACATGGGAGGAGACGGAGGAAACGGAGAGGAAACATGGAGGAAACATTGGAGGAGACGGAGGAAACGGAGGGGAGACGGAGGAAACGGGGAGGAAATGGGGAGGAGACGTGGAGGAAACAGGGAGGAGACATGGAGGGAACAGGAAACAACAATAATGTTCTCATTTTCAGGGGGACTTAAGATTTTTAAAATAAAGATAAATTCATGTCCTATAGAACTATCCAGAACCATCCATAACAAATGGATGGATGGTTCTGGATGGTTCTCCGTGGGGTTCCTCAGGGTTCACTGTTACCCACACTTTAGCTCCATGACGGAGCAGCTCCTGCTCCACCCAGATGTCTTCAACCGGAGGAGGTCAGAACTTCCTGCAGCAGAACCTGGACAATAAGCGATGCTCCGGTTCAGTCGCTCCATTCTTTGGGTTGTTCCTATTTCCATGTCTAGGGAGACGTTGATCATTATTTTATTTCCATCCATGATGGTGGTTCAGAGGAAGGTCCATAGCTCTGTAGACCCTGCATGCACAGCGGTGGAGGGATGATACTTTGGGCTTGTTTAGATCATCTACAGCGAGCAGCTGAAGCGATGACCCCCAAGATGCTGTTTGTTCTTCTCTCCTTGCTGCTGGGTTCTGTGGTCCAGGACCTCCAGGGACGGGAAAGACCACCAGCATCCTGTGTTTGGCTCGAGCTCTGCTGGGAGCCGCCATGAAAGACGCCGTCCTAGAGCTGAACGCCTCAAACGACAGGTCAGACTCGGGTCGGCTGCTCTGACCGGGGGAGGGGGGGTAGAGACAGGAGTCCTGATGTTGGACATTTGTTCTGCAGGGGGATCGACGTGGTGAGGAACAAGATCAAGATGTTTGCTCAGCAGAAGGTCACGCTGCCCAAAGGGCGACACAAGATCATCATCCTGGACGAGGCGGACAGGTGGGTCAGGCTCAGATCCAAACATCTGGACCGCTGAAGCTACCACAGCTGCTCGGGTTCTGCTTCATGCCTGCATGGCTGAACGTTGCCACATGATGTAAACATTGTGGTTGCCCTGACAACGATAATAACATCACGCAGCGTCCGTTAGCGCGTCCAATGACGGATGAAGTTTTACCTGAAATAAAATCTGTTAAACCGTGATATAGAGCTGGGTAGCACTGTGGCTAGCTGTGCTCAGTAGCTAACATGTTAGCCTCTTTTAGCTCGCTCAGTTAGCCACATTAAGCTACACTCAGGGTTCCCATGGGTTAATAAAAATAATGAAAAGTCATTTCATTCTTTTTTAAATTAAGGCCTTAATTGGCATTAAAATGAATTTAAAGCGATTAACGTGGCATTTAAAATGCTTTATTTACAAAAAAAAGTTTATTAAAACAATTTCTTCAGATATATTGCGATATGTTAGCATGGAACTGCTTCCGTTTGATCGTAAAGTCGTATGTTTGGGAAAAAAGCTTGAGAAAAGGCTAAAGAATGGCGCTAATGCTAATTTGGTCGAACACTGGTTGGCTGTTTTGGAGGCGGATGAAGGCGAATAATCAGTTTATTCAGTTAAACCTCCGCCTAGGATCCATTAAACAAACGAAAAATGAAATATATTTAGCCTTGCCAATCTTTTTTTCCAAAATAAACTCTGCAAAACAAAGCTGATTTGAAACTCTGGATGAACCCTCAGACTTTATAGATCCACATCTTGACTAGAACTCAGGCTAATCTGGACTGAACCAGTTGAAGCAGGTTTGTTCCACAGAGGTTTTAGTGAGCAGCGTTCTAGGAGGAAATGGGATTTTAGCACAGTGCCAAAAGTGCAAAAATGCATTTTTTCCTCTCATAAAAGGGAATCTGGTCAAACAAATATGCTGATTTCCATTATTGGAGACCTTCTGCATGAGGCAAAGCCTTTGCTCCTCAGATTTAGCCAATAATTTCATCAAACTGGATAGAAAATAAGAATAGCAGAGCAGCTTATGTAACACACGCTGGTTACATCATGTAGAGGACTGAGGCCTCCCTATATGGCTCCTGTGCGCTAACCACTGCACCACCAAAGCATCCACCTTCATGTTTCTGAGTGGTTTTGTATTTCTTGTGTTGCTCTCTATTGCCCCCTTGTGTTTGTTTCCTTTCCTTTTAGCTTCCTTCCAGTTAGAGAGACACCCTGTCTACTTTTAAGGCTAGGCTTAAAACTTTCCTTTTTGATAAAGCTTCTAGTTAGAGTGGCTCAGGTTATCCTGAGCTATCTCTATAGTTCTGCTGCTATAGGCTTAGACTGCTGGAGGACATAGGGACCCCTTTTTTATCCTTCTGCTTCATTCTATCTCTATTCTCCCACTCTGCAGAATCTGTTAGTTCAATCTCTAACGTTCTGCTCTCTCTGCTTTTTCTCATAGTAGCTTCATCTGGTCTGTTCCTGTTTGGCTGTGACTCCATCCTGGAGAGAAATATCAGCTGTGCTGCTGCCATCAACACCTTTGTTTCTAGATGTTGGAGCTTGGCCTGTTTTCCAGTGTAGTCCTGTTTCTCTGACTGTGACTAACTGGATGTGCTCTCTTCATCCTCTGACATGGGAGCTGGCTCGGAGCACGTCTGCCTGGCTGTGTGTTTCCTGGACGGGGCCGCCTGTGGAGCTGGTTGACAGTTGCCTTTTGTATCTATGCTTCTTTTTCTATGTCTGCTTCTGTCTCCTTGAACCCCAGTGGGCCTCAGCAGATGGCCGCTCACACTGAGCCTGGTTCTGCTGGAGGTTTCTTCCTGTTCAAAGGGAGTTTTTCCTCTCCACTGTCGCTACAAGCATGCTTAGTGTGAGGGATTGCTGAAGAGTCAATGAGTCGATGCAATCAGCTGGTTTTCCTTAGATAGAAAACTTTGAATCAATCTGACTGGATGATCTGGTGAACTGGAAAGTGACCTGAGATGATATGATGTGAATTGGAGCTATAGAAATAAACTGAATAGAATTGAATCAAAGCATCTGCTAAATGGTTAAATGTGGAGATGGCGGCTCTTTTAAAAAATGTCCTCCACTATAACTCTAATAGAGAAGGTGTAAGTACTGAGCAGATCTAGTAGCTGATACTCTGCTGCTTCCAGCATGACAGACGGAGCTCAGCAGGCGCTGAGGAGGATCATGGAGATCTACTCCAAGACGACGCGCTTCGCTCTGGCGTGCAACGCCTCCGATAAAATCATCGAGCCGATCCAGTCCCGCTGCGCCGTGCTGCGCTACTCCAAGCTGACGGACGGACAGATTCTGGCCCGGCTGCAGGAGGTGGTGGAGAAGGAGCGCCTGGCGGTGTCCGACGACGGGCTGGAGGCCGTCATCTTCACGGCACAGGGGGACATGAGACAGGTGAGGGGGCGGAGTCAGGAGCGCGGCTCTGAGGCAAGGCGTGTTTCTGTGCTGACGGCGCCGGTTCTGCTCCTCCTTCAGGCGCTGAACAACCTGCAGTCCACCAACTCTGGGTTCGGCTACATCAACAGCGAGAACGTCTTCAAGGTGTGCGACGAGCCCCACCCCCTGCTGGTGAAAAGCATGCTGGGACACTGCGTGGAGGGGAACATCGACGCGGCCTACCAGGTGGTGGAGCAGCTGTGGGCGCTGGGCTACTCCCCAGAGGACATCATCGGGAACATCTTCAGGGTCTGCAAGACCTACCAGATGGCAGAGTTCCTCAAACTGGAGTTCATCAAGGTGAGGCTGCTCCTCCTGTTCTGGTTGGTCGGGTCGGGTCCGGTCCAGTCCGCCGCCTCAACCTGTTCTGTTGCTCCGCAGGAGATCGGCTTCACTCACATGCGGGTCGCTGAAGGCGTTAACTCCCTGCTGCAGATGGCCGGCCTGCTGGGGCGGCTCTGCAGTAAGACGGCACCCCCTGCTGCCAGCTGAACCGCCGTGGTTCTGATGCCTCAGAGCCGCCGCGGACCCTCAGACTGAGCTCACCTGTTTGGTTGGATCTACAGAACCACCTGGAAGGTTCTCCACCTTCTGTAAACTGGACCTTCAGATGTTCTGCTGATAAACATTCTTTAACCACAGGGTTCAGAACCATGACGTTTCCTCACATCAATTAGTTTGATTATTTTCTCTCTAAAGCTTCAGAATAAAATGACATTTCAGAAGCTGCTTCGTTTCCAATCCTTCAACATCTAAGCTCAGGAGGTTCCCCACAGCTCTGGTCCTGCAGGAAACACCGGATCATCAGAGCCAGACTGGCTGAGCCCATCTGAATGATGTCATTTAAAGGAAATGTCCGGTCAGCGAGGAGTGATCAATAGATCATTATTTATACCTTTAAACTAATATGTTCGTGGTGATTTAAAGGGGTCATAGATGCAAAACTGGGTTTCCATTATCATAGATGAATAACGAAAGTTCAGAGGGTGAAATAGACGTACAGAGAAGATCAAACCTCATCGACCTCCTTTCTCTGCAGATCTCACAGCTCTCTAAGCTAACAGCTGTTAGCCGCGACCCCCGGCTGGTTCTCTGGTGGAGGATTTCATCCAGAGGATGAACGTTTTCTCATCTTTACCAGAAACCTTAAACCTGCTGGTCCAAACTGGTCTGATTCCAGAACCAGAACACAGACTGGGTCATTTAGTGACAGTGCAGTACTGCCAGTGGCCTGCGGGGGCACTAATCCTGGAAGTAACAGCCTGTTCATTCCAGGTTTAGCTCCCCCTAGTGGCTAAAAGTGAAGCAGCTGCTTCACAGAAGGCTCGGTTCTGATCATTTGGACAATAATTTGGCTTCAGCCTTAAAGGAATAGTACACCCAAAACATGATTAGCCTTCATTTTCTACTCCCCCCCATGCTGAACAACACTCTGGAGTACTTTTTTGATATCTCAAATGCATCTGGAGATCTGGGAGGCTTCTTGCTGTCTGCTGACATTCAAATAATGGAGGTCTATGGCGCCCGAGACAGAAAGGTCCATAAAAGTCCACAAAAAACGTGTCAATATTCCTCCATACTGCTCGTCCAATGTATTCCAAGTGTCCTGAGTGGGTAGCGTCTAGAATTTACTCGAAACGAAGTCATTTAGAATGTTCTTAGAGCATAAACAGTAGTGTATAGGATTTCCTGAAAGCGCGTTCACGAGTCTACGGAAACCGCGGTAGACCAAACCAGATGAAAGTGCGCATTCAGCTCGGCAAAGAACTCATGCTCTTCCTCAACACTGAAGTCCTCAGACATTTTTCTTTCGTTGTTTCTTTCTTTGCACAGGTAAACGGCACATTTCTTCTTCTACGCTTGCATTATCGGCAGAGCAGACGCTGAATGCGCACTTTCATCTGGTTTGGTCTGCCGGCTTCCGTAGCGTCGTGAGCGCGCTGGCGCGCGCTTTCAGGAAATCCTATACACTACTGTTTATGCTCTAAAAACATTCTAAATGACTTCGTTTAGAGTAAATTCTGGACGCTACCCACTCAGGACACTTGGAATACATTGGACGAGCAGTATGGAGGAATATTGACACGTTTTTGTGGACTTTTATGGACCTTTCTGCCTCGGGCGCCATAGACCTCCATTATTTGAATGTCAGCAGACAGCAAGAAGCCTCCCAGATCTCCAGATGCATTTGAGATATCAAAAAAGTACTCCAGAGTGTTGTTCAGCATGGGGGTGAGTAGAAAATGAAGGCTAATCATGTTTTGGGTGTACTATTCCTTTAAAGGTTTAGTGGAGGATGTTCTGTTTCCTCCTGTCAATCATTCTGGTGATGCGTTTAAGGCGGTCCTACGCGCTCGTCTCCATTTTCACTGACAGCTGCTGAGGCTGACGTGGAAAAATGGCAAATCTTTTGGAAAGTAAGTTTGATGGATGCAGACAGACACTTTTAAACGGAGCGTGCACGAGGAGAAATGGGCTCGTGCACGCTCTCGCACGCCTATTAAAGACGTGCGAGAGTGTGCACTCAAGTGGTACGTCAGCTGACCCATACACAGGAGGTCCCGGGTTCGAATCCCAGCCAGGGGGAATGAGCTGCCAGTGTGGGTCCTTAAGCAAGACCAATCAGACTAACGCTGATTTGTAAGTAACTTTTTCTAAAAGCAAATTACCTGAATGTTCTTATTATTTTTCCAAGTGGGGAGGGAGGGTCTTTTCAAAACTCTACCTTTAATATTTTCACTCATTACTTAGAGATGGGGGGTGTTCTGTGCGGTCGTCCCGGCAAGGAAGTATGAAAACTGCTTCCAGGTTCTGAGAAATCATCTTTATTTCATTACAAACAGGAAATCCATGCTTCAGCACAACCCGCCAAAATAAGAGCACATATAAACCAGCGGCGTTTGGGACCCAGGGGTCCGTTTCACAAAGCAGGTTGACTGAAAGTTTTCTAAACCTGAAATCAGGGAAACTCTGAGTTCTCCGTTTCACAAAGAGAGTTTCCTCATCCTCTGTATCTGTTACCATAGTAACCTCCTCCCAGAGCTAACCTGGTCAGCAGCAGGTTTCCTTCAGTAAACTCAGTGTCCTCTGTCTCCGCTCTCCTCACGCCAATCACGCCGCTTTATTTGCTGATTTAGTCAGATTTTGGTCGTAGTGAATATATATATATATATATATATATATATATATATATATATATATATATATATATATATATATATATATATATATATATAATTCACTGGGTCTGTCAGACACATTAGGTTTTGAAAACACATTTCACGTCCATTTGATGAGGATCTTATTAAAGAATGATCGGCATTAATTGCCGATCAATCTGAAGCCGTTCTATGGGACTGATAGCTGCTAATAACGCCCATTTATTGGGATGATAAGATCCGAAGCGCAGCTTCAAACAGCCTCTTAACTGTAAAACAGACTGAATCAACATGAGGAGGAACCCATGAGGTGATGAACAGGTTCTATTTATTAGAACAATGTTTTTATTCTTCACCTGCTAACAGAAGATTTCATCTTAATAGATACATTGATCTACTACCATAAAAAAAAAATCCCATAATAATTTTACAGTAAAACTGTGGCAAGCCATTTTGACATGTATTAGTTTTACTGAATTCCTAAAATCTGAATAAAAACATTTCTCTGTGTCTAAATGACCATTTCAAGCAAAATAACATTCTCCACATCTAGAATAAACATCCCGGATGTCTAGAAATCTCCAGATCTCCATATTCTTAATATTACTGGTTATCATTTGTATTACTTTAACTATTAAAAAATATTTTTTAGATATCATAAATACATTTTCAGTCAAGCTGATAAATGTCAGAACGGCCACTTTAAATGTGTAAACATTTATAGATATATAAAACTCTTATTTTTATATATATATAATTATATATATATAAAATTCTTATTCTAATTTATCTTTTTTTACTTTCTAAAATTCTGTTTCTTCTGCAAAAATGTAATTTAGAAAATCTATTATTACAGTTCAGTGGGAGTGTGACTTTGATCAGGGAGAATCTTATTTTAGTGAACCAGAGAGAGGAGAGTGATTTTAATAAATGATAATACGGCCTGCCATAGGTCACTTCATATAAACTTATACATTAACTGGAGCAACAATCTTCTCCATCTTCCTCTCCTTTGCAGCTCTAGCCTGTTTCTCTCGGCGTTTCTCAATTCACGAGAACGCGAGTACGTACTCGCGTTCTCGTCAAGTCCGATCTTCCTGCGTTCTCGCCAAGAACGGACTTGACGAGAACGCGAGTACGCAAGCACGTATGTGTATTGGAGCAGAAGTGTACTCGTGACGTCATCACATGCAACGTTGTTTAGCATTTCTTTAACAGTCAAAACTATTTATTCCCTACACAAAACATGTTGAAAACAATATTTTTTATTTCTAAAGCTTAAAAAACATTTTAAAAAATTACCGAACCGCAAAAAACGCCATCAGAACGAGCGGTAGTTCACACATAACTAGACCGAGAGAAGTGCACTACAGACGGGGTAAATTTAGCCCTGGCTGCGGTTACCCTCGGAGGTCTGCTGGTCACTCTGGTCCGCTCAACATCGGACTTTTTTTTTTATTTCGCACTAACTCTGTAAACAGGCCACACAGGGAGGCTTCAATGTATAATGTTATCGCCTCAAACGATTTCAAAACGTACTTTTGAAGAACAACAGCAGCAGAAAAGGGAATGTTTAACTTACCACTGTGAGTGCTGTCTGGAATCAAGCTGCGGCCGCGGGGCATTCTGGGGAAGCGGTCAGTCTGAAGAACGCACAAGCCTGCTCTGATGCATGCTCGATAAAGAGGGCGGGGCGAGAACAACATCCGGGGATTTGATGCGTTCTCAATCTGGCGTTCTTGAGAATTGGAACGGTACTCGGGCTGAGGCTGATGACGTGTCACGAGTACACGAGCACACGAGAACGCTCAAGAACGCATATTGAGAAACGGCCTCTGTCTTTTAATTAAAACCTCTTGTTCCAGTGGAGTGAAATAGGCACTTCCTGTTGCCTGTTGTCATGGTGACTCGCTAAAGCTGTGCTCCCCTGATAATGAATTTTCATATTTGTTACGCACCGTTTAAATCTGAGTAGATCTAGTAAGAATTGACTGAACTATTGATTGAAGCTAACTGTTTATAAAACCGAACACTCAGAGTTCCTGACTTTAGGCTAGACTAATTTAGAGGTGAAGATGTGAATCTGTTAAACCTGCTTCATGAATCGGACCCCAGGATGTGGAGCGGCTTCTGGTGCTGTTTGGGTCCATTTAACATCACAGAGGGGATCCATCAGATCCAGAACCACTTCACTGCCAACATTCAGCATGCGGACTGAGATAAAACAGGAAAACTAGGGTCCGATTGGGCCGTGACTGTCAGGTGGTTCTACCGTAACGAGGTGTTCTGGCGTCTAATTGAAGGTTTCCGTCCAAACAGAAACAGTTTGACCCAAAAGTCTGAGCGTCAGAACCGAAGATTTCTATAAACATCCCACAGAAAGATAGAGTCCAAAGAAAAAGAACATCTAACCCAAGAGAAACGGAACCACAGAACAACACCTGAACTCATGAAGATAGAAAGTGTTACCGCGGTAACGGCCGGGCCCCACAGAGGGGAACTAACAGAACCACACAGGTCCGCTCTACTCCACTCTGAGATCCTGCAGGAAGAACCGAGGCTGTTGGAGAACCTGAACCGGCTCTGGTTCTACGCCGTCATCTCAATGGTTTGGACCGCTGGGTTCTGGGGGTCGGCGCCCTCCAGGACGCTGCTGCGGCTCCGGGCCCCCTCCGAGGAACCCGCGCTGGAGGCCGAGTGGGTTCTGGAGCGAACCAGACGGGTCATCCCGGCTGTGGGCACTAGAGGGAGACACACAGGGAGCGGGTAAGAACCTTTTACTGGACTTCAGGGTCAAACAGGAAGTCCGTCAGAACCAACGAAGGTTCTGGTTGATGGAAAACCTTCAGGTTTATATGGGTCCGATTGGACCCAGCGGAGGGGAACCAGAACCAACCAGAACGGGTTGGAACGCATCAGGCTGCTAAGACTGGGAGCCTGAAGAAACAAGCAACCAGAGGTTCAACATCTGGAGAGGTTCAACATCTGGATCCTCTGGTGGAACGAGAACCAGAGGTTCAACATCTGCATCCTCTGTTGGAACGAGAACCAGAGGTTCAACATCTGGATCCTCTGGTGGAACGAGAACCAGAGGTTCAACGTCTGGATCCTCTGGTGGAACAGGAACCAGAGGTTCAACATCTGGATCCTCTAAAGGAACGAGAACTAGAGGTTCAACATCTGGATCCTCTGGTGGAACATGAACCAGAGGTTCAACATCTGGATCCTCTGGTGGAACGAGAACCAGAGGTTCAACATCTGGATCCTCTGGTGGAACAGGAACCAGAGGTTCAACATCTGGATCCTCTGGTGGAACGAGAACCAGAGGTTCAACATCTGGATCCTCTGGTGGAACGAGAACCAGAGGTTCAACATCTGGATCCTCTGGTGGAACGAGAACCAGAGGTTCAACGTCTGGATCCTCTGGTGGAACAGGAACCAGAGGTTCAACATCTGGATCCTCTAAAGGAACGAGAACTAGAGGTTCAACATCTGGATCCTCTGGTGGAACATGAACCAGAGGTTCAACATCTGGATCCTCTGGTGGAACAGGAACCAGAGGTTCAACATCTGGATCCTCTGTTGGAACGAGAACCAGAGGTTCAACATCTGGATCCTCTGGTGGAACAGGAACCAGAGGTTCAACATCTGGATCCTCTGGTGGAACGAGAACCAGAGGTTCAACATCTGGATCCTCTGGTGGAACAGGAACCAGAGGTTCAACATCTGGATCCTCTGGTGGAACGAGAACCAGAGGTTCAACATCTGGATCCTCTGGTGGAACGAGAACCAGTGGTTCAACGTCTGGATCCTCTGGTGGAACAGGAACCAGAGGTTCAACATCTGGATCCTCTAAAGGAACGAGAACTAGAGGTTCAACATCTGCATCCTCTGTTGGAACGAGAACCAGAGGTTCAACATCTGGATCCTCTGGTGGAACAGGAACCAGAGGTTCAACATCTGGATCCTCTAAAGGAACGAGAACTAGAGGTTCAACATCTGGATCCTCTGGTGGAACAGGAACCAGAGGTTCAACATCTGGATCCTCTGGTGGAACAGGAACCAGAGGTTCAACATCTGGATCCTCTGTTGGAACGAGAACCAGAGGTTCAACATCTGGATCCTCTGGTGGAACAGGAACCAGAGGTTCAACATCTGGATCCTCTGGTGGAACGAGAACCAGAGGTTCAACATCTGGATCCTCTGGTGGAACGAGAACCAGAGGTTCAACATCTGGATCCTCTGGTGGAACAGGAACCAGAGGTTCAACATCTGGATCCTCTAAAGGAACGAGAACTAGAGGTTCAACATCTGGATCCTCTGGTGGAACATGAACCAGAGGTTCAACATCTGGATCCTCTGGTGGAACAGGAACCAGAGGTTCAACATCTGGATCCTCTGTTGGAACGAGAACCAGAGGTTCAACATCTGGATCCTCTGGTGGAACAGGAACCAGAGGTTCAACATCTGGATCCTCTGGTGGAACGAGAACCAGAGGTTCAACATCTGGATCCTCTGGTGGAACAGGAACCAGAGGTTCAACATCTGGATCCTCTGGTGGAACGAGAACCAGAGGTTCAACATCTGGATCCTCTGGTGGAACGAGAACCAGTGGTTCAACGTCTGGATCCTCTGGTGGAACAGGAACCAGAGGTTCAACATCTGGATCCTCTAAAGGAACGAGAACTAGAGGTTCAACATCTGCATCCTCTGTTGGAACGAGAACCAGAGGTTCAACATCTGGATCCTCTGGTGGAACAGGAACCAGAGGTTCAACATCTGGATCCTCTAAAGGAACGAGAACTAGAGGTTCAACATCTGGATCCTCTGGTGGAACAGGAACCAGAGGTTCAACATCTGGATCCTCTGGTGGAACAGGAACCAGAGGTTCAACATCTGGATCCTCTGTTGGAACGAGAACCAGAGGTTCAACATCTGGATCCTCTGGTGGAACAGGAACCAGAGGTTCAACATCTGGATCCTCTGGTGGAACGAGAACCAGAGGTTCAACATCTGGATCCTCTGGTGGAACAGGAACCAGAGGTTCAACATCTGGATCCTCTGGTGGAACGAGAACCAGAGGTTCAACATCTGGATCCTCTGGTGGAACGAGAACCAGAGGTTCAACGTCTGGATCCTCTGGTGGAACAGGAACCAGAGGTTCAACATCTGGATCCTCTAAAGGAACGAGAACTAGAGGTTCAACATCTGGATCCTCTGGTGGAACAGGAACCAGAGGTTCAACATCTGGATCCTCTGGTGGAACAGGAACCAGAGGTTCAACATCTGGATCCTCTGGTGGAACAGGAACCAGAGGTTCAACATCTGGAGAGGTTCAACATCTGGATCCTCTGGTGGAACGAGAACCAGAGGTTCAACATCTGGATCCTCTGGTGGAACAGGAACCAGAGGTTCAACATCTGGATCCTCTGGGGGAACGAGAACCAGAGGTTCAACATCTGGATCCTCTGGTGGAACGAGAACCAGAGGTTCAACATCTGGATCCTCTGGTAGAACGAGAACCAGAGGTTCAACATCTGGATCCTCTGGTGGAACGAGAACCAGAGGTTCAACATCTGGATCCTCTGGTGGAACAGGAACCAGAGGTTCAACATCTGGATCCTCTGGTGGAACGAGAACCAGAGGTTCAACATCTGGATCCTCTGGTGGAACGAGAACCAGAGGTTCAACATCTGGATCCTCTGGTGGAACGAGAACCAGAGGTTCAACATCTGGATCCTCTGGTGGAACAGGAACCAGAGGTTCAACATCTGGATCCTCTGGTGGAACAGGAACCAGAGGTTCAACATCTGGATCCTCTGTTGGAACGAGAACCAGAGGTTCAACATCTGGATCCTCTGGTGGAACAGGAACCAGAGGTTCAACATCTGGATCCTCTGGTGGAACGAGAACCAGAGGTTCAACATCTGGATCCTCTGGTGGAACGAGAACCAGAGGTTCAACATCTGGATCCTCTGGTGGAACAGGAACCAGAGGTTCAACATCTGGATCCTCTGGTGGAACGAGAACCAGAGGTTCAACATCTGGATCCTCTGGTGGAACAGGAACCAGAGGTTCAACATCTGGATCCTCTGGTGGAACGAGAACCAGAGGTTCAACATCTGGATCCTCTGGTGGAACGAGAACCAGAGGTTCAACGTCTGGATCCTCTGGTGGAACAGGAACCAGAGGTTCAACATCTGGATCCTCTAAAGGAACGAGAACTAGAGGTTCAACATCTGGATCCTCTGGTGGAACAGGAACCAGAGGTTCAACATCTGGATCCTCTGGTGGAACAGGAACCAGAGGTTCAACATCTGGATCCTCTGGTGGAACAGGAACCAGAGGTTCAACATCTGGAGAGGTTCAACATCTGGATCCTCTGGTGGAACGAGAACCAGAGGTTCAACATCTGGATCCTCTGGTGGAACAGGAACCAGAGGTTCAACATCTGGATCCTCTAAAGGAACGAGAACCAGAGGTTCAACGTCTGGATCCTCTGGTGGAACAGGAACCAGAGGTTCAACATCTGGATCCTCTGGTGGAACGAGAACCAGAGGTTCAACATCTGGATCCTCTGGTGGAACAGGAACCAGAGGTTCAACATCTGGATCCTCTGGTGGAACGAGAACCAGAGGTTCAACATCTGGATCCTCTGGTGGAACAGGAACCAGAGGTTCAACATCTGGATCCTCTAAAGGAACGAGAACTAGAGGTTCAACATCTGGATCCTCTGGTGGAACAGGAACCAGAGGTTCAACATCTGGATCCTCTGGTGGAACAGGAACCAGAGGTTCAACATCTGGATCCTCTGGTGGAACAGGAACCAGAGGTTCAACATCTGGATCCTCTGGTGGAACAGGAACCAGAGGTTCAACATCTGGATCCTCTGGTGGAACGAGAACCAGAGGTTCAACATCTGGATCCTCTGGTGGAACGAGAACCAGAGGTTCAACATCTGGATCCTCTGGTGGAACAGGAACCAGAGGTTCAACATCTGGATCCTCTGGTGGAACAGGAACCAGAGGTTCAACATCTGGATCCTCTATAGGAACGAGAACCAGAGGTTCAACATCTGGATCCTCTGGTGGAACAGGAACCAGAGGTTCAACATCTGGATCCTCTGGTGGAACGAGAACCAGAGGTTCAACATCTGGATCCTCTGGTGGAACAGGAACCAGAGGTTCAACATCTGGATCCTCTGGTGGAACGAGAACCAGAGGTTCAACATCTGGATCCTCTGGTGGAACAGGAACCAGAGGTTCAACATCTGGATCCTCTAAAGGAACGAGAACCAGAAGTTCAACATCTGGATCCTCTGGTGGAACGAGAACCAGAGGTTCAACATCTGGATCTCCTGGTGGAACAAGCAACCAGAGGTTCAACATCTGGATCCTCTGGTGGAACGAGAACCAGAGGTTCAACGTCTGGATCCTCTGGTGGAACAGGAACCAGAGGTTCAACATCTGGATCCTCTGGTGGAACAGGAACCAGAGGTTCAACATCTGGATCCTCTGGTGGAACGAGAACCAGAGGTTCAACATCTGGATCCTCTGGTGGAACGAGAACCAGAGGTTCAACATCTGGATCCTCTGGTGGAACGAGAACCAGAGGTTCAACATCTGGATCCTCTGGTGGAACGAGAACCAGAGGTTCAACATCTGGATCCTCTGGTGGAACAGGAACCAGAGGTTCAACATCTGGATCCTCTATAGGAACGAGAACCAGAGGTTCAACATCTGGATCCTCTGGTGGAACGAGAACCAGAGGTTCAACATCTGGATCCTCTGGTGGAACCAGATGTTGAACCTCTAGAATTAGATTCTTACAGTAACCAGAACATGAGGGACGTTGAATGTTCTGTTTTTCTTCTCAGGTCAAAAAAGGAGAACCGGAACAGTTGATGTTTCATCACCAAGGTAGGATGTGTTGCCATGGTGATAGAATGGCGGCTGTGATCTGCGGTTCATTCGTGTTTATTCAAACCTACAGACAGAGCAATGTTGGACCTGACCCATGAGGTCAAAGGTCATCCTAAACTCCAGAGCTATGGCCGATGGGAGCCATCAGGTACTCACTGTAGCCCATCCCCTGGACGAAGTACTTAAAGGCCTCGGCCAACTTTCCAGGCTGAGGAGAAAAACAAAACATGGTTTTTGTACCCAAACAGAACCAGAACCAGAACCTGAGCTGTTGCGGTTGTTTTTGAGACCCACCTGGACCACCTGTGGAAGTCCACCGCAGTCCGCCATCTAGAGGGGAAACACAGAACAGCACCGTCAAGCTAAATGTGTGGCGACTCGGTTCCTCTGCTGTTTACACTGGTTCTGATCCAGTCTCAATGGGTCAGAACCAAAGCTGCTATTCTGGAGAACATCTGAGGAACATCTGATGGGTTTCAGGAAGCCGCTGCCGTTTCAGAGACACAGACAGCTGAGATGTTTGAGGACGTCCAGGAGGATGAAAGACCAGCTGTTCTGTTTAGGACATGACGTCTAAAACCATCTAAAGCACCAGGATGATGAGGATGATGATGATGATGAGGGGCAGACGGTACCTTCAGCAGTGTGGTCCTGGTGGGATTCAGCCTGGAGTTACACTCCACCTGCAGACAAACAGACCAACACCTCAAAATGTTGGTCCAGTGATCTGAGGTTCTCCTTCTAGATGGTTCCTGTTCTGGATAAAGTTCTCAAAGGAGACAAACACTCACCACGGCGTCCACCGCTGGAGACGTGTCCCCAACCACCAGCAGAGTGGGACACCTGAAGAGAGGACAGCCAATCAGAATGGATGTGGCCTCTGAGGCGTGTTCAGGGCGGGGTGGGCGGGGCTACCTGAGAGTGCTGGAGGTGTTCTGGTCCAGTCCGGGGACGGGCCGCTCCATCTGCAGCTCCGATCGGCTAGCAAACACACAGTGGGACAGACAGTTGGACAGGGACAGGGGGCCGAGGGGGGACGGGTGTCTCAGGCTGCGTCCCACCTTTCATAGCTGCTGTAGAACATGGCCAGGTTCTCCTGAGGAACGTCCTGCGACATGTGGAGTCTGTAGGTCTGGACGATCTCCTGGTTCTCGGCCAGCTGGTCCTGTTGGCACACAGAGAGTCCAGTTAGTCAGCAGTTCTGGTTCTCTAGAACCGTCAGCGTGGTTCTCACGGAGCTGAAGTGGTGTCCCATGATGACGTCCACCAGGCTGCTGGTCCAGCCGCTCAGCTGCATGAAACAGAAGAGGTCCGGTTCAGATGGACACCTGGACTTGTTCTGACCCGATGGTTCGGCGTTACCTTAGAGGCGGCCCAGTCCACCCAGCCTTTGGCACACGGGTTGATGTCTATCAGAACCAGTCCTTCCACCAGGCTGGGCTCGTTCAGCTGAAACAACAGCTGGGTTAACTGGGAGCTGTGGTTCTGAAACCACTGCGTGTTGGATGGGTGTTCCTTACAGCCAGCCTGGTGAGGATGTGGGCTCCGGCTCCGACTCCGATGCCGATCACGCTCTTCACCCTGAGGACACAAACCCAGACCCGGCGTGAACCCAAACAGCCGCTTCCTGTCCTGAAGGTCCAGAAGGACGGGGGACTTACTGCAGCTGGACGAGGACCGGCGGCAGCATCTCCGCCAGCTGCTCCAGACTGGGGTACTGGTACCTGACAACACAGGAAGGCTGCCGTCACCGCAGGGACCAAAACCACCGAAAGAACCAGCGTCTCCAGAAAGACACAAGCAGCTGGAGGTTCTGGTTCCGACCAGCTGAGGTCAGAACCTGCTTCCTGTTACACCTAGCTAACCTCTGACCTTTGTTTAGAAGAACTTAGAAAGGTTAATGGATTCATTAGAAGACGGAGGTCAGACGGATCCCGTCACCATGACACCCCGGTTTGTTACCCTGGGGGGAAGGTGGGGGCGTTCTCCTGCTGCCCGGGGGCGTCCACGTGGAGCACAGAGAAGTTCTGCGTCACCTCCTGCATGTCCTCGTAGTTGAACAGGCTGTTGAAGCAGGACTTATCTGCACACAGACAAACGTCACAGAGACGTCACAGAAGGGCCTCCTCTGGACCCGGCCGGGTCCAGAGACACGGTTCAACCGTGTCTTTGGACCCGGCCGTGTCCCGTACGCATCGTTCAACCGTGTCTTTGGACCCGGCCGGGTCCAGAGACACAGTTCAACCGTGTCTTTGGACCCGGCCGTGTCCCGTACGCATCGTTCAACCGTATCTCTGGACCCGGCCGGGTTCCCATACTCACGGTTCAATCCCACGTCGTGGTAGGTGAGGATCGTGGGTCGGTTGCCCCTGGTGACGCCCCTCATGGTGACGTGCAGAACTCCGTGGGCCGTCTCCACGTCATGTTCCTGGACAGAAGGACACCATCAGCCTGAGCAGAACCCGGACCGACCTGAGCCTGGCGGTACCAGGATCTGATAAACACCAGAACCATCTGAGGTAAGATCCTGTGGGCTGCTGGGATCCAGAACCCATCGTCACACATCTACCAGCTGATAACCATCTAGGCCAAATGTTGGCCCAAAAACCACAGTCAGGTGTTTTCCAGAACCACGGAGCGGTTCTGACCCAGTCTGGGAACTGGGCTTGAACTGTGACTAGGCAGCTTTTCATGTTTTTGACCAAATTAGAGGTGGAACTCCTGCTGATGAGGGTTCTGGTCCTTTGGTGGCGCTGCAGTTCCCTTTAACGGGTCCGGCTGGTCCGGATCCCTGAGATGATTTAAGGACTCAGATTATCTCAGCTGTTTGATTCTAGAAGGAAATTAAACATCTAATGAGGAAAGAATCAGGCTGGAGTCACCAGAGAGGGACCAGAACCCAGAACCTGGACCCAAAGACTGGACCCAAACCTGATTTAAAGACCAGAGCCCAGAACCTGGACCCAAAACCTGTACCCAAACCCGGATCTTAAGACTGGACCCGAAACTAAGGCCTGGACTTGAACCCAAAAACTGGACCCAGAACCTGGACCCAGGAGGGAAACAGACGCTTAGCAAAAAGGCGGCGAGCGGAGCGGAGGATGAAGTTGAGCAGGAAACATGGCGGCCAGCAGGTGAACCAACAGCTCACTCACCACCTGACCTCCTAGAGAGCAGGAGATCTGATGCAGCTCCAGACAGTCCCTCATCCTGAGAACGGCGCCGCTTTGTGCGAGGAATGAGGAGGAATGAGAGATGGAGGAGATGATGGGATCAGCAGCAGTAATCTGCTCCCTGATTGGCTGAGAGGAGGAACAGCTGAGCCCCTAAGCCTGGCCTCAGCTGAGCTGCTCCTCTCCCTCTGTTCACCATCTTCCCATGATGCTGTTTTACCACCTCCTCCTTCATCAGGACAGTTATTCACTTTTTAAAACCCTTTGGATCATTAAGGAAGGATCTCAGTAGTTCTGCTGAATTCATGGTGAATGTATTGATCTCTGTTCACAAGACCCAACATCACCACAGCACAGCATGGCGGACTGATGATGATGATGATGAACTCACCTGACAGTCAAAGTCCTGCAGGTTTCCTCCGTTCTGCAAGAAAAGGAGAACCAGTGAGGAACCGAGCTGCTGGGAACCAAACTACGAACAAACGAGCAGCGGAAGGATTTGAGTCACAGGGAGAACTAGAACCTGGTTTATGCTCAGAAACCAGGCCGTCTGCGTGTGTCGCAGTTAACGCAGATATGCCCCGCCCCCTTCCACAGACACTCTGCTGCACCTCTCTAAAATTCTAGTTGTCCGCAGACAGGAGGCCTCTGATTGGTCAGTTCTCCATCCGCTCTACGCTCTGCGTATTTCCTGTTTGGTCCCTAATGGCAGAAACTCTGGCTGTAGCTCCGCCCACAGGGCCTGGCACACCTCGGACTCTATCCCAGACACCGTGCAGGACGCTAGTTTGTAGCTCTGAGCGACGGTCTGTTGGTTTGGACCTGAAGCCAAAACGCAGCGCCACGGCCGGTCTCTAGGGAACACTCACGGGGGAACTGCGTGTCGTCAATATTGGGCATAAATCAAAAATATCTGCGACGAGCTCACTGCGACACGCTGCTGCGGGACGATAACCAGCCCTTAAGGCCGGGCGGACTTTGATGATTTTTTTTGCCCTTTCGGGCTGATTCTCCAGTCGTGTAGCGTACATGGGGTAACGAGGGGCGATCAGCCTCTAACGACCGCCCCCCCATCAGGAATCAGAAGGTTGGGAGAAAATCAAACATGTTTAAACAGGGTTCCTACAGCATAAGACAAGTTAAATTCAAGACTTTTTAAGACTTTTTAATGCCACTTGAAATAAAAATTTAAGACCAAATTCACAAGAAACACAAGAAAAACCTGCTTGCGACAACTTAACCCAAAGGTTTATTTTAACATAAACCACTGCACTAATGTTTCAAATGTTGAAAAGCTTCCCATACAGGAAGAAAGCTAAAAACACACAAATGACAGATATATTTTAACAATTATTTAACTGAATTCCCAAACTTTGTTTTAGCAGGGAACAAAACAAATCAGTTTTAAAGCCCCAACATAACCAGTGCTAAGTCTTTTTAGCAGCTATTTTTCTTTGTATGGTTTTCTTAGTATGTTTGATTTGGTGATAAGTGGAGGCGTTTGCAGAGACAAGGGTGGAACTAAACTGAGAAATACCGGCTGTTTCTCTCTAACTCCATTTTGACGCTTTGTGTTTCGTGCTTCGCATGTGCGACTCCACTGCCTTAATTCCCATCGTTCTGAGCTTCAATGACTTCTTGCATAAATCCACTGAGCCTCATGTATGTTCCCTGGTTTTAGCCATGGAGGAAACTCTTGGCTGGAGACAATTTTGGTTACATTTACACTGGCTCAGATTTTCTAGATAAAAAGTTAATGGTGCATCTCCCAAATGTCCCGGCAGCAACAACGCTTTATTGGTTCCGCTATCGGGACGGAACCAATAATGGCGAGCCGTTATTTATTTTTTATTAAAAAAATTTTTTTGTCAATTTTAACGTTTTATTAAGATAACAAAAATAAATCATAATAAAAATAATCCTATTTATGATGTTTTAAAAATTAAGACCTACAACAGACTGATTTAAGACATTTTAATACCAATTAAGGCCTTAGTTTTATTTTGAAGAATTCAATGCCTTTTAAGACTTTTTAAGGACCCGCGGGAACCCTGTTATAATCCAGTCGGCCGTCTTAAGGTGGTCGTGGGTCGTGTGTGAGCTGTGATTGACACTCCATCAGACACTCATCTGGCTGTGATTGGTTGTTTTGACTCGTCCCGAATTATTCTTTCCAGATTGAAATACAGGCAGTAGGCGGGACCAATTGAAGCAGTTTTTTTCACAGGTTACATATCACATGTACTGCTGTCTGGGCATAGGGACAGTTTTAGCCAATATGACAAAAAAGTGATTTTTAAAAACTTACAGACTTCAGCTTTAATGCAGCTGTTTATATTGGGAATAAAGGGGATTGATATGAGGTTCAAATATCACAACAAATAAAGTTTAATGAAACAGATTTTAAAAATTAAATCAAATGAACACATTTTGCTTGTTTAACAATAATTGGGCATTTCTTCAAATAATCAAGGACCTGTGTCATTATTTAAATGCTAAAGTTTAATTTTTTAACCTTAATTCTTTAAGATTTAGATTAAACTTTAAGGGTAAATAAATCTATATGTGTGTAGCGCAAATAACTTGTATAAAAATAAATTAGGCTGATTGAATTTGCTTTTAAATTATTTACAATTCTCATGGCCTCAGATAATGGACTTGTATCTGTGCTCGTCCTGTTGGATCTTAGTGCTGCATTTGATACAGTTGACCATAATATTCTTTTAGAAAGACTTGAATATTTTGTTGGAATTAAAGGAACAGCACTAGACTGGTTTAAATCTGATCTATCTGATCGAATTCAGTTTGTTCGTGTTGGTGATGGATCTTCGACACGCTCAGGGGTTACCTGTGGAGTACCACAGGGATCGGTGCTAGGACCAATTCTCTTTACTTTATACATGCTCCCAATCGGTAGAATTATTAGACAGCATGGGATTAATTTCCACTGTTATGCTGATGATACCCAGCTATATCTGTCTATAATCCAGATGAAGCTAACCCATTACATAGATTACAGGCATGTCTGAAGACAGAAAAACCTGGATGACTCTTAACTTTCTGCTTCTGAATGCAGACAAAACAGAAGTTATAGTCTTTGGACCAGAGTCTCTGAAAAAGAAACTGATTAGCCAGTCACTTCATTTGGATGGGATTAAACTGATTTCAGATAATAAAGTAAAAAATCTTGGTGTTATTTTTGATCAGGACCTGTCATTTAAATCCCATATCAAAGAGGTTTCTAGAATTTCCTTCTTTCATCTGAGGAACATTGCAAAAATTAGAAATATCCTGTCCAGGGGTGATGCTGAGAAACTAGTCCATGCATTTGTTACTTCAAGGCTGGACTATTGTAATTCTTTACTATCAGGAAGTCCACAAACTGTAGTTAAAAGCCTTCAGCTGATCCAAAATGCTGCAGCCAGAGTTCTAATGAAAATGAAAAAGAGAGATCATATCTCTCCTATCCTGGCTTCTCTTCATTGGCTTCCTGTTAAATCCAGAATAGAATTTAAAATCCTCCTTCTCACATATAAAGCCTTAAATGGCCAAGCTCCATCTGATATCAGAGATCTGATTGTTCCTTATGTTCCTAACAGAGCACTTCGCTCTCAATCTGCAGGTTTACTAGTGGTTCCTAGAATTTCTAAAAGTAGAATGGGAGGCAGATCTTTTAGTTATCAGGCTCCTCTCCTGTGGAACCAACTACCAGTTTTAGTCCGTGAGGCAGACACCCTGTCTACTTTTAAGGCTAGGCTTAAAACTTTCCTTTTTGATAAAGCTTATAGTTAGAGTGGCTCAGGTTATCCTGAGCTATCTCTATAGTTCTGCTGCTATAGGCTTAGACTGCTGGAGGACATAGGGACCCCCATTTCATCATTCTGCTTCATTCTATCTCTATTCTCCCACTCTGCAGAATCTGTTAGTTCAATCTCTAACGTTCTGCTCTCTCTGCTTTTCCTCAGAGTAGCTTTGCCTCGTCTGTTCCTGTTTGGCTGTGACGTCATCCTGGAAAAAAACATCAGCTGTGCTGCTTCTATCAACACCCTTGTTAATAGATGTTGGAGATCGGCCTGTTTTCCAGTGTGGTTCTGTTTCTCTGACCGTGACTGAGTGGATGTGCTCTCTTCGTCCTCTGGCATGGGAGCTGCCTTGGAGCTCGTCTGCCTGGCTGTGTTTCCTGGACGGGGCCGCCTTTTACAGCTGCTTTTTGTATCTCTGCTTCTGTCTCCTTGAACCCCAGTCGGCCTCGGCAGATGGCCGCTCACACTGAGCCTGGTTCTGCTGGAGGTTTCTTCCTGTTAAAATGGAGTTTTTCCTCTCCACTGTCGCTACAAGCATGCTTAGTGTGGGGGATTGTATTTGAGTCAATGAGTCGATGCAATCAACTGGTTTTCCTTAGATAGAAAACTTTGTATCAATTTGACTGTATGATCTGGTTGAACTGTAAAGTGCCTTGAGATGACATGTGTTGTGAATTTGGCGCTATATAAATAAACTGAATTGAATTGAATTTAAGAAGTAAATCTATCTTAAGCTGATCTGGAATAAATATGCAAATTTATTTAACATAAATTTTTTTTATAATTAAATGGTGTTCAAATGATTCTACTGGAAATAATAACATTATTTAATAATAATAATAACGATAACATTAATAATAATGATTATAGTGACATATAAATAACAGGATTTAATTCCTACATTAAGATGAATGATGGAGGCTTTAAAATGATCTATTCTCCATGGATCTATAGCTCAGATATATCTGGAGGTTAAATTGACTGAAACTTTATGGTTTTTCTTCAACAGAACATATTTTATTTGTTCTGATGAAGAAAATGGTGGAAAGAAGATAAAACAAGAGAAAAACAGCAAAGCTAAACTAATAAGGATCCATATAGATGCTGTTTATTTTTCCATCTGGAATTTGGGTTGATAATTGGAAGCAGAATAAATAAACATCCTAAATAAAATACTAAATTATGACTAAACCAGTAAAGTAAATAAATAAGGGAATAAAATGGCCTTATAAAGGAAAATGATCTATTAAGGTAATTCTTAGCAGCAGAGGACAGAAACGACTGCTGGATGAAGTTTGAACACCTCAGCCTGACTGTCTGATGAGCGTTTGGGAAAAACCAGCTTGGTTGATGTTTGTTGACGGTTCAGCTTCTTGCTCTTCTTGTGAGATCAGAGGGAGGTTTGTGTGCGAAGAGCAGGAGGCGAGAGAGAGAAAATATCTGTGCAAGAAGAAATAAATCTGAGAGCAGAAACAGAGATTTGATGGAGAAGAGAGAGAAAGCAGATGTTTTGGGTGCAGCTCAGACTGGGAACGATCTACACCGGCCCACTTATGGTCCCCCCCCCCGTGAAACACGATACGAACCACATTGTGGATTAACCGATCCATCTTCAAGCATCAAACCACAACCATCACCTAGACCTCTGTGGTTTTGGTTATTAACGGACGCCACAGTGACCGCCGCTGCGTAACGTCCACGCTCACCGCATCAGCAGGGCTGCCTGATGTCACTGACTCACTTTTCCAGCCCAAAAATGTTCATAAACCGCCTGGATTTATTAAATCTGGCCCAATTTGAACCAAAGTCTGTTGATCTTTTAGGCCATAGATCTAAAGAAAAACATTTTTCACCCACAGACGCCCGTCCTAAACGCGGGGAAGATGGGAAACGTCAGCCTTCAGATGCTAAACCCATCATTCACCACAACAGATTTCTGCAAAATATTCAAACATAAATTCGCCAAATATAAGAGGAACATCGTAGTTTGGTTTAAAGAAAGCATTTTAGTTTTATTAATTAGTTTGTTGCAAGGATTTTACAGTTAGAAGAAATAGAAAATGACCCCATATGATAACCGTCACCAGGATGAGCATGAAGGAAGGGCTAAAGATGCTGCATGCATCATTTAGAGAGTTAACATTGGATTACTGCTGCAGCTCCTTCAGTTAGTTACTGTCACAGCTAACTAACATCCTGTGGTTTTGGTCACAGACGGATGTGAGGAACCGTTCTGGTCAGAGTCTTTCTGGGTGTCCTACTTCCTGCTGCTTAAAGGGTTCATTAAAAGCTGATCTGGATGCTCCTTTCTTCTCACCGTGTCGCAGCTTCTGCTCTAACAGTCTGGAATAGTTAGACCCTGATTATCAATAATGTCCCCCCGTCCCAAAGCCCCGCCCCCTCACCTGTCCTGTGAGCAGAGGTTTGATCTCCGTCAGCTGCACGTCATGAAGTTCCTCCATGATGGGAAGGTTTCAGCAGCAGATAGAAGACGCCCTGAGCAGAGACAGAGGAGGAAGCATCAGAGGAAGCTGCTGCTGGTCATGGGGCGCCGTGAAGATCGCCGTCCATCTTGGACGACGCCTCCCACCGCCCTGTATCTGGATGCTCTGTTTACTTCATGCACCTCCTTCCTGCTCCGCCTGTTTGTTTATAAGAGCCGATGTCTCCATTGTGAGATCAATGAAGTTCTATTCTATTCTGTAGGATCTATGTGAACCGATATGCTGGAGCAGCTGCTAACAGGTCTGCTCACATTGAGAGCTGACGGCCATCGGGTTCCGGTCCATGTCAGACGTTCCTAATCCCTCTGATTTGGAAAAGATCTCATGTCTCCTCCTCTGGTTGCAGAGCAGCTGCTTCCTAACGTGGAGCTGAAGATCTCTGCTTTAAAAACAGGTTTAGTCCAGAGGAAGCAGCTGGAGGCCTGAACCGCACCCAACTGCTCCCAGTCCTTCAGCATTTTTCATTTCATTTTTATCAATAAATATCGTTTCTGGAAATAAATAATATCCGTGTTTGATTAATATTTAAGGAACATTTTATCTACAAACTACTTTTTAACCCAGTGCATGCCGTTCAAACCCATAAAATGCTTTTTCTGTTATAAATTATGTAATCGTGCTAATTCCATCGAGGTTCATTGAATAAAATGAAAATTAATAAAAAAAAACAACTTTAAATGAAGAGTTGAGGTTCTATTAAAAAGAGTCAATAAAGCTTTTTTCTGTCACGTTTCTAACCTTTTTTAACCTGTGTTCCCCTTTGGGCGGCAGCCAGGGCTAACGTTAGCCCGTCTGCAGCGGCCAGGGCTAACGTTAGCCCGTCTGCAGCGGCCAGGGCTAACGTTAGCCCGTCTGCAGCGGCCAGGGCTAACGTTAGCCCGTCTGCAGCGGCCAGGGCTAACGTTAGCTCGTCTGCAGCTGCCAGGGCTAACGTTAGCCTGTCTGCAGTGGCCAGGGCTTACGTTAGCTCGTCTGCAGCGGCCAGGGTTAACGTTAGCTCGTCTGCAGCGGCCAGGGCTTACGTTAGCTCGTCTGCAGCTGCCAGGGCTAACGTTAGCTCGTCTGCAGCGGCCAGGGCTAACGTTAGCCCGTCTGCAGCGGCCAGGGCTAACGTTAGCTCGTCTGCAGCGGCCAGGGCTAACGTTAGCCCGTCTGCAGCGGCCAGGGCTAACGTTAGCTCGTCTGCAGCGGCCAGGGCTAACGTTAGCTCGTCTGCAGCGGCCAGGGCTAACGTTAGCTCGTCTGCAGCGGCCAGGGTTAACGTTAGCTCGTCTGCAGTGGCCAGGGCTTACGTTAGCTCGTCTGCAGCGGCCAGGGCTAACGTTAGCCCGTCTGCAGCGGCCAGGGCTAACGTTAGCTCGTCTGCAGCGGCCAGGGCTAACGTTAGCTCGTCTGCAGCGGCCAGGGCTTACGTTAGCTCGTCTGCAGCGGCCAGGGTTAACGTTAGCTCGTCTGCAGTGGCCAGGGCTTACATTAGCTCGTCTGCAGCTGCCAGGGCTAACGTTAGCCTGTCTGCAGTGGCCAGGGCTTACGTTAGCTCGTCTGCAGCGGCCAGGGTTAACGTTAGCTCGTCTGCAGTGGCCAGGGCTTACGTTAGCTCGTCTGCAGCTGCCAGGGCTAACGTTAGCTCGTCTGCAGCGGCCAGGGCTAACGTTAGCCCGTCTGCAGCGGCCAGGGCTAACGTTAGCTCGTCTGCAGCGGCCAGGGCTAACGTTAGCCCGTCTGCAGCGGCCAGGGCTAACGTTAGCTCGTCTGCAGCGGCCAGGGCTAACGTTAGCTCGTCTGCAGCGGCCAGGGCTAACGTTAGCTCGTCTGCAGCGGCCAGGGTTAACGTTAGCTCGTCTGCAGTGGCCAGGGCTTACGTTAGCTCGTCTGCAGCTGCCAGGGCTAACGTTAGCTCGTCTGCAGCGGCCAGGGCTAACGTTAGCTCGTCTGCAGCGGCCAGGGCTAACGTTAGCTCGTCTGCAGCGGCCAGGGCTAACGTTAGCCCGTCTGCAGCGGCCAGGGCTAACGTTAGCCCGTCTGCAGCGGCCAGGGCTAACGTTAGCTCGTCTGCAGCGGCCAGGGCTAACGTTAGCTCGTCTGCAGCGGCCAGGGCTAACGTTAGCCTGTCTGCAGCGGCCAGGGCTAACGTTAGCTCGTCTGCAGCTGCCAGGGCTAACGTTAGCCTGTCTGCAGCTGCCCTCTCTCTGCATAGCCGTGTGTGAAGTACCGCTGCCTCTGATGGCGAGATTTTTGTTTTATTTGGTAAAATGTTCATTTGATTTGTGTTTATCTGACTGTGTTCATTATTATTCCTCCACTAAATGAAAAAAGACATAATTTATTATAATCTAGAGATTATTAATAACAGGAGGTGAAATGCAGCTCCAGACTAGCTTTGAATGTGATGATGTCATCAGCACGCTGCTGTTTGACCCAGATTTATGCTGCGTTCTCCCATCCTCCCAGAGTCCAGACTTTCCTGGGTTCTTCTCTAGAACAGACTTGGCGAGGACACGAGTATTTCTAGAGAATTAAAAAACAGCCTTTGTTCATTTTACAAAGAAAAACATAAATAAATCAAAAGAAATCATTTTGAAAAGTTCCGTATTCATTCTTTTCCTGCTTTGTGTGTTGAAGATGCATATACATGTTTAAGCTGAAAGAAGTAAAGAGCTAAGTTAAAGTTGCAGCCAAACGTATTGTTGTCGTATCGGGGCAGAATAACAGGACAGGTGTAAAACCAACAGGTGCAGATGGGAGGCTGAGCAATGCTGATTAACAGGGGAAATGGACAGGAATGTAGGGAGTACGATCACTCTGTAACTCCTTGTGGGAGCGTCTGTGTGACAAGATAATAAAAAGAGCCCGTGTTGGAGAGGAGGTCAGAGCTGCTGCTGGCAGGAGCAGCTGATAGCTCCTGCTGCTCCCTTTTGCAAAAGGCGAATCGAACCTTAATTGTAAATTTCATTCCATCTAAGTGACCTGCACGTGAATCAACAGACCCGGGGAAGCCAAGACGTTTTCAACACTGTCAACTGTTGCGGTTGCTAAGCGACAGAGCGGAAGGCTGGACCTGTTTGAACTGGTCCTGTTTTCATGGACTTTGGAGGTCCAGGTAAGCCGGGTCCCTGGAGGACGCAGCCCGTAAATTTGAAGGCAGCCTTTGATTTCGCTTCATGTTGTCATGACGATGACCTTTAGGCCCCCCCCCCCCCTCCCTTTGAAAATCCTGGATCCGCCCCTGATAAGGTCAAACTTCTGGACTCACCTGTCTGTCCAGGAAGAAAGGGGGAGGAGCCTAACATCAAGGTGGATCCCAGTAGAAACAGGGAATGATGATCGATTATTCAGGCGCTCAGAGGCAGAATATCACAGTCCTCTGGTTAATGGAGGCTGAACCCAGCAGGCTGCTGGACCAGAACCAGAACCAGAACCAGCTTTGGATATCTTTGATTAATGATTTAATGACTCGGAGATCCAGTTCTGAGGTTCGGTTCCGTCCAGCTGTCCGCCCTCAATCAGCCAAGATCCAGTGATGACGTCACCTCCACAGTCAGGGAGCCTTAGCAACCAGCCGTTACCATGGGAGACATCTCCTCCCCCGCGCGCGCACATATACACCTGTAACCCTGAACCATCGTCACCGCGAGCTCCATCAGAACCGGCGGTACCGGCTGGTTCTGGTGACTTACCGTCGGTCGGTCCGCTCCTGGAACGGCTCGGTAACCGGTTCGGTCCGGATTGGGAGCAGGTAACCCTTGGTAACCAGCGGAGATGACTGATTCTGGTCGCGAGGCTTCTCTGTCTCTCCGCTCCGGGGGCGGGGCTTAACCACAGGGGGCGGGGCCAATGAGATGGAAACAAGAAGAAAAAAAACAAACGGATGAGATGAGAGGCTCCGATCAGAGGCTAACCAGTTTAACCAGTTTAACCAGTCCACAGCAGCGTCACCAGGCTGCTCATTAACTCTCTAAATGAATCCAGCCTGAACTGATCATAGAGCTATAAAGGGGCGGGTCCAAGAAGTGAGCTGACCAATCAGAGCCCTGAGCGCAGTTTTTCCTGAAGAATAAAAACTCATCAGTTTGATGGAGGATTAGAGATTTATTGTACTTCTATTACGAGAATAAAGTCATAAAATTAATCATCTCTTCCAAGAAGCCCTTTCTTCCCTAAAATGAGGAATGTGGAGCATCATGGGAAGTTCTACTTTAGCATCGTTTTGACGAATCAGGAAATCATTTAGCAGCAGCGTCAAAGTGGACTCTGGTTGCTGATTGGTGGAGCTGGTCGGCCGTCACTGTTTCCTAGCAGCTGATTGGCTGCTGTGTGAGCCATCCTGAAAGGTTACCATGGTGACCAGCTCTGCAGTACCGGAAGGTCAGGCTTAAACCTGAAGTTATCTGGATAAACCGGTAATCCTGCTTCAGGATTCTGGTTTCTGTGATTCCTGGAAAATTCTTCCCAGATTCCCAATAAATATTTTAAAATCAAAGTTTGGATCCATCCAGCATTCATCAGAGCTTTATTGAACTTTAGAGATAATTACATCATGTTTTTAACATTTGAATTTAAAATTATTTACAAAACTTTACTTATAATTTAATACAGAAATTCAGATCTTCTCTTCGATTTGCTGCTGAAGAATTAAATATAGTTTATGATTTTCTTTAAGGCATATGGAAAGCTTTTGTTTTTTAGCTCAAGATTTAGAAATATTTAAATATTCTCATTTTTTCAAAAATCAAAATACTGAAGCAAAAATGAAAAAAAATGAAAATCAGTTGATAATAAACATTGTTTCATAATCTAAAAACTGAGGTCATAATAATAAAATCAACATATTTTAAGTTTAATAATTGACAGTTGAAGAGCGTTAAATGTGTTTTTGTGAGCGGCCGGTTGAATCTGTGAGTCCGGATGGTGGCTCAGCGGGACCATCTGCTGTCATCCGACGCAGCAGCAAACTGCACCAGAAATACGGAGGTCAGAGGAAATGAACGGCCACCTGATTGACGGGTCGGTAGGATTTATCTCATCGTTTGGTCTTTGACTCATGATCTAAAACATTTAATTGGAACAAAAATGAGCAAAAACTGCAGAAATGTCTGAGGTGACAAATGAAGCACCGCAGCTACGCAAAGTTAAAATATAAGAAACACCAAAGATCAAAGGACTCACAGCCGTTAGAAAAATCTGGTTCTGCAGCAAAATGATTAAAAAATGACCTGAACTTATTTCTGCCTGATCTGAGACAGAAGATGAGACGCTATCTGGGAGAAAAATAAAATCTTGTATGCTTGTAGCGACAGTGGAGAGGAAAAACTCCATTTTGGCTCGGAGCTCGTCTGCCTGGCTGTGTGTTTCCTGGACGGGGCCGCCTGTGGAGCTGGTTGACAGTTGCCTTTTGTATCTATGCTTCTTTTTCTATGTCTGCTTCTGTCTCCTTGAACCCCAGTGGGCCTCAGCAGATGGCCGCTCACACTGAGCCTGGTTCTGCTGGAGGTTTCTTCCTGTTCAAAGGGAGTTTTTCCTCTCCACTGTCGCTACAAGCATGCTTAGTGTGAGGGATTGCTGAAGAGTCAATGAGTCGATGCAATCAGCTGGTTTTCCTCAGATAGAAAACTTTGAATCAATCTGACTGGATGATCTGGTGAACTGGAAAGTGACCTGAGATTAAATGATGTGAACTGGAGCTATAGAAATAAACTGAATAGAATTGAGTTATGAGGAGCAGGTTCTGCTGGTCTGAAGGACCAGCAGAGGAACCGGCTTTGGTTTGACCAGAACAGACCAGAACAAATGGTCCAAAGTGTTGAATATGTTTATTTCCTCCCTCAAAAACAGTCCAGCTTGGAATCAATCATCTACCAAAATAAATCTACGGGTCTAAAAACATCAGATGAACATTTGTCGATCTGAGCTGCTGCTGTTGGAAGCTGCTGTCTTCTTCTCTGGTTCACTTAGAAATGAAGTCCATC
Organism: Cyprinodon tularosa; assembly: GCF_016077235.1. Lineage (NCBI taxonomy): Eukaryota > Metazoa > Chordata > Actinopteri > Cyprinodontiformes > Cyprinodontidae > Cyprinodon > Cyprinodon tularosa. The sequence goes on along the minus strand of NW_024039127.1, from coordinate 452,750 downwards.
CATTTTCTCACCTTTGAAGATCAGCTGGACTGAAAATCACAGAACCGACATCTCAACCGGTCTGAACCGGACCAGCACCTGCATGTGGTGCAGAGCTACAGGTCAGCCTGAGGGTCAGATGAGCTCCATCCAGGCCAGAACCCTCAGACCTTCAGGGTCCAGCCCGGTCAGCACCAGCTTCTGAAACGGTCCAGCAGGTACCAGAACCGGATCCATTGAAGGTCCAAACGAAGAGGACTGGATCTGAGCCAGAGGTGGAAGACCTGATGTGTGTTCTGATGATCCTGGACCCTCTGAGACAGAACCACAGCAACCAGTCCAGGACTGGAGGAGAGAACATTTCTGGAGAACGGGTCAGCAGAACCAGGTGAAGGTAGCGGACCTGCAGGCAGCATTCTGATCCACTATTTACAGAACTGGATCAGCACAGAACCAGAACCTCCTGTGGCTTCATACGGATGAAGGTGGGAAATAGAAACAGCAGCAGCAGCGGATCATCAGAACCTTCTCCTGCTCTGACTGGACCCATCTGAGGGTCTCAGTCAGCCAGGAACGTCCCGGTAAAAACCCCCAGCAGAACCGCCTGACCCGCTAACCTTCAGCCCCCCCACTGGTTCATTTAAACCAGCAATGAACCTGGATCCTCACAGGCGCCCCCTACAGGCCGTCAGGTTTTTTAAATTCTGTTTCTGGGGATAAAACTGCTGCTGGTTTCTAGAAACATCTGCTAAAAAACAAAAAGGTTTAAAAAACTAATTACAGTTTGGATGAATATTAGTGCGTTAATATAAGGATGTCTGCAGGGAGCCGTCGTCCTGGTATCGATGGACCGGCCCGGTTCTGGTCCTGGTTCAGTCTCTGTAGAGGAGAAGGTTTTCCCAGCAGGAACAGCTGAGTGTTTTCTCCTTCATCATCAGCGGCAGACCGCCAGGCGTCTCACCGTGCACAGGTCGCTCAGCAGCCGCCTGATTCGCTGCTTAAGCTGCGGGAGGCGGGACAGAGGGTCCGGTGGCTCCAGCTCTCCTGAGTGGTCGAGCCATGACTCCAGAACTGCAGGAAGAAACCAGCTTTGCTCACTTTTCTCATCAGGGAGGAAACGAAGCCCCCCAGCTGTCCTGCTCTTACCGTCCAGCTCTCGCTCGATCAGGTCCATCCTGGAGCTGATCTGATGATGGAGCGACTCCACGTGCTCCAGCAGGTTCAGCCGGCACTGAGCCGCCGACATCTGGCTGCGGGTCGGGCCCTCAGCCTGGTTCTCTGGTGCCCTGCTGAGGAGGCTGTGACTGTGGGTCCCAGTGACGGTGTCCACAGCGCTCAGAGAAGCCGCTCTCCTCACATCTTCAGGCTAACAGAGAGAAACAGAAACACGCCGAAATGTTTTCACTTATTAAATTATGATTATTGTGATTGGATGCCCTCTGGACTCAGTGCAGGAGGTGGGAAACAGACACATCCTCACTAAATGCTGGTTCAGCTGGTGCTGAACTGGACAGCTCCTTCAGTGACAGACTGCTGCACCATAAATGCACCAGGGAGCGTTATCACTACCCGATCCGCCCCGGAAGCATGATCCGTTCTGCTCATGCGCCAACAGATATACATACTGTAAGTACCATAGTTACATAAATAATGTAACTATGGTACTAAAATGAGTTATTTCTATCTTTAACTCACCAAAGAATGCTAATACACATCTTTGAAAAACGTTTTATGACTTCTGTGAGACAATTTTTATGCTTTGAACATTTTCGGCGTTAAACAGCTTCTCTGACGTCATCATGGGACACGCTCAGAGCAGTAAATCTGATTAAACTGTTTATCTGCATTTCAGTTGTTTCTTTCTTCAGATTACACACTATATAGAATTACGCTAAAACGAAACAAAAACATAAAACTCAAAAAGACTAGATTTGTGTTTAAATCCAAAGCCGAGAAAGTTAGCACCCAAAGTAGCGTAGCATCCCATTTCTGGTGCAGATCGGGAACAGAGCAAAAAAACAGATTTTAAGGCATTTAATTTCTCAGGAAATAAATTATTAACCTTTAAAACATTATATTTTAGTACGTTTACTATTTCTGGGGAGGGAAAACGCCATTTAGGTTTTTTTAACAAAGTAAAATGGAGGACGACCCGATGTATATCTGGATGCACAGATGAGCTGCATGATCCGCAGAACGGATCCGGTAGCATCATCACAGATCCTTCCTCCCGCCACCTGGAAGATGCTGATTCTGCTCAGTTTCTACCTTAGTCAGTTAAATAACCTGCTGCTGTCATTCTGCACATCTCTGATGTTGCTGCTATTTTCAAATTACTGGAAAAATGTCCACAGCTGCATATTGGTTATTTATTCTCCAGGTGCTCAGTTTATATTGTTAAAACACTTTACAGTATTTTATTGTTTATCCCTTAATTATAGGGATGCAGGATATTGGGATTTTGGCCGATATCCGATATGCCAATATTTTAAAACTCATGTAGCCGATAACCGATATCGATACCGATGTTAAAGCTGGACAAAAATAAGTAGTCATTGAAAATAGCAGTTTTGTTATCCATTTCTGACACTGAAAAATAATATACTCAAATATATTTTCATGTGCTGATATCAAATAGATTTTTAAAAACGCGGTATCGATCTATTTTACTTTGAAGATCTGGTGAAATTTCATCGTTCTGTTACAAACTCTCGTGATATTTTGCAAATTCTTGTGAGATTTTGTTAGTAAAATAGATCGATACCGCGTCAATATATCAACATATAAAAATATGGCAACATTTGGTTAATTTTCGGGGGATTTCGTAGCATAACGATGACATATAGCAATATTTCATTACTAAAAGAGATTGATATGGTGTTTTTAAATGGCAATATATCAGCATATGAAGATATTGGGATATTTTAATGTATCAATATTTTTTCCCTCGTCTTTAGAAGTTTTTAAGTCTGTAAAAAAGAAGTTTTTGAGGAAGAAGAAGTAGTATTTTTTTTTTTTTTTTTTTTAGACTTTAGAAACTCAGAAGCTGATCAAATATCGGGTTAAATATCGGTGGGGTGGCCGATGTCCGATATTCAGTTTTAAGGCCGATACCGATAGGGGGCCGATTATATCCTGCATCCCTACTTAATTCTTCACTATTATGTTATTCTGATACATTTTTCTAAGGTCCATATTTGTGCGACTTCGTTTTGCTGCTATAAACACCAGAATATTCCCATTGTGGGACAATAAAGGGATTTTCTATTCTATTCTATTAATAATTTAGTTTTCACGGTGCTCCAATCGCAGCTCTCTGATAAGACGATCACAGATCTGAGTTTAGACTGCGTCACACTGATCCATCACCACATCTATCCTGATGCAAGCGCACGCTACCTGCTGCTGGCCATCTCCCACCATCAGCTCCTCCTCAGCCGTTTCCAATGATGCCTCTGGTTTCTGATAGCAGTGCTCGCTACTGACGTAACAGATGGGAGGCTCATCTTTCTGGCTGGATGTCAGCCTCAGCGCCTCTTCCTGTCTCCATGGTGACCTCCACAGCTGCAGGTCGGGGTGTGAGGGAGAGCTGGGGGAGGCAGACATATGGAGAGGCAGTGAGTGGACGTCACTGCAGAATGGAATGGAACAGCGCCGCCAGGCTCTCTTCTCACCGTAGCAGGCTGATCTTTAGCTGCAGGCCACTGAGGACCTGATGGAGGGCGTGTGTCTGCGCCAGCAGGTGGCTGGTATGGGAGATCTTTGAGGCGTTGATCTCTGAATAGTTCTCCTTCACACATGACAGGCCGAACATGTGACCTGAGATCAGCAGGTCAGGTTCAGAGAGGAACCGCTGCGCTCGCCTCCAACCTACAGCAGAAGAAGAAGGTTTTTCAGAGGAAGGTTTTTGTTTAGACTTTGGCTGTTTTCTTCTAAATCAGGAGTCTTCAGACGTTTTCCAGGCCAAGGACCCCAAACTGATGGCAGATGGAGCAGGACCCCCTAATGATATATATTGTATGAAATAGTGTTCTATCCAACCGCTCATATAGTCGCTCTATTACAGATGGAGTAATGTAACTAAAGTAATCCCTCCCTGGGATTATTAAAGTATTTCTGATTCCTGGTTGATGGTACAGGTGTTGTGAATGAAACGGTGTCCAGCTTGAAAGAGCTCCTGTGTGTCTCTGAATGTGAGCATTGATGACTGAAAGACATCTTCTGCCTCCATTTATCTGTTTACTACAGTCTGTCGGATTCATGTTCATGTGGATTTAAAGACATTTCAATTAGTGGAAATAATTGCAGGAGGGAAAATAAAAAAAGTCTAATCAACCAAAACTTTTCGACCCCCATGCAGTACCTCTATAGACCCCCTGTTGAAGACCTCTGTTCTAAAGCTTCCAGGAGGCCTCTGCAGCTGTAGCACCTACCTGAGGTCTGCCTGCAGTAGTAGCAGATGTAGTTGTGAGGGACATTGTCTTCATATAAACCCATACAGGTTCCATGCTGCCAGCAGAGACACGACTCACACTGCAGACACACAGAAACAGACCTGAGGTCAGTCAACCCTCCTTACAAACCTCCATGGTTTGGTCACGCATCACAGTTTACAGTCATTAAAGTTTTAATGTCAGACAGAGAGGCACCGGTTAGAGCAGGCACCGGTTAGAGCAGGCACCGGTTAGAGCAGGCACCGGTTAGAGCAGGCACCGGTTAGAGCAGGCACCGGTTAGAGCATGCACCGGTTAGAGCAGGCACCGGTTAGAGCAGGCACCGGTTAGAGCAGGCACCGGTTAGAGCAGGCACCGGTTAGAGCAGGCACCGGTTAGAGCAGGCACCGGTTAGAGCATGCACCGGTTAGAGCAGGCACCGGTTAGAGCAGGCACCGGTTAGAGCAGGCACCGGTTAGAGCAGGCACCGGTTAGAGCATGCACCGGTTAGAGCAGGCACCGGTTAGAGCAGGCACCGGTTAGAGCAGGCACCGGTTAGAGCAGGCACCGGTTAGAGCAGGCACCGGTTAGAGCAGGCACCGGTTAGAGCAGGCACCGGTTAGAGCAGGCACCGGTTAGAGCATGCACCGGTTAGAGCAGGCACCGGTTAGAGCAGGCACCGGTTAGAGCAGGCACCGGTTAGAGCAGGCACCGGTTAGAGCAGGCACCGGTTAGAGCAGGCACCGGTTAGAGCAGGCACCGGTTAGAGCAGGCACCGGTTAGAGCAGGCACCGGTTAGAGCATGCACCGGTTAGAGCATGCACCGGTTAGAGCAGGCACCGGTTAGAGCAGGCACCGGTTAGAGCAGGCACCGGTTAGAGCAGGCACCGGTTAGAGCAGGCACCGGTTAGAGCATGCACCGGTTAGGGCAGGCACCGGTTAGGGCAGGCACCGGTTAGAGCAGGCACCGGTTAGAGCAGGCACCGGTTAGAGCAGGCACCGGTTAGAGCAGGCACCGGTTAGGGCAGGCACCGGTTAGAGCAGGCACCGGTTAGAGCAGGCACCGGTTAGAGCAGGCACCGGTTAGGGCAGGCACCGGTTAGAGCAGGCACCGGTTAGAGCAGGCACCGGTTAGAGCAGGCACCGGTTAGGGCAGGCACCGGTTAGAGCAGGCACCGGTTAGAGCAGGCACCGGTTAGAGCAGGCACCGGTTAGAGCAGGCACCGGTTAGAGCAGGCACCGGTTAGAGCAGGCACCGGTTAGAGCAGGCACCGGTTAGAGCAGGCACCGGTTAGAGCAGGCACCGGTTAGAGCAGGCAACGGTTAGAGCAGGCACCGGTTAGAGCAGGCACCGGTTAGAGCAGGCACCGGTTAGAGCAGGCACCGGTTAGAGCAGGCACCGGTTAGAGCAGGCACCGGTTATAGCAGGCACCGGTTAGGGCAGGCACCGGTTAGGGCAGGCACCGGTTAGAGCAGGCACCGGTTAGTTAGGTACTGTTTATGCCAGGGTAGGGGTTAGTTAGATATTGTTAATGGTTAGTGTAATGATTTGTTAGGTACAGGTAATGATTAGGGTAATGGTTAGTGAGGTATAGGTAATGGTTATTTAGGTACTGGTAATGGTTAGGACATAGAAAAGTTTACAATAAACACAAATCAGAGCAGGGTCCTCAGTAGGTTTGTGAAACACAGGTGTGTGTTGAGTATTACCTGAATCATGAAGTCGTTCTCTTCGTCCACCTCACACACGCACCTCACCACCTCACAATCGTCCATCTCCATAGTGACAGGCCAGGAGGATTCCTCTCCGCTCTCAGCCGTTAATGTTGACCAATCGCTGCCATCGTCCACTGGGGGAAGAGAAAACCACAGCATTCCTGTTTCTGTGTTCCTGTGAAGTCACTGGTGTTGATTGGTTCTGGTGTGCAGCTACCGTGCGAGTGTGAGAGCTTCAGGGTGATGGGCGGTCTGTCTGACATCTCGTCGTCACTACTGCCCCCGAATCCTGCTGAGAGGTCAGAGCAAACACGAATCACTCAACCTAAAGGCCAAACATGGTCCACCTGCCAGTGAAGGACACGGTGCTGCAAAGCTGGAATGAAAGTCAGGTTGGAGTCTGGACTTTAACTAGGACATTGCTGTAGATCTGCTGAGGAACAGGTGTCACCAGCTCAGTGACTCCAGAGGGCCTGAGTTTGCAGAGAGAGGAGGGTTTCTCCTTCATGGGACCCCAGTAGGCTGCCTGGCATCTCCAGGAGGAGGTGTCACACCTGACTGCTCCTCCCAGTACACTGAACAACCAGCAGCTGAGTATTTCTGAGCAGCTGAGGTCGGATCCAAATGATCCGAGAACCAAATGAAGCTTCCTCAGATATGGAAACATACCAGAAGTGACGACAGATGGATGAAAGGATGGAGATCAGATATTACCTGACTGACTCTTCTTCTTCTTCTTCTTCTTTTTCTTCTTCCTCAGTTTGACTCGTAGAAAGTGCTTCCTGTCCTTCCGGTCGTGTCCTCCTGGCTTCTCCTTCTTCTCATCCTTCTTCGTCTCTGGAAACAGAAGCGAGACGTTTACCTCCTGCTGTTCTGAAGACGTCCGTTTCTAAGAGAGTGACCCACCTGTTGACATGATGCCCAGCTCTCTGTCGTCATGGTGACAGCTGCCGGCCTGGATCTCTGCCTTCTTGCTGGAAGGGAAATCTCCTCCTTCAGAAGACGACCTCTTCCTCCTGCAGTGGCGAGCACAGCAGGTGAGAGGCAGCCGCGGAGGCTGCAGAGCGGCCGCGGGAGCAGAACTCACCTGGAGGTCTCCGGCTCGCCGCCCGCGTCCAGCTGCTGGTCAGAGTGGTAGTATTTGATGTGGTAGTGAAGCAGGCTGGCCTTCCTGAAGGACTTGGAACAGCCAGGAGATGGACACTTGAAGGGGTTGTGGTCCAGCTCGATGGAGAGGATGGGAGGAGGCTGGTTCTTTATCACCCTGTAGACTGAGAGGGGGAAACGCTGAGTTACACGCCAGCCGGCTGACCTCTGACCCCGAGGACAGTGGAGATGCTTACGTGGCTCTCTGCTGAACTTATGCGTGGTGGGAAGGTGAGCCTGACGCTCCATCAGGACATCTGAGGAGGAGAGGGACAACGTTAACCCTTCAGAACCTGCTCACAGAACCACATGCAGAGATCAGATGATGGGGTCCAGCATACTGTCCCCCCCCCACAGGGGTAACTTTGTGAAGGACTGGTGTGGACATGTCCCCACCAACTCTGGACTGGTTTGGACAGTCTCCATCAATAATCTCAGTTGTTTCCCCTTTCCGCTCATTTACTTTAGCCAAAGGTAGCAGAGGTTGGGTGCAGCTAACTGTGCTCAGAGCGTTTTCAGTCCGTGTTTATTTTTTCTCTCTTGCTCTGCTCCCATGTCCCGCCTCTAGGTGTTACATCATCGGATCTGTGAGACATCTGATCTGCCTTTACATTTCACTGCGTACAGAGTCGCTCCGTGGAGGAGGAGAGACACAAAGCAGCATCAGACGGGAGCTACTGGGATTTATGTTTAAGTGAAAATTAGGAGATGGGTTGGTTAAACAACTTAAAGACGTCACCGAAAAATCTGTTCATTAGACCCACAGAGTTTGTTCAGCTAAATGCAACAGATTGTAAGTTTATAAAAGTTAGTATTATAATGCAAGAAGCTTGTTCTTCTTTACTACTTAAAAAAAGGACCATGACTCCCAGTTCCAGGTTCAAATGTTTTCTTATTGAACAGACAGAATCAGACTGCAGAGCTTCTACAGATCTAGAAACTTTGTTTCTAGCATCATTATATCAGTAAAGAGGTTGATAAATGTTTTTAAACAGAGAGAAGCAGGGAGAGCTGCAGATTTAAAGGTGGAACAGGTTTACTGGGATATTCTGTTACAATAAAAACGACCCGATGTATATCTGGATGCGCAGATGAGCTGATAGTGCATGATCCGCAGAACGGATCGCGCTTCCGGGACGGATCGGGTAGCGGCACTACCATTGGCTGACAAACGCAACGGGGATTTAGTCTTTTTTTTTTTTTTTTTACTTATTTACTGTCAATTTATTTTCGAGTAATTTCATTTACCCGCAGGAAATCACTACGAGACAGAAATCCAGCCTGGAGCTGGATTACTGTAATCCCTGTGCACATCAGCAGATCTGGAAAAACCTTCCATAAAAGAATAAGAACTTTTTAGCGACATTGAGAGATGTTTTAAACAGCTTTACCAGATTATATTGTAATCTATAGGTCATATAATTGTGGAGAAAATGAAGGACCGTCAGAGCATCAACTAACTGATCCATTCAGTGATTGGTCAGATTAATCGGGTGACATCATCTTAAAGTCCATAAGGCTGTGCAGCGACCCGCTCAGAAGTCCATCTTCTAACTTGTTCCTCTGACGGAAATCTTTGGACCGACCCTGATAGTGAGCGTGTTCGGGGGTGTAAAGCGACCTGCTGGTTTACCTTTGTCGATGTGGGCGGGGTTAGGAACAGCTGCCGGGGCGGGGTCTGCTGCGATTGGCTGTTGCTGGACTCCATCACTCCTGTCTGAGCAGAACCAGAGAAACCAAACAGGATTCACCTTCTAGCTGGAAACAAAGGGAAGGAGCAGACATCAGAGGTCAAAGGTCATCATTACTGCTTTCTGCTTTCTTCTTCGCTGTTGGATGGATGGATGAGGATTCTGCTCTCCTCCCTCCCTCCTCCACTCCCTCCTTCTCCTCTGATGCTTCTTCTTCTTCTACATTCTTCTTCCTCTGCTCCTCCTCCTCCGCGTCTCCCTCTGCTTTAGGGTTCTGCTCCTCCTCCTCCTCACTCTCTCCTTCCTCGCATCCCTCGCTCCCAACGGCGCTCTTCTCTGATCTGGACCTCTGAACAGAAACAGGACCTTCAGTGAAGAAGCAGGAGAGCTTAGATGGACCTGATGAAGCTGCTGCTCTGACCTGCTGGAAGGGTTTGATCTTGGTGGGCTTCACCGTCTGGACCACGCCGTCATAGAACCGCACCGTGCAGGACTCTGAAACGGAGCAGATTCTGATTCACTTCATGGTCTTCATGGACTGAAACCAGTCCGACCCTGAAAGTCTCACCGTCTTTGTTGACTTTGAGGATTTTTGCTGGGTAGAAGCGGCAGTCGGTCCAACAGGCCAGAACTTTGGTTCCTGAAGCAAACATCTGAGACGGAAACAGGAGACATCAGAACGGGAACCTTCAAAGGTTCCGTCTGCGGAGTGACTGGAGATCAGGTCACCGATCATCTGCTCCTCATTTCATTACCAGGTTTCTGAGATTCAATGACTTCAGAAAAATTATTTGATCTGATTATTTATTAGTTCTACACTGCAAAAATGATCTAAAGTAAAAACTCTCTTAAATGAAGTGTGTTTCCCTTTAATCTGAGTTTCTAAATAAGATGATTGACCAATGGAATGAATATTTTTACCTCCTCAATTCAAGAACTAATCCACTTATTTTAAGAAAAAACGACTAATTTTTAGCATTTTTCAATCAGATTTCATACTTTGATTCAAAAACCTGAATAAATAATCAGGTTAAAATTTCATAAAATGTTTTTGGTTATCACGTGTAAAATGGTTTAACAGGATTTTTCCCCCCCCAGCCCCCCAGCCCCCCCCCCCCCCCCCCCCCCCCCCCCCCACAATGAAGATAAAACTAAAAACATAAATTTTAATCAATAATTAAAACAAATAAACGAATCTAAAGCAGATTTTATTCTGTAAACTAATTCTAATTGACAGAATAAAGTCCAAACTTTCATAATGAGCTCAAACAGACCGAGCCGGAACCTTCTACAGTGAACCCATCAGATGAAGGCCCACAGCATGAACCTACTCCATCGTGTAATTCTATTCCAGCCTTCCTCCAAATGTTCATAAATTTATCTTGTTCCACATCAAACCTCTTTAGGTGATTCTACAAAAGAGCAAAATGAGAATCCATTTCCAGAAGTTTTCACACCCCTCATACTTTGCTGACCCTCCTTTAGCTGCAACCTCAGCCTTCTTGGACCCCATGCCTCCATCTTTCTTGGACCCCACGGCTCCATCTTTCTTGGACCCCACGCCTCCATCTTTCTTGGACCCCACGCCTCCAGTCTTCTTGGACCCCATGCCTCCATCTTTCTTGGACCCTATGCATCCATCTTTCTTGGACCCCACGCCTCCATCTTTCTTGGACCCCACGCCTCCATCTTTCTTGGACCCCATGCCTCCATCTTTCTTGGACCCCATGCCTCCATCTTTCTTGGACCCCATGCCTCCAGCCTTCTGGGACCCCATGCCTCCATCTTTCTGGGACCCCATGCCTCCATCTTTCTTGGACCCCATGCCTCCATCTTTCTTGGACCCCACGCCTCCATCTTTCTTGGACCCCACGCCTCCATCTTTCTTGGACCCCATGCCTCCAGCCTTCTGGGACCCCATGCCTCCATCTTTCTTGGACCCCATGCCTCCATCTTTCTTGGACCCCATGCCTCCATCTTTCTTGGACCCCACGCCTCCATCTTTCTTGGACCCCACGCCTCCATCTTTCTTGGACCCCACGCCTCCATCTTTCTTGGACCCCATGCCTCCAGCCTTCTGGGACCCCATGCCTCCATCTTTCTTGGACCCCATGCCTCCATCTTTCTTGGACCCCATGCCTCCAGCCTTCTGGGACCCCATGCCTCCATCTTTCTGGGACCCCATGCCTCCATCTTTCTTGGACCCCATGCCTCCATCTTTCTTGGACCCCATGCCTCCATCTTTCTTTGACCCCATGCCTCCAGTCTTCTTGGACCCTATGCCTCCAGTCTTCTTGGACCCTATGCCTCCAACCATTAATGGACCCCATGCCTCCTGCCTTCTTGGACCCCATGCCTCCAGTCTTCTTGGACCCCATTCCTCCAGTCTTCTTGGACCACATGCCTCCAGTCTTCTTGGACCACATGCCTCCAGTCTTCTTGGAGCCTATGCCTCCAACCATTAATGGACCCCATGCATCCATCTTTCTTGGACCCCATGCCTCCATCTTTCTTGGACCCCATGCCTCCATCTTTCTTGGACCCCATGCCTCCATCTTTCATGGACCCCATGCCTCCAGCCTTCTTGGACCCCATGCCTCCATCTTTCTTGGACCACATGCCTCCATCTTTCTTTGACCCCATGCCTCCAGTTTTCTTTGACCCCATGCCTCCAGTCTTCTTGGACCCCATGCCTCCATCTTTCTTGGACCCCATGCCTCCATCTTTCTTTGACCCCATGCCTCCAGCCTTCTTGGACCCCATGCCTCCATCTTTCTTGGACCCTATGCCTCCAGTCTTCTTGGACCCTATGCCTCCAACCATTAATGGACCCCAAGCATCCATCTTTCTTGGACCCCATGCCTCCATCTTTCTTGGACCCCATGCCTCCATCTTTCTTGGACCACATGCCTCCAGTTTTCTTTGACCCCATGCCTCCAGTCTTCTTGGACCCCATGCCTCCAGTCTTCTTGGACCCCATGCCTCCATCTTTCTTGGACCCCATGCCTCCATCTTTCTTTGACCCCATGCCTCCAGTTTTCTTTGACCCCATGCCTCCAGCCTTCTTGGACCCCATGCCTCCATCTTTCTTTGACCCCATGCCTCCAGTCTTCTTTGACCCCATGCCTCCAGTCTTCTTGGACCCCATGCCTCCAGTCTTCTTGGACCCCATGCCTCCAGTCTTCTTGGACCCCATGCCTCCAGTCTTCTTGGACCCCATGCCTCCATCTTTCTTGGACCCCATGCCTCCAGTCTTCTTTGACCCCATGCCTCCAGTCTTCTTGGACCCTATGCCTCCATCTTTCTTTGACCCCATGCCTCCAGTCTTCTTGGACCCCATGCCTCCAGTCTTCTTGGACCCCATGCCTCCAGTCTTCTTGGACCCCATGCCTCCAGTCTTCTTGGACCCCATGCCTCCAGTCTTCTTGGACCCCATGCCTCCAGTCATCTTGGACCCCATGCCTCCAGTCTTCTTGGACCCCATGCCTCCAGTCTTCTTGGACCCCATGCCTCCAGTCTTCTTGGACCCCATGCCTCCAGTCTTCTTAGACCCCATGCCTCCAGTCTTCTTTGACCCCATGCCTCCAGTCTTCTTGGACCCCATGCCTCCATCTTTCTTTGACCCCATGCCTCCAGTCTTCTTTGACCCCATGCCTCCAGTCTTCTTAGACCCCATGCCTCCAGTCTTCTTGGACCTATGCCTCCAACCATTAATGGACCCCATGCCTCCAGTCTTCTTGGACCCCATGCCTCCAGTCTTCTTGGACCCTATGCCTCCAAAAATTAATGGACCCCATGCCTCCAGTCTTCTTGGACCTATGCCTCCAACCATTAATGGACCCCATGCCTCCAGTCTTCTTGGACCCCATGCCTCCAGTCTTCTTGGACCCCATGCCTCCAGTCTTCTTGGACCCCATGCCTCCAGCCTTCTTGCACCCCATGTCTCCAGCCTTCTTGGACCCCATGCCTCCAGTCTTCTTGGACCCCATGTCTCCAGTCTTCTTGGACCCCATGCCTCCAGCCTTCTTGCACCCCATGTCTCCAGCCTTCTTGGACCCCATGCCTCCAGTCTTCTTGGACCCCATGCCTCCAGTCTTCTTGCACCCCATGTCTCCAGCCTTCTTGGACCCCATGTCTCCAGTCTTCTTGGACCCCATGCCTCCAGTCTTCTTGGACCCCATGCCTCCAGTCTTCTTGGACCCCATGCCTCCAGCCTTCTTGCACCCCATGTCTCCAGCCTTCTTGGACCCCATGTCTCCAGTCTTCTTGGACCCCATGCCTCCAGCCTTCTTGCACCCCATGTCTCCAGCCTTCTTGGACCCCATGCCTCCAGTCTTCTTGGACCCCATGCCTCCAGTCTTCTTGGACCCCATGCCTCCAGTCTTCTTGCACCCCATGTCTCCAGCCTTCTTGGACCCCATGTCTCCAGTCTTCTTGGACCCCATGCCTCCAGTCTTCTTGGACCCCATGTCTCCAGTCTTCTTGGACCCCATGCCTCCAGCCTTCTTGCACCCCATGCCTCCAGCCTTCTTGGACCCCATGCCTCCATCTTTCTTTGACCCCATGCCTCCATCTTTCTTTGACCCCATGCCTCCATCTTTCTTTGACCCCATGCCTCCATCTTTCTTTGACCCCATGCCTCCATCTTTCTTTGACCCCATGCCTCCATCTTTCTTTGACCCCATGCCTCCATCTTTCTTTGACCCCATGCCTCCATCTTTCTTTGACCCCATGTCTCCAGTCTTCTTGGACCCCATGCCTCCATCTTTCTTTGACCCCATGCCTCCATCTTTCTTTGACCCCATGCCTCCATCTTTCTTTGACCCCATGCCTCCATCTTTCTTGGACCCCATGCCTCCATCTTTCTTTGACCCCATGCCTCCATCTTTCTTTGACCCCATGTCTCCAGTCTTCTTGGACCCTATGCCTCCAACCATTAATGGACCCCATGCCTCCAGCCTTCTTGGACCCCATGCCTCCAGCCTTCTTGCACCCCATGTCTCCAGCCTTCTTGGACCCCATGTCTCCAACCATTAATGGACCCCATGCCTCCAGCCTTCTTGGACCTCATGCCTCCAGTCTTCTTTGACCCCATGTCTCCAGCCTTCTTGGACCCCATGCCTCCAGGTCAGGTCTCCATCAGCTGTCAGTTCTTTTTTCGGGAACATATAATCTCCATCAGGCCTCCATTTATTGGTTCATCCATCTCTCCCTCACCAGTCTGCCAGTTCCTGTTGCTGATAAACATCCCAGAGCTTGATGCTGCCACTACCGTGCTTTACAGTAGGGATGGTAGGCCATGGAGAGGAGTAGTTCCTTGTTTGCTCCAGAGAACTTGTTTCTTGAGGACCTTCAATAGCAGCAGAAAGGTTTCTGGATCCTTTCTGCAGACAGTTCCTCTGACTTCCTACAGTGCGGGATCTTCTGTAGATTGTGAGACTTTCCTGATTGGGTCCAACCAGCTGGAACCTAAGCTCAGCTTGGAGCATCATGGAATAGGCTTTGAAAACTAATAGAAATTGAACTTCTTAGTTTTCTGTCTGGAATAAATTTGCTAGATTAAAAAAAAACAACAAAAAAAGAAACCATATTGAGGTTTTATGTGAAGAATTTACCATTAATTTAATTTCGACAAAGGCTGGAACAGAGAGAAAGGAGGAGAAGATGCTGAGAAAACCTTCTGATGTTCTGTACATGCTGCTGAAGTTCTGGTTGTGTTCTAAGGAAACAGCTGAAGTAGGAACAGCGGTGGTACCGGCTGAGCCTGCTGCTGGGAGCCCAGGCCCTGCCTCCTCAGGCTGACCCGCTCCAGAGGCCGGAGATACGGCGAGCTCCAGTGAAACCACTCGTTGTACCGGCGGCTCCACTGGCGGTAGTGGACCAGAACTCGCTCTTTATCGTAGTCGATCTTCTCGATGGTGGCAGCATACCTGATGGGAAACCAAGCAGAGGTCAGATGGTTCCCACTTCTATCTGACCACTAACAGCTTTCCTTTCCTGTCCCACTTCCTGTTTCTGTAAAAAATTTTCATTTTTTTCATTTTCAATGAAGCAGCTTCCATGAATACCAGAGGAGGCTTTCCAGGAAGTGGTTCTAAATACAGGATGTGAAGTCAAACCATTTGATGTGTAATGGTGAACGTGTGTGAGAGTAGAACAGACCAGTTCTTCTGCCGATCACGAGCCTCTAGCTGAGCCCCGATTTCAAAGGTGATTCCAGATCTGTCTGGTGGAGTTTTCATCTGCCAGAAAATGACACAGAGCAGCTGTTAAAGCTCAGAATCAGAACGACGGTAAAGATTCCAGCTGGAAATGATCTTTGTTACACGCAGGAATACAAACAACATATTGCACACATTCATCATCTAAAGAAATTAAATACAACAAAGAAAAACAATACAACTTTCCACACAAAAATTAAAAATATATACATATGTAACTGTATATATTTTAAGGCTAGGCTTAAAACTTTCCTTTTTGATAAAGCTTCTAGTTAGAGTGGCTCAGGTTATCCTGAGCTATCTCTATAGTTCTGCTGCTATAGGCTTAGACTGCTGGAGGACATAGGGACCCCCTTTTTCATCATTCTGCTTCATTCTATCTCTATTCTCCCACTCTGCAGAATCTGTTAGTTCAATCTCTAACGTTCTGCTCTCTCTGCTTTTTCTCATAGTAGCTTCATCTGGTCTGTTCCTGTTTGGCTGTGACTCCATCCTGGAGAGAAATATCAGCTGTGCTGCTGCCATCAACACCTTTGTTTCTAGATGTTGGAGCTTGGCCTGTTTTCCAGTGTAGTCCTGTTTCTCTGACTGTGACTAACTGGATGTGCTCTCTTCATCCTCTGACATGGGAGCTGGCTCGGAGCTCGTCTGCCTGGCTGTGTGTTTCCTGGACGGGGCCGCCTGTGGAGCTGGTTGACAGTTGCCTTTTGTATCTATGCTTCTTTTTCTATGTCTGCTTCTGTCTCCTTGAACCCCAGTGGGCCTCAGCAGATGGCCGCTCACACTGAGCCTGGTTCTGCTGGAGGTTTCTTCCTGTTCAAAGGGAGTTTTTCCTCTCCACTGTCGCTACAAGCATGCTTAGTGTGAGGGATTGCTGAAGAGTCAATGAGTCGATGCAATCAGCTGGTTTTCCTTAGATAGAAAACTTTGAATGTTGACGTCTGAAGCCTCTCCTCCCCACCATACCACGTCACCATGGGAACTTGTTTAGATCGTCGGCAGAAATTTAAACAGCCTCAGTTTTCAGTCAAGATGTGGGAGTTTGGAGGAGAGCTGCTGTCAGTTGGATAGATCCTAAAAATAGATTGGTTGGAAAAATAACCAATCTAGTTGGTTACAACTAGTTTGGTTAGATTAAACAATGTAATGATCAAAACCTGAGCAGGCCGCTGGTTATAGTTGTAACATTGTGTTAAATAGTGATACTGTCTGTTGAGCAGTTACCAGTGTTAGTGATTAGTTAACTAACTAAGGTTTCTATCATCACTTTGCTTTTATTAGTTCCTGCTCCTGGTGCTTGGAACCTTTATTCCACTCTGGATTCTTTGTTCAGTTTATGGTTAAAAAAGATTAAAATTAAAAGGAAACAGTTTTGAAAAGTTCAGTATTTATTGTTCTCCTGCTTTGTGTGTCAGCTGTTACGGTTGCTAAGCGACAGCGCGTGCGGCGGTAAAAGCCTCAGAAGGTTGGACCTGATGGAATTAACAGCTTAAACTCTTCCGGTCTCCTTATTTTCACGGACTTCAAAGGATCCAGTCCAGGTAGGCCGCGTCCTTGGAGGATGCAGCCCAGGTTTTCGAACAGAGCCCATCTCTAGTGTTTGCTGTTCTCCAGGCTGCCCAGCAGAAGGCGCTGTTTTCAGTTTTCTGATTGACAGGTGTCAAACTCCGCCCAGTCTGAAGCCCAGACTGCTTTGAAGCTTAACAGGAGTTCATTAAGTCACTTTCAGTTCAGATGGTTCAGGATCAAACGGGCCGATAATGAATAAAAAGTTACAGAATCAGAGACACGCCTCCCAGCCCGGGGCGCTGATTGGCCCAAACAGCTGTCTGTAAACAACAAGACCCGCCTCCCGCATCATCAGATATCTGACAGTGGCTAAAGGCTAATGCTATCTGTGGTTGTTAGCGTCAAACTGCAGCGCGCGGCCACATGGCTAAAGGCTGAGAGCTGAGCAAAGACACGCGCTGATGAACTTTAAGGACATTTAACACCAAACGCTTGAAGTTTTAGAGCGCGGCCTGAGGCAACATTGACTGAATATGTGAGCTAACAGCTAACGGTTAGCATGAGCTGAGCTGCAGCAGCTGGATCACCTGAACCGCTCCAGGTGAGACTGGGAGCTGCAGCCGCAGCAGGAGGCCTCCTCCCCGCTGAGGAGGAGCATTATGAACCAGCCTGGGGAGAGGAAGCAGCTTTACCTCCGGATCTGCTCCTCAGCTGCTCCGCAGACTCCGACCGATGCACTGCGCATGCGCGAGGACGGAAGCCCAGCTGTTTTTTTTTTTTTTTTTTTTATATAAATAAACTTTATTAGAAAATTCTTTATAGAACAAAAGAAATAAGAACAATTTCCAGTGAACAATCGCCAGGGGATTGAACAATAATAACGATAAATAACTGAATAAAAGTAAAAATAGTCATAGTGATTAGATACACATAGAAGGATGTAAAGGGATTACATCAATACTTTGAATTTAGCATAAGATAAAGTTTATCTTTATAAACTAGAGGCTCAGACCTTTCCAAGGAGGGGTCAGAGGTCATAGTGCGAGCATTTCAGGTGATGTAACCGGCATGCGTTACATAAGCTGCTCTGTTATTCTTATTTTCTATCCAGTTTGGTGAAATTAGTGGTAAATTTCAATAAAACAACGACTAAATCTGAGCAGCAAAGGCTTTGCCTCATGCAGAAGGTCTCCAATAATGGAAATCTCCTAGCTCACTGCTCACTAAACCCTTCATGGAACAAACCTGCTTCAACTGATTCAATCCAAATTAGCCTGAGTTCTAGTCAAGATGTGGATCTATAAAGACTGAGGTTCATCCAGAGTTTCAAATCGTCTTTCATGGTGTTTTGTTGGGGTGTAAATAATAATTGTTTTGTATCGATGCATCGATCCAACAGCCGACGATCCGATGCATCGATACGTCCGCAAGATAATCGATTCATGATTTTTTTTCCTCCGGTCTATTTTTATCCATTTGCTCCTGGATGTAATTCTCCTCCCGTGCTGCGGTGGCGCTAAACCTATTTTGCCCTCCTACCTCGCTTCCTGGTTATACTCTTACAGCAGTGTGTTGCAGTTAGCTTGATGCAGACATTTTTGATTTATGCTCAATATTGAAGCGTGGTCTGTGCTACACGCTGTGGGTCTAGATACGGCCGAGGCGGAGAGGAAGTGGGGGCGAGTTTAGTCCGACGACGGAGGGACATGAGGGCCAAAAAGAGCGGAGATCCAGGTGGAAAAAAGGTCCCAGCATTCTAGCGCACCTCGCTCTTCTAGCGGGTCAAACTTCACGAGTGTTTTTACGCAATTTCGGTCATAAAAACAAAACAAGCCGGCCTCCTGTCTGCAGCGCTGTCTGCGGTCAGCTACAGTTTGGGAGAGGAGCAGCGGAGCGTCTCTCAAGGGGGCGGGACGTCTGGAGCCGAGAATCGCCATGATGGGTGTGATTTACACCCCTAGTTTTTTGCAGTGATTATTTTGGGAAAACATTGGCGAGGCTAAATATTAAATATTATTCTTCATCCGCCTCCGACACTGCCAACCAACGTTGAACCACGCCGCCACGAAAGCCAATCAGCATCCAAAGTTCATCTAAAAAGGTCTCCAATCCACAGCTCAGTCTGCTACCCAGAGCGCAGGCGACGAATGCGCCGTGTGACTTCATTCAGATGACCCCGTTCCAACCCACCTCCAGCCCCTCCTCCACCATCGTAGCTAAAGCTTCATTAGCGCGTCATTCCTCCTGGACTCTCACTGCGTTCCCTGTCAACATGGCAGAAGACCGCCATGTTGAGCCTGGTTCTGCCAGAGGTTTCTTCCCAACGGGGAGTTTTTCCTCTCCACTGTCGCTCCATGCTTGCTCATCATGGACAGGTTCTCTCAACCTGTGATTTCCAGCTGGACTTCCATCTTGCAGGAAGTGAAGCTCTAGTATCAGCTCATGCAGTCCACTGGATCTCCTCATAAAGCTCAGCAGACCGTCTCTCCAACCAGCAGTCTACAGACTGACCAACTCTATCTATCTCCACTTTAACCAGCAGTCTACAGACTGACCAACTCTATCTATCTCCACTTTAACCAGCAGTCTACAGACTGACCAGCTCCATCTATCTCCACTTTAACCAGCAGTCTACAGACTGACCAACTCCATCTATCTCCACTCCACCACCAGTTTCAGGCCTGGGGGGGAAACAGCCCTGTTCTCTGCTCCTGTTCATGCATATCTATCAAAATTCAGCGCTATGTTTCCTGCCGAGGTCTGAGCGCCAAAGACTAAAGTAATTGCATATATAAAATTCTTCTAATTGTCTTTTCTCTCCGTGTGAGTTTTTCAGATTGAAATCACCTTTAAATCAGACATGGGGACATTTGAAATAGTGGCTCCATCTGCAAAATATTCATCAGTGCCTTTCTGTCATAAAAACACAAACATTTGTATTTCCTATCCAGAGTTTGGGAGCTGTACTTCATTTAATTTACATATTTAATTTGCTGCTAAGACCCTCTGAGCTTCAGGCGTTCAATGACTTCTTACCCACTGAATCATTTAAGTTTAAGCAACATTTTGTTTTTAGAGTGAAAGATCATGAGTGTTCTGGTTTATTATCAACTGGGAAACATCCAGATCCTTTACTTTCGTTAGTTTCACTATGTTTACAGGTTTTTTTAATATTGATATTTTGTGGCCAACAGGAAAACACCCTTAACTTCCTCTAATTCAAGAGAATCACATATTTCCAGTTTTTTCACCTCCTCTTCAGTGACTCAGAGGAATAAATCCTGTCAAACAAAGGTAGGTATGCACCATTAAACCAACCTTTATTAAAGCTTCTTCCTCATAACCAGCTGCATAACTTCCTGATGCTAACGTGATTCCAGAACAGGGAAGTAATTTCACTCAGAACGTTTCCCTCACTGGGAATCAAGCAGCACCAGGAAGCTGCAGACGAAGCGCTGAGCGGATTCCTCACACGCTGACAGGCTTTACTCTCTGCAGCCAGAACATCTGTTCATCCTGATGACATGAAGAAGAACTTCATGGAGAGGGTGACGAGATAAAGTCTGATAAAAGGATTTGCATTGAGAGATGACTGAGTTCATGCAGAAACACGGCATTTAAACGTTGCTTTATTTATTTAAAATATTATTTAAACCTTAAATGAATGAATTTCCCCACTGTGGAACTGGGTTGTTTTCCTCAACG
Source organism: Cyprinodon tularosa (assembly GCF_016077235.1). Taxonomy (NCBI): domain Eukaryota; kingdom Metazoa; phylum Chordata; class Actinopteri; order Cyprinodontiformes; family Cyprinodontidae; genus Cyprinodon; species Cyprinodon tularosa. The sequence continues at coordinate 432,350 of NW_024039127.1, read as the reverse complement.
ATTAACGAAATCATTTCATTGCCGCTCCTTTTTTTCATGACGAGCTAAACATGGATCTTTGACGATGAAAATATGGCGAGTCATGGGTGCGAGTTTTGGCTGATGAGACTAGCAGGTCGTTGGTTTAAATGCATCATTGTGCTGTAATCTGCTAAGCAGCATCAGCCGTGCCGCCGCGTTCTGTTCGGCGACGCCGCAGCTTTGCTCATTCTGCACGACCCCAGATGGATCATGGCAGCAGCAGGGAGGAAAATAACCCGGAATGATCCGTTACGGCGCGCTCTGATCTTCCAGCTGTGCAGAAATGCATCATTGCATAGCTTAGCTCAGAGTCTGCGCTTTACGCTCCACTGTGATGGTTCGCTCTCAGCAGTACGGCTTTTCCTGCTCTCGCTACTTAATAAACTAGATGTGGCTGATCATCCTTTTGTCAACAGTGGGTTGTAAGGTTGCTTAAGGACCCAGATGCAGAGCCGAGTGAAGCAGAGATGAGTTCCAACTGATTTATTTAAGGAAAACAGGAAACAGAGGTACAAATCCAAAAATCTAACTAAAATGTTTAACAAACCAAAAACCATGGAGACATCAGGGGAAAAAATTAGCCTGAGGAGCCACATGGAGACAAGCTGAGTTGACCAGTACAGCAAAGAGAAGGAACCAGCGCTGAGTGACTGCAGAGGTGGAGTATTTAGGGAGAACAGAACAAAGGATGGACTAACGAGCTGAATAAGGGGCAGGTGTGGGTGGAACTGGTAAGAGGGAATCCAAGGGGAGAGAAAACAATCACAAGGGGGCGACAGAGAGTCACTAAAGAATGCTTGAATATCATGGAAAATAAAAACAAAACAACTGATAACAGAAAACTGAAAACTCACAACAAATGGGAAGAACCATAACACCTCCGCCAAGCATGAAAATTGCCTAACTATCAAGATTTTATTTTATGCAGCTCAAAAGAGGTGATGCTAAACATTCTTTCATTTCTACCAAAATTAATCCTTAAATTATATTCGAAGAAGATATTTAATAGCATTCTCTTTATTTTTGGATAAAGAGCCGGATGTACATAAATCTTTGACTATTTCTCTCTCGTAGTTCTTGTTTCTGTCTATTTTAATATTTCAGCATTTCAGTTAACACATTTTTTACATTTAGGTCTGGATTGCCATGACATTATAAGGCAATTATCTAGGTTCTCTGTGTCATTTTATACATCCGACCCTTTTGAATTTAAATCTATTTTGACCCCTGAGCAGTGGGAACCAAGGAGGAAATTCTTAGAAATGAAGCTAAAATTGCAAAAGTAGAAAGAAGAATGTTTTTGTAATGAAAATGAACACTGCTGTGAGACAATAAAGGGATTTTCTATTTTATTTAACCGGGGTTTTCCCAATGAGTCTTATAAACAAAGTAGTCCTGATTCAGAGGCAACAGCAATTAAAAGTTACATAATAAAAGGAAATCAAATGATGAAAAACCGGTTAATGTCACTGAATCAGTCGGAAGTTTGGACTCTAGCAGTAAAACCACAGAGTGAGAAAAGTTCAGGTAAAAGTTTTCTGAAGTTCAGAAGAAACTGAACGAACTCTATGGAGTCAGAAACGGTCAAACTTTTGTAAACTTCTAAATCTGAGTTAAAACGGGAAAAATAGAAGTTGATATTTAATGTGAAATTTTAATCTTATAATGTGAGAAACTAAAAAGCAAACATAAAATAATAACAATTTAATCTAAATTGTATTTAGTATTTTAATTACACTTTTTCTTTTTTAATTATTTTCTTTATTGCAGTTTTAAATTTTACCTTTTCAGGTTCAAATCCATTTCTGTCAGTTTCTTTATTTTTTTGTTTCAAATTGCTTTTTCTGTTTCAGGATTTTTATTTTTTTTTTTTACTTTTAAATCATTTTTTTTCACCTTCAGATTTTGACCCCATTCTGACCGCAGTGGGCGGGGAAACGTGAGTGACAGCTTGCAGCAGTGCTGGAGACTTAGACTTACACAACTTTTATTATCATTTCTTTTACACATTGTGTATATAAAAACGAAATGTAATTTTCTTAGAGCTTTCAGACAGTAAATGAGCAGCTTAGCAGTGAAATGAACATTTCTATTTCCTAAAGTGCAGCAGGGATCAAATGTCCTTTTCCATGTTGCATTCTTGGACTGTGGGAACTTCAATTACTTGCTCAAGTATTTGGAGTTTCCACAGTCCATGAATGCAACATGGCTCCCACATGGGGACATTGCTCCAGCGCTGCTGCAAGCTGTCAATCACATTTCCCCGCCCACTCCCATCAGACTAGGGTCAAAATCTTAAGGTGAAAAAAACTGAATTGAAAGTGTAAAAAAAAAAACGTATAAAAAAAGAAAAGTTTAATTAAAATACTAAACTGAATTATGAGTTTTTTTCAAGCTCAGGGGAAGAATTTTTATTTAATTCTTCTTATTTTTTTTTGCTTTTTTCGTTTCTGAGATTATAAGGTAATTATTTGACATTCGATACAACTTTTATCAATATTTGATCAAGATTTGTAAGTTTACAAAATGTTGACCCCTTTCTGACTCCATAGAAGCTTTCTGTCCAATAAAGTCCCAGAAAAAACCAACAAACAAAAAAAAAACAGACAGAAGGTGAACGACCGCACATTTCTCCGCGGTCCAAGCAATCAACCAACTGTGGATAGTAACCATGGTGGGTTCCTGACATTTGTTTCTAACCTATGAAGGAGATGTTGAGAAGAATCAATCATCTACAGGATTTCTCCATAATCTAACGATTGCAGCAAACAGCATCTTTCTAGCAGCTTATGAAAAATAAAACAGCTTTAATTTGAGCCTTTTCCTCAGAGGCTGTAGGAATCATCAGAATGAGCAGATATTATGTGAGCAGCAAATTTCCTCCACTAAGGAAAAACTGAGGGGATCTTTGGAGAACCAATAGATCTGGAAAAAATATGAATGCGCTTTAATCAGTTTAATAAACAAGAGTTAAATGTAATAAAGAGGACAGAACCTACTGACTCAGTAGGAGAGGCTCCACTGGCATAAATGAAGGTGTCATCTGCATAAAAATACAAGTTTACATCAGATCCATTCCCTCTCAAATGGTTGAGGTGAATTATGAAAAGAAAAGGACTGAATTTCACCAGGTGGTGCCCTCTTCTCGTTGGTCCTCTCGCACACCTGCGGCCGGTTGGTTCATCACTGAGGACTACTTAAGCGGTGGTCTGTCACTATCTCGACGCCAGAGTGTTTGCCAGTTTTGGGTACCTAGCCAAGCTGAGATTAGCTGAGTCTAACTGAGTCTTTGTTTCTCTGAGTTCTAACTGTATGTTTGTCTTTTGCCTTTCGGCAGGAAGCCATCCTGCAAGCTGGATGTTTTTGGCCTTCTTCCAGTGGAAGGATTGTTTGAGTCTCACATTGAGCAGGGGATTAACCTCCACAAGTTCCGTTCAAGACCTCCTGGATTCCAATCGACAGTGCCTCAGGAACCAACCAAATCAAAACATGTCCGCCCTCCAACTAGTTCCTCCCTCTGGTTAACCCACACAAGACTGGATTCTGGGAAGAAAGTTCTCTCCACTAACGTGAGTCCCGTTTTCTCTGTTTTTCCAAAGTCGTCATTCAAAGTTCCAATGGGCCCTGAACTAACCTCTGATACTTCCCGTCCCATTTCCAGTTCCGGTTCACCAGTACCCTGAGTTTCCTGAATCCAACCCCTCAATAAACCTGTTAAACTTTTACCCTGGTTTCTGCATGTGGGTCAGATCCCTTAAGAAAATCATGACAGTATCAGGCGGGGCATTAAAATGGTGGTATCGGTGTTGGCGAGGACCAACAAACAGGGCACCGATACCATTTTGATGTTTCTATTTTACTCGAACGCAGCCTTTTCTCTCTCTCGACACTCACTACTGTTAACTATGGATATGGGCCTGATCCAGACCAGCGAGAGTTATTTTACTGTCTTACTGTTGCACTACTATGATACATGTTATAATTTCACTATTTTGGCCTTTGAGAGCCAAAAGTTTCTTCAACTATTGTCGCCCATTCCAGGTAGGCAATAAAAAGTTCTACTGGATTCACTTTGTATTACTCTGTTTCCTGCTTCACAAAGGCAGGCAGCAGCTTGACAAAGCCAATTATTTTACATCCCAGTAGTCTGCAGTTCTTCATAGATACACACACATATCAATTTCAAACAGATGGTATCGGCCGATCCTGCACAGCCAGGTATCAGGGCCAAAAAATGGCATCGGCTCAAAAAATAGTTTAAAGGGGTGATAGAATGATTCTATAGGGCAGAGGTCTTCAACAAGGGGTCCACAGAGGTACTGCATGGGGGTCGCGAAAGTCTTGGTTGATTACTTTTTTAAATATTCCCTCCTGCAATTTTTTCCACTAACTGAAATGTCTTTAAATCCACATGAACATGAATTGAACAGACTGTAGTAAACAGATCAATGGAGGCAGAAGATGTCTTTCAGTCATCAATGCTCACATTCAGAGACACACAGGAGCTCTTTCAGGCTGGGCACCGTTTCATTCACAACACCTGTCCCATCAACCAGGAATCAGAAATACTTTAATAATCCCAGGGAGGGATTACTTTAGTTACATTACTCCATCTGTGATAGAGTGACTATAGGACCAGTTTGATAGAACACTATTTCACACCATATCTATAATTAGGGGGTCCCCGCTCCATCTCACAATCAGTTCCTGGAAAACCTTGAAGACCGCTGCTATAGGGTATCTGGTCCTTCAGGTCTCTAATAGGGTGATAGAATGATTCTATTGGGTATCTGGTCCTTCAGGTCTCTAATAGGGTGATAGAATGATTCTATAGGGTATCTGGTCCTTCAGGTTTCTAATAGGGTGATAGAATGATTCTATAGGGTATCTGGTCCTTCAGGTCTCTAATAGGGTGATAGAATGATTCTATAGGGTATCTGGTCCTTCAGGTTTCTAATAGGGTGATAGAATGATTCTATAGGGTATCTGGTCCTTCAGGTCTCTAATAGGGTGATAGAATGATTCTATAGGGTATCTGGTCCTTCAGGTCTCTAATAGGGTGATAGAATGATTCTATAGGGTATGTGGTCCTTCAGGTCTCTAATAGGGTGATAGAATGATTCTATAGGGTATCTGGTCCTTCAGGTCTCTAATAGGGTGATAGAATGATTCTATAGGGTATCTGGTCCTTCAGGTCTCTAATAGGGTGATAGAATGATTCTATAGGGTATCTGGTCCTTCAGGTCTCTAATAGGGTGATAGAATGATTCTATAGGGTATCTGGTCCTTCAGGTCTCTAATAGGGTGATAGAATGATTCTATAGGGTATCTGGTCCTTCAGGTCTCTAATAGGGTGATAGAATGATTCTATAGGGTATCTGGTCCTTCAGGTCTCTAATAGGGTGATAGAATGATTCTATAGGGTGTCTGGTCCTTCAGGTCTCTAATAGGGTGATAGAATGATTCTATAGGGTGTCTGGTCCTTCAGGTCTCTAATAGGGTGATAGAATGATTCTATAGGGTATCTGGTCCTTCAGGTCTCTAATAGGGTGATAGAATGATTCTATAGGGTATCTGGTCCTTCAGGTCTCTAATAGGGTGATAGAATGATTCTATCGGGTATCTGGTCCTTCAGGTCTCTAATAGGGTGATAGAATGATTCTATAGGGTATCTGGTCCTTCAGGTCTCTAATAGGGTGATAGAATGATTCTATAGGGTATCTGGTCCTTCAGGTCTCTAATAGGGTGATAGAATGATTCTATCGGGTATCTTGTCCTTCAGGTCTCTAATAGGGTGATAGAATGATTCTATAGGGTATCTGGTCCTTCAGGTCTCTAATAGGGTGATAGAATGATTCTATAGGGTATCTGGTCCTTCAGGTCTCTAATAGGGTGATAGAATGATTCTATAGGGTATCTGGTCCTTCAGGTCTCTAATAGGGTGATAGAATGATTCTATCGGGTATCTGGTCCTTCAGGTCTCTAATAGGGTGATAGAATGATTCTATAGGGTATCTGGTCCTTCAGGTCTCTAATAGGGTGATAGAATGATTCTATAGGGTATCTGGTCCTTCAGGTCTCTAATAGGGTGATAGAATGATTCTATCGGGTATCTGGTCCTTCAGGTCTCTAATAGGGTGATAGAATGATTCTATAGGGTGTCTGGTCCTTCAGGTCTCTAATAGGGTGATAGAATGATTCTATAGGGTATCTGGTCCTTCAGGTCTCTAATAGGGTGATAGAATGATTCTATAGGGTATCTGGTCCTTCAGGTCTCTAATAGGGTGATAGAATGATTCTATAGGGTATCTGGTCCTTCAGGTCTCTAATAGGGTGATAGAATGATTCTATCGGGTATCTGGTCCTTCAGGTCTCTAATAGGGTCATATAATGATTCTATAAGGTATCTGGTCCTTCAGGTCTCTAATAGGGTGATAGAATGATTCTATCGGGTATCTGGTCCTTCAGGTCTCTAATAGGGTGATATAATGATTCTATAAGGTATCTGGTCCTTCAGGTCTCTAATAGGGTGATAGAATGATTCTATAGGGTATCTGGTCCTTCAGGTCTCTAATAGGGTGATATAATGATTCTATAAGGTATCTGGTCCTTCAGGTCTCTAATAGGGTGATAGAATGATTCTATCGGGTATCTGGTCCTTCAGGTCTCTAATAGGGTGATAGAATGATTCTATAGGGTATCTGGTCCTTCAGGTCTCTAATAGGGTGATAGAATGATTCTATAGGGTATCTGGTCCTTCAGGTCTCTAATAGGGTGATAGAATGATTCTATAGGGTATCTGGTCCTTCAGGTCTCTAATAGGGTGTGTAACATTGGTTGGTCTGAAAATGGCATATTAGCTGTTCTATGAGCCCTAATGCAGCCTGGTTAAAAGCCCTAGAATGAAACCACAGGTTTTCTTCCTTTTATCGTTTGATCATGAATATTTAGATGAGCTGTGCTCTGATTGGTTGGTTTACAACGAGCCAAGCTGCTGAGCAAAGACGCATCATAGCAACAAGCACTCACTCACTGAAACATCCGATTGTTGATATGGTAGTAAAATAATCCTTGCCTGTTGAGTCTTCAGATCCTTGGGAAGACTGAAAATGTCTTCGCAGTCCGTATGTGAATGTATGTCAATTGCGGAGCGTGACAAAAGTAGGGGCCAGAGCCAAGTAAGGCAACATCCCCATAAGTTTAGAATTGTGAGATTTGCAGAGAAAGGAGGTGTTGATGGGTTAGAACTTCTCTGTACGTCCATTTCACCCACTGAACTATCGTTATTCATATATGATAATGGAAACTCGGTTTTGCATTCTATTACCACTTTAAGTCTATTTTTCATTCAAAACATAAGTGATAAACATGTGTTGACAATGGGTATGCTGATCTGACTGGGTATGCTGATCTGACAGAACACCGCCATCAGCTGCATTCACGCTGTTTCCAGGCAAATATCTTCCAACAGGAAAGACGGGTTCCTGCACTGATATCATTATATTTCAGACTCAGCTTCGCAGCCAGGCTGGAGAAAGGCAGGGACCCCCTGAAGCTGCTGCCTGAAGTAAGATGAATTCACCAGCCTGTCTGCCTGGAAGAACTTCCTGTTGGTTAAACTTCAGGCATCAATCAACCAAACAGGACTAATTAAGGTGTTTGGAAAGTCAGGCGATGTCAGGAGGAGCTTTCTCTCTCATGTTCCCTCGTTAATTAAAGGAGACGTGAAATGTGGCCATTCAGCATTCCAGACTGAGACACTGACAGGCTATATAAGATCCTTCCTCCAGCTGGGATCATCTGTTGGAGGATCAGAGGAGCAAAGGTAACATCTAACAGCTTTCTTTTCTCCTTTAGCAGTGATTGAATGCAGCCTTAATTGATCCTCAGTGTCCGTCTCTTAGATGCCGGCTGCTCTCCAGCTGACGTTCCTCCTCGGCTCCATCATCAGCCTCCTGGCTGTTAAAGCTGTGAGTCACATGAACTCTGACTTTCATTAATGTGGTGAAAAGCTTTGGACGATTGATCCGATGGTTTCTGGTTCCAATGTTTTGTGTCTCTGCAGGCGTTTGCTCAAAGTGAGAACCTCGGGGCAGGTTGGTTCTGTTCCCTCAGAGCCGTCAGCATCAGCCTGAACTCTAGTTTCTATGAACATGCCTTACCGGATGGTTTTCCTGACTGATTTCTACTTCCTTTGTGTGATTTCTGGGTTTGTTGCAGCTCCGGTCTGTGCCGCTCCTTGTCCTCCTGGTTGGACGCAGTTTGGTTCTCGCTGTTTCATCTTCTACTACGAGTCCAAGACATGGGTCGATGCAGAGGTACCGGACAGAACTGCCTTTGTTAGCGCATTGTCCTTTAAGGCTGCAACTCAGTAGCGGCTGGTCAATAGAGGGCGCTAGGGCACCGCCCCACCCACCCAATGACCCAATGAATTAAGACATTAAAAAAATATATTTTTTATGATTTAATTTTAAATTAACATTTAAAATATTTCAAAATATATTAATTGAAATGTATTTTTTAGATGTGCAAGATAAATATTTAATCTTTAATGACTAGTAAAGCGTCATTCTATTTTCCTTCAGATTGGTGACGTATTTCCACCCTAGGGTGCAAACATCTTTGCCCATTTGCAGCTAAGCAGCGACTTGAGGTGACAGGAAGTGTATTTACTCACCATCTCCCGCCACAGCTCAGACGTTTAGCAGGTGATTGGCAGGTCGAGTCGCGGGAGTAAGACACGCATAAGAGAGAGAGAGAGAGAGAAATGGCGGCCCTTTTCCAGGGCCTGGTTTAGCTCCAAGGTGAGGCTAACTGCACGCAGCGAGGCTAACTGCACGCAGCGATGCTAACTGCACGCAGCGAGGCTAACTGGATGCAGCGAGGCTAACTGCGTGCAGTGAGGCTAACTGCATGCAGCAAGGCTAACTGCATGCAGCGAGGCTAACTGCGTGCAGCGAGGCTAACTGCATATAGCAAGGCTAACTGTATGCAGCGAGGCTAACTGCATGTAGCGAGGCTAACTGCGTGCAGTGAGGCTAACTGCATATAGCGAGGCTAACTGCGTGCAGCGAGGCTAACTGCATATAGCGAGGCTAACTGCGTGCAGCGAGGCTAACTGCATATAGCGAGGCTAACTGCATGCAGCGAGGCTAACTGCATGTAGCGAGGCGAACTGCGTGCAGTGAGGCTAACTGCATATAGCGAGGCTAACTGCAGATAGCGAGGCTAACTGCGTGCAGCGAGGCTAACTGCGTGCAGCGAGGCTAACTGCGTGCAGTGAGGCTAACTGCATATAGCGAGGCTAACTGCGTGCAGTGAGGCTAACTGCATATAGCGAGGCTAACTGCGTGCAGCGAGGCTAACTGCATATAGCGAGGCTAACTGCGTGCAGCGAGGCTAACTGCATATAGCGAGGCTAACTGCATGCAGCGAGGCTAACTGCATATAGCGAGGCGAACTGCGTGCAGTGAGGCTAACTGCATATAGCGAGGCTAACTGCGTGCAGCGAGGCTAACTGCGTGCAGTGAGGCTAACTGCATATAGCGAGGCTAACTGCATGTAGCGAGGCTAACTGCGTGCAGTGAGGCTAACTGCATATAGCGAGGCTAACTGCATGTAGCGAGGCTAACTGCGTGCAGCGAGGCTAACTGCGTGCAGCGAGGCTAACTGCATATAGCGAGGCTAACTGCGTGCAGCGAGGCTAACTGCATATAGCGAGGCTAACTGCATGTAGCGAGGCTAACTGCGTGCAGCGAGGCTAACTGCGTGCAGCGAGGCTAACTGCATATAGCGAGGCTAACTGCGTGCAGTGAGGCTAACTGCATATAGCGAGCTAACTGCATGTAGCGAGGCTAACTGCGTGCAGCGAGGCTAACTGCATATAGCGAGGCTAACTGCGTGCAGCGAGGCTAACTGCATGTAGCGGGGCTAACAGCGTGCAGCGAGGCTAACTGCGTGCAGCGAGGCTAACTGCATGTAGCGAGGCTAACTGCGTGCAGCGAGGCTAACTGCATATAGCGAGGCTAACTGCGTGCAGCGAGGCTAACTGCATGTAGCGGGGCTAACAGCGTGCAGCGAGGCTAACTGCGTGCAGCGAGGCTAACTGCATGTAGCGGGGCTAACAGCGTGCAGCGAGGCTAACTGCGTGCAGCGAGGCTAACAGCGTGCAGCGAGGCTAACTGCATGTAGCGGGGCTAACAGCGTGCAGCGAGGCTAACTGCGTGCAGCGAGGCTAACTGCATATAGCGGGGCTAACAGCGTGCAGCGAGGCTAACTGCGTGCAGCGAGGCTAACTGCATGTAGCGGGGCTAACAGCGTGCAGCGAGGCTAACTGCGTGCAGCGAGGCTAACTGCATGTAGCGAGGCTAAGGCTTTATCCTACTTTGCCTGCCTTCTTTTTCAAAGGTCAGGATCTGATCCAGCATGGATAAAGACAGCTAGGACTGATTTAAAGCACTTGGTAGAAAAGAAGAATGAACAATCTGGGATTCACATGGAAAATAATAGAATCTAGTCTACTTTTTCTAGATGTTTGTTAATTTGCATAGATGCTCTTAAATAAACACATTCTCAGAAAAGAAATAGTTTTTATAGCTATTATTATCATTATTATTATCTTTTTTTAGGTTTGTGACACAATTTTGGACCAAAACACAGTTTTACCTTCACAGCCTCAGAAGCACAAGATTTATGGACAAAAAGTAAACCAGTGTTTTTATAATGTTTTTTGTTGTTGGCATTAATATAACTATACTGGTGTGATAACTTAGTATACATTTGATTGGTTTTAAATCCCCCCCAGAGAAAACTCCACCGGCCTCCACTGATGCAGCTGAAATAGAAATGACTTTTATCAAAAGCAAAAAGGTGCAAAAAATACTATTTAATATGAATAAGATCTGAACAAAAAGTTTGTTAAAAAAATACACTGGAAGGGAAAAACAAACAAGAAATGAAAAACTTTTCTTGATTATTTCAGCTCTGTCTGGTGTTTTAGAAGAAAACAGGAACAAACAATTTATCAACTTACTTCAGAAGAAACGTCGGCTATCTAAACTTTACTGCAGTAATTATTCTTTTTCAACTTTTTCCTTCTACTCCTTACATTTTAAAAATAGACTCGTTAGTTTAGTTTCATTTCAGCTCATTTTCATTCTGGTCTGTTGGTATTTAAAAAAATAAAAAACATCAAAATAATTAGTTTCATCCAGACTATTAATTTCTTTGTGGTTGGACTCGGTGCTGCCCCAACTTGTTGCTCACCACATACCAAAATAAATCGTTTTACAAGATGATGCAAAGTCAAATGTTACCATTAGTTATAAAACTAAGAAATTAAGTCTAAGGAAGTTATCATCCAGAATAGTAGAAAAATATTCCTTTAATAGAGTAGAGCAGGAAAACTCCTGACCTCAACAACCTGCATTACTTTTACTTTTATACTTCAAGTACTTTTAAAAATGGTACTTTTACAGTTTTAAACATTAATAACTGATTGAAGGAGTAAGTTTATCAGCTCATCTCAGGATTAATCCGCCCGTTGTCACATTGCATGTTTTGAAAACATGCAAATTCCAAAGGGGGGGACCCGTTCATCCGTTTCTATCTGCATGTTTTCTAAACTAAAACCAGGCTTTGTTGGGCTGCTGGATAAAACCTGGAACTAAACGCTATTTCTGACATTTTGAACTGAAAAAGCTTTGGATGGGAAAAAAAAGTCCAGTGGATTGTTTCTAATTTTTTTGGAAAACATCTAAGATCTTTTTCATCAGCATCTAAACTTTGACCTTTCAGAAATTCTGCATATCTATTGGCGGGAATCTGGCGTCCATCCACAGCTCAGATGAAAACACCTTCCTCAGTACGATGGTGGAAAGAGTGACGGGTAGAACTCACTTCACCTGGGTCGGCGGCTACGACGCCGTCAACGTAAGTCCTGCAAACGCACAGGGTTTACCAGCCTGACAATCAGGGATCAATAAACCGCTCCTACATTTGATCTGATGTCATCAGGACAGTACCTGGCTGTGGAGCGACGGCTCAGAGTTTAATTATGAGAACTGGTATCCGGACGAGCCAAACAACCACAGAGGAAACCCAGAACACTGTCTGGAAATAAACCTGGGAGGTTAGTCAGTGTTTAGGGACTATAACCTGATTTACAGATGAATCTCTTAAACTCCTCAGACTGTTGACCTTAAGCAGAAGATTGACCAAAACTGTTCGTCCCTCTAATCCCAACAGGAGAGCAGTGGAACGACATGCCCTGCTCCTCCAGCAGGCCTTTTGTTTGCTCCAGGAACCTCTGATGCATCAGTTTGATCCTTTGTCTCCATGATGAACTGCAGTTATTTCAATCAATTGGACCTTCTTATGTCAAAGATTATTTCTCTGTAATGCTGTAAAATTAAGTGAAGAAATTGGAAATAAACCGAAGAGCAAAATCCTCCTAGACTTCTGAACATTTACTGAGGATCAGTGAACCTTTACAAAAGGAAATGATATTTACCAATATCATGATTGATTGATTGGTTGATTGATTGATTTATTGGTTGGTTGATTGATTGACTTTATTCATTTCACAGTGGAGAAATGTACTTGTTACTTGAGCTCAATAGTCAAAAAGAGAAGGTGCCGAAAGGAGAAAAAGGTGAATGGGGTATATACAGTATATACAGTGCGTCCACATATATGTTGTATAAATAAATATATATATATTTTTTTTTTTTAGGTGTTCTTACTTGAATAACTGTAGCTTTAATATGCTAACTTACCAGGTTTGTGCCTTTAACCTACAGGTGGCTCTGGACCGGCTGTTAAAATCCAGTTATTCCCCAGTTTAGTGACCCAGGCTGGGCTATTAGCAGAGCTATTAATTATCAATCAAAGAACTATTTATCTCTGTTTATTCAAACTGTTACCAAAAGAGGGCGGATCTAACCTGAGTGATAAATCATTCATGTATGAATTACAAAACCACTACAAGTTAAACAATGATGTCTCTATTCTAATAATTCAGGATTACAGAAATCTGACATCGATGCAAAACACTTTACGCTATTAGAAAATAAACACAAGGTAGATTAAATGACTAGCTTTGAAAGAAAAAGAATAAAATCCTAAAAAGGTGGTTTGAATAGCAGCAGATATAACAGTAGTGCAGTTAAAACAATGTAACTTCATTCAGCTTTTTATGACACTTTCTAAAGAATCTGAAGAATCTGAGATCAGTCTGATGCAACAGCAGAGGGATTCCATGGGCTTTTCCAGGTAATAACTTACAGTTATCAACAAGGGCGTCCCCTCATCGTTTCAATGATCTGCTTCCCGGTCCTCAAAAGGGGGGAGTTCCACAAACAGCACGCAGAAGGAGACTCAGTTTCTCACCCAACTGAACGGGGCACTAGGCACGATAAATACACTGCGGTCCGTGACTTTTGACGCAGGAAACGAATGCTACTTTCAGATAGCTTCTAGGGGATATCAGGCACGATAAATACACTGCGGTCCGCGACTTTTGAGGCAGGAAACGAACACTACTTTCAGATAGCTTCCAGGGGATATCAGGCACGATAAATACACTGCGGTCCGCGACTTTTGACGCAGGAAACGAACGCTACTTTCAGATAGCTTCCATGGGATATCAGGCACGATAAATACACTGCGGTCCGCGACTTTTGAGGCAGGAAACGAACACTACTTTCAGATAGCTTCCAGGGGATATCAGGCACGATAAATACACTGCGGTCCACGACTTTTGACGCAGGAAACGAACGCTACTTTCAGATAGCTTCCAGGGGATATCAGGCACGATAAATACACTGCGGTCCACGACTTTTGACGCAGGAAACGAATGCTACTTTCACATAGCTTCCAGGGGATATCAGGCACGATAATTCACTGCGGTCCGCGACTTTTGAGGCAGGAAACGAACGCTACTTTCAGATAGCTTCCAGGGGATATCAGGCACGATAATTCACTGTGGTCCGCGACTTTTGACGCAGGAAACGAACGCTACTTTCAGATAGCTTCCAGGGGATATCAGGCACGATAAATACACTGCGGTCCGCGACTTTTGACGCAGAAAACGAATGCTACTTTCAGATAGCTTCCAGGGGATATCAGGCACGATAATTCACTGCAGTCCGCGACTTTTGAGGCAGGAAACGAACGCTACTTTCAGATAGCTTCCAGGGGATATCAGGCACGATAATTCACTGCGGTCCGCGACTTTTGACGCAGGAAACGAATGCTACTTTCAGATAGCTTCCAGGGGATATCAGGCACGATAATTCACTGCAGTCCGCGACTTTTGAGGCAGGAAACGAACGCTACTTTCAGATAGCTTCCAGGGGATATCAGGCACGATAATTCACTGCGGTCCGCGACTTTTGACGCAGGAAACGAATGCTATTTTCAGATAGCTTCCAGGGGATATCGGGCACGATAAATACACTGCGGTCCGCGACTTTTGACGCAGAAAACGAACGCTACTTTCAGATAGCTTCCAGGGGATATCAGGCAGGATAAATACACTGCGGTCCGCGACTTTTGACGCAGGAAACGAACGCTACTTTCAGATAGCTTCCAGGGGATATCGGGCACGATAAATACACTGCGGTCCGCGACTTTTGACGCAGAAAACGAACGCTACTTTCAGATAGCTTCCAGGGGATATCAGGCAGGATAAATACACTGCGGTCCGCGACTTTTGACGCAGGAAACGAATGCTATTTTCAGATAGCTTCCAGGGGATATCAGGCACGATAATTCACTGCAGTCCGCGACTTTTGAGGCAGGAAACGAACGCTACTTTCAGATAGCTTCCAGGGGATATCAGGCACGATAATTCACTGCGGTCCGCGACTTTTGACGCAGGAAAGGAACGCTAATTTCAGATAGCTTCCAGGGGATATCAGGCACGATAATTAACTGCAGTCCGCGGCTTTTGAGGCAGGAAACGAACACTACTTTCAGATAGCTTCCAGGGGATATCAGGCACGATAAATACACTGCGGTCCGCGACTTTTGACGCAGGAAACGAACGCTACTTTCAGATAGCTTCCAGGGGATATCAGGCACGATAATTCACTGCGGTCCGCGACTTTTGACGCAGGAAACGAACGCTACTTTCAGATAGCTTCCAGGGGATATCAGGCACGATAATTAACTGCGGTCCGCGGCTTTTGAGGCAGGAAACGAACACTACTTTCAGATAGCTTCCAGGGGATATCAGGCACGATAATTCACTGCAGTCCACGGCTTTTGAGGCAGGAAACGAATGCTACTTTCAGATAGCTTCCAGGGGATATCAGGCACGATAAATACACTGCGGTCCGCGACTTTTAAGGCAGGAAACGAACGCTACTTTCAGATAGCTTCCAGGGGATATCAGGCACGATAAATACACTGCGGTCCGCGACTTTTGAGGCAGGAAACGAACGCTACTTTCAGATAGCTTCCAGGGGATATCAGGCACGATAAATACACTGCGGTCCGCGACTTTTGAGGCAGGAAACCAACGCTACTTTCAGATAGCTTCCAGGGGCTATCAGGCACGATGATTCCCTGCAGTCCGCGACTTTTGAGGCAGGAAACGAACGCTACTTTCAGATAGCTTCCAGGGGATATCAGGCACGATAATTCACTGCAGTCCGCGGCTTTTGACGCAGGAAACGAATGCTACTTTCAGATAGCTTCCAGGGGATATCAGGCACGATAATTCACTGCAGTCCGCGGCTTTTGAGGCAGGAAACGAACGCTACTTTCAGATAGCTTCCAGGGGATATCAGGCACGATAATTCACTGCAGTCCGCGGCTTTGACGACAGGAGGAGAGGAAGCTAATTCTATTAGACTCCATCCACTTAGAGTCTGTCTGTCTTAACAGCGCGGATAAACCAGGGTAAAGAGAAATTGTTGTTGCCGCCTCTGGTTTTAAAACATCAAGGGGTTGGTCCTGCTGAGATCACAGCTTTCCTTTCAGCTGATTGGTCTGTGAGTCAGCTGACTGCAGAAGGAGCCGGAAGCCTCTATAATCTTTTTGTCTCAGCTGCAGGAGTGTCGGGAGGGGCTCACAAAAGGAGGAGGGGATTCAGAGCTTTAACTTGGTCTTTGGTGATGTCCTCCAACATATATATATATTTAACAGCTGAATTCTCTTATTTAACAGGGTTATTGCACAGGGTATTAATAGTAATTATTCTCCATTGCAGCAGTTATTGTGGTTGTAGTGTCTCACTGTAGAGTCTGGTTGCAGCAGGAATGAATGACCTGCAGTAGCGCTCCTTTTTCCAAGCAGGGTGTAAAGGTCTCTGACTAAAGGAGCTGCTCAGCTCCTCTCCAGTCTGCTGCAGAGGGTGGAAGGTGGCGTCCATGATGGATGGAAGCTTGGACAGCACCCTCCTCTCAGCCACTGAGTCCAGAGTGCAGCCTTGGACAGAAACGTCTCTTTCTGTCCCGCTCTGCGCTGCCAGTGGCCCAGCAGACCACAGCGTAGAGGAGGGCTGATGCCACCACAGAGTCAGAGAAGGTTTGAAGCAGGAGCCTGATCACTGCAAAGGACCTCAGCCTCCTCAGGAGGTGGAGGGAGGCGGCTCTGGCCCTCCTTCTGCAGGGCGTCGCTGTCCTGCCCTGGATGTTCATGGGGGAGAGAGGTGGGGGTCTTCTCCTGAAGTCCATCACCATCTCCTTGGTCTTACTGGACTTCAGACACAGGTGGTTCTTCTCACACCAGTCCACAAAGTTCATTATGACCTATCAATCCTCCAGCTCCTTCCCCTCAGAAACACAGCCTACAATGGCCGAATCATCGGAAAAAATCTGGAGATGGCAGCTGTCCATGTTGGAGGTGAAGTCCAAGGTGTAAATGGTGAAGAGGAATGAAGACAGAACGGTGCCCTACTGCAGACCTCTGACTGACAGCCGTGCAGCCAAACGTACTAATGGTGTTCGCTGAGGTAGTTGATGGTCCAGGCAGCAGATGTCTGTCCACTCCAGTGTCCTCCAGCTTCCCCCTCCTGTGTAAACAATAAGTCGTTGGGAGTCGGGGACCAAGAGGAAGCTCAACCTTACAGTCCCAGAGGTTTGCTTCCTCTGTGAGCATACGTTCAGAATATCAGACGCTGATTCGCTAAAAGAAAAACATTTGAAAAACATCATAAAGAAGAGAAAGCAGGAAAGGAGAGCCGACGTAACAGGCTGCTGCATGTGCAGCGCCATCTTGGCTTGAAATATATTCTAATATATTAGTTTCCTAAAATATTTCTAATATATATTATATAGTGTTAATTAGGGTTGCAACAACGAATCGATAAAATCGATAAAAATCGACTTTTAAAAGCGATGGCAACGAATTTCATCATCGATTAGTTGTGTTGCGCGATCAATGCGTCATCCGCCGCCGGCGTAATCACATCCACTTGACTGAAACGGGGGAAGAAAAATATTTAGCGACTTTTCAGACCCCTCCAGGGACTATTTTTCAAAAAAGCGACTACGACAAATCTGGCGACTTTTTACGGTGTCACTGGCGGCTTTTGGAGACTCTTACGTGAAAGCATGTATCGTTCCTACTCTGCCGTGAGGCGCCTCCCCCATCCCAACCCCGTTCTCCCGCAGGAGTCCCTCTCAGCGCTGCAGTCAGAGCAGCAGGATGTTTCAGTGTCCAGACTGCAAATGAAGCGCGCATGCGCCGGGATTGACGGCGCAAATTGGTCACAATAATTAAAATAGCCTGCGCTTTGTAAAGTGAAAAAAGTCGTAACATGCAACTTTTGTAAAAACAAATGAACATGGCGCGGAAGCACCGCTGTTATGACGCAGCACCTGAAAAGGAAACACGATGGAGCCTTCGATGGCAGTGAAGAGAGCTGATCAGCAGGGTGAGCGGCCATGTTTGTTTGGTTTTAAAGTGAGGAAACGTAACGTTAGTTTCTCAGGTAGCTCATCTGATGCTTTCCTTACCGTGTTAGTAGGTTACAGACAGTGATAAGGTTGGCTACTTATTTTACTTTTAATTTCATTTGAATTAGCTTAAGCAGCGTTTATATTTTCTTTATAAATAAATTAACTTGCAAATTATGAGGGCAAGGCTTTTAAAGTTTAAATCTTCTGGCAAAGATAAAGTAAAGAAGATCCTGCAATTTATGGAAGTAAAGCAGATTAAATTCCAGCAAGATCAGTAATATGTCCATTAATTATCTGCCACATTCCCATGTAAATATCTGTCTTTGGAGGATGTGTTTTTTAGCACCCCTAGTTCTCTCATTTTTATTCCAAATACAATTTATAATTTGAATCACAGGCTATTTTTATCTCTATGGTTCAGTATTTTCTCAAGTAGCAACTTTAACTGCTATACTTTCCTGTCTTAAAAGGCAGAACTCTAAAAAAAAACCTCATTTGTTGAAATGGGGGGGCCTATTGTTTGAACCCCTTAGGGGCTTTTAAAAACAAAATTGTCTTTTTTTGCGCTTTATGAAACAAAGTAGCCTATATTTTCTGGATGTACAGCTACATTTCTCATGTAAGTTTGCGTAGTTTTAACACAAACATTTATTTTTCATATTGCACCAGGGCAGTTAATGAGCAACCTGTATGTGAAGCCATGTTGTCCGACGAAGTCACGTTATAGCTCGCGTTTCCGGTTTCAAAAACAAAAGATTTATTTTCTCCAAAAAATGCTAATAAAACGGTACAAAAACTGAAAAATGCTTATAAACTAATTCTTTTAACTTATGTTCATGTTCTTAATTCTTTAGACCTAAAACTGCGGTCAGAAAAGGTGAAGCTCCGTCACATCAAACACCTAGTGGCTTGCTTCCTGAACGTGCCTGACGTGCCAGACCTTCCAACTCAGAAATTACCTACAACAAAGATCGCTATTGCCACCTAGAGGCTACTAGTGGAAATACACGTATTCAATCTTGTCAATTCTGGCACTTACACTGTACTTGTGTGCTTGTTTGTTCTGTCTAAAATGTTTATTTTGGAATAAAGAGGTTAATATAAAAAATAGTTTTTGTCCGATTCATCGATTAATCGAAAAAATAATCGGCCGATTCATCGATTTTTAAAATAATCGTTAGTTGCAGCCCTAGTGTTAATACACAGAATTTATATGGATGAAACATATATTATGCAATACATGATATATTCATGTAATAAATGGCAAAATATACAAATGATTGCCGCTTTTGCCGTATATTGTAATATATAATGCACGTGTTTTTATACCCCCCAAAAAATTTTATTTTATATTTATAAATATCCACCCTCATGTATTGCAATTTACATAGAAAATGTGTGGTTAATAAATGTAAATATATATAGTGTCACATGTATGTTTATGGGCGACTATATGGAAGCATAAATGAATGAAAACATATGGTAGAATATAATTTATAACATTATATAAAACAAAAATAATTTATGTATACATTCAATATATGGCACAATACATTTTAAATATATTTGTAAAATATCTAAATTCATTAATATATTTATTTGTATAACAATAAACACAGATTTGTATTCTAATTAATAATATATATCAAGAGCCATCTTTATTTTCTGTCAAATCCAGAGGCTGTAGAGGTAGTTCTACATTTCAACAGCACAGCTTTTAATGGCGCAAATTCTTAAGAGCGCAATTCTAGACATATTCAGATAAACCCATTTAACTTCCTGCAACAGTGCAACATACCAGAAGAAAATACAAAATACAAATTCACACAGCAGAGTAGATAATAGTTATAAAACAGAACTAAAACACAATTGCAATTCTTTGCAGTGCTGCTGTAGGGACCAGATGTGCTTTGGGCCCCGCCCCATTTATGACGTCAATATATGGCAACTCCACTCGAACAAACTGTATTGCACCGTTTCATAAAGTTAAAGGGAAATCATATTTAAATGTCAAAGCATTCTGACTTATACATGTATATAAATGTTCTCTTTATCAGACAATATTGTTCCAAAATTTAGAACATTTTTATTTAAAAAAAATTTATTTATTTAAAAATCCCGACTTAAAATCTGTGTTTTTTCGGTCATAGCATCTTGATTCATGTGTCGCAGCTAATATACGCAACGGTTGAAACCAGAGTCCTTTCCTTTCCCATTGAGTTGCGTCCCAGTGTCCACGGGGATGGACGTCTGTGTCTTCGGCAGGCGTAGAGCTAACAGAACTGGCAGCGTTGCGAGGCAAGGGCTCAAACATGTACGGCTGGAAGCCTTCTACACCAAACCAAGCTTCTGCCGCCCTGGCGTCCTCTTCCACAACATCTTCGTCCCCGCTTTCCTCCTCTAAATAAAAAATGGATGACGGAGGAGACTCATCCACGACCTCTGACACTAAACTCTCCTCCTCTTGCATGTTTCCGCTGTCCATAGCGTTCCTTGACAGCGTCGTTTCTAAGTCACCAATTTAGTGCTACTTGGTCCCAATGGAATTTCCCATTGGGAACCTGCTAGCACTAAGATGCTAACTGGTTAGCAAGATGCTTCAGACAAACCAGCCACAACCAAACTTGCTTGCGAACCTTCTGCCACAACAATCCCGCCCCCTAGATAATCGACCAATCACTTTCACTTTATTCACTGCTGTAAAGTCGGGCACCACTCGGGAGAATTCGGGAATGAAATGGTTGGAACAGCCGCTTCCCTACGACTTTAAGGATCAAATTTCTTCTTGAGTCTGAACATATTATTCCCTGTATTTGCTATTATTTAACATTTAATCATTGATCTAAAGTAGTTGAAAGTAGAAAACAGTCATTGTCAGCCTGGAAGGAAAGTCCTGCCTTATAAGACTGAGCTCTGCCATTTAACAAGATCTGAGGGCAGAGGACGACAGATGGAAAATCCCAAAAAATGACTTTCATAGAGATTTTAGACTGAGAAAAAAAGTTATTCTACTTATAGAAACCGAAAGATTGTTGTTGACAGAAAGTTAAAAGCAGTGTTGCCAACTCCTCAGTAAGGAAAGTAGCTATTGGCTGTGATAAAAGTCGCTAGAAGTCGTTAAATGACGTCATCGCCTAATTTGCATAATCTGCCACGGGAAGTGATGTGCATGTTATTGATGCTGTGGGAGAAATAATGTCGTTATAGAAAGACAAAAAGTGAGTAAAAACACTATATAATGGTGTTTTTACTCACTGCCGCTGGAGGACAAGAGTAGGAACGATACATGCTTTCACTTAAGAGTCTCCAAAAGCCGCCAGTGACACCGTAAAAAGTCGCCAGATTTGTCGCTAGTCGCTTTTTTGAAAAATAGTCGCTGGAGGGGTCTGAAAAGTTGCTAAATATAGCGACAAAGTCACTGAGTTGGCAACACTGGTTAAAAGTAGTGTATCTTAATATGGCTAACTGACCGAGCTAAAAGAGGCTAACCTGTTAGCTACTGAGCCCAGTTAGCCACAGCGCTACTCAGCTCTTTATATCACGGTCTAACAGTTACTTTGTTCACCAGAAACTGATTTTTCTTCAGTTATGTTATCAGTCAGTCATTAAACACGCTATGATGCTGCGTGATGATATTATTGTTGTCATGGGAACCACAATGTTTACATCATGTGGCAACGTTCCGTCAATCAGAATCAGAAATACTTTAATAATCCCAGAGGGAAATTACTTTTGTTACACGCTCCAGTTACAGTTTTATATAATATATACACACATCCAACTACACAATATAATAAAGAGAAAAAAAGAGAAAAAATAAATAAAAATAAAAGATAAAAAGCAATTGTGTAGCGTAACGCCACTGGTATGAAGCAGGACCCAGCAGATCTGGGAGCTACAGCAGAACTAGTGACGTTGTTAAAGCGCAGCAAAGGAAGATGAGACCAACAGGCTTACATACCTTTCCGCTTCGTCAGCATCGTTGGCCTTTGGAAATGAATTGATTGAATGATAAACTTTATTGATCGCACTGTGGAGAAATGTACTGTTTAACTTGTTCTAACTGCGTTATAACTGCATATGTTGCAGTTAAGGCGGGATATGTAAGACTTCCTTCATGAATAGTTCTAGTTCTCTTCACATTTAATAGATTTATGCTTCTGCTCTAAACCAGGTCACTGCCGTCTGAATCAACCAGTGGAGATTAAAACTGATGATCTTATAGTGAGTGAAATTCATTGACAATAAAATTTTGCCCTAAATAAGTTCTAGAAATTATGCTTTTAAACAAGAAGTTTCTGCTACAATGCTGCCCCCTGGTGTTAGAACTGGATGGCTGCTTCCTGGTATGAAGGTTGTAGAACTGGAGAGGTTGACCTGCTTTTGGATGAAACTTTACTCAGATGCAACAGGTCAAAACCTGTCCTGCAGATATGAGGAACTCCTAGAAGATTTAAAGTGAGAAACTGTGTCTGAAGGCTGACAATATTCTGAAGCTAACAGGTGATTTATGTGTTGGTGAAGATTCATAGCAATTCTAAAAAAGTTAAAAAACAAGCACTTGTTTTTTAACTTTTTCAAATTTCCCTTCCCATCAAATTTCCCTTCCCATCCAGGAAGCTGTCCATCCATCCATTTTCTATCACTCTTATCCCTGCTGGGGTGGCGAGGGGTGCTGGTGTCTATCTCCAGCTGTCTACGGGTGAGAGGCGGGGTCCATCCTGGACAGAGAGGCGGGGTCCACCCTGGACAGAGAGGCGGGGCCCACCCTGGACAGAGAGGCGGGGCCCACCCTGGACAGAGAGGCGGGGCCCACCCTGGACAGAGAGGCGGGGCCCACCCTGGACAGAGAGGCGGGGCCCACCCTGGACAGAGAGGCGGGGCCCACCCTGGACAGAGAGGCGGGGCCCACCCTGGACAGAGAGGCGGGGTCCCACCCTGGACAGAGAGGCGGGGCCCACCCTGGACAGAGAGGCGGGGTCCACCCTGGACAGAGAGGCGGGGCCCACCCTGGACAGAGAGGCGGGGTCCACCCTGGACAGAGAGGCGGGGCCCACCCTGGACAGAGAGGCGGGGCCCACCCTGGACAGAGAGGCGGGGTCCACCCTGGACAGGTCGCCAGACCATCGCAGGGAAACACAGAAACAAACAACCATTCTCTCACAACTAAGGAGAATTTAGAGAAGCCAGTTAACCTAACAGTCATGTTTTTGGACTGTGGGAGGAAGCTGGAGTACCCGGAGAGAACCCAGGCATGGTCAGAGAGAACATGCTAAGTCCATGCAGAAAGACCCTGGACCGGGAATCGAACCGAGAACCTTCCTGCTGCAAGGCGGCGGTGCTACCCACTGCCGCATCACGTTCCCTCTAACACTGGCTAATGGAGGAAACGTTGAAACCCTCCTCCAATCAAAACCAGCACACCTGAACCTTCATCCCAGCTTTAATTTTTTCTTCATCAATAACAGAAAGATAATAGGAAAAAAAACTTTAAGAAAACATACAATGATCCCCGTTTTAAACTGTTTTAAAACAAAACAAAATAAAGCATGAATCACAGTTAAAAGAAATAAAAATACCAGCATGTGATGTTAACTGTAAACTAAAACAAAAACCTTTTTTGATTCCTTTTTCTCAGTGACTCAGATTCATTAATTAATAGCTTTTCCATTTCATTTTTCATTTTCATTTCAAAAAGTTTATTTCAAACCTGCACATATTTTACAATACAAACAATACATGCATGGCTTGAAAAGGGGATGGAAGAAGCAAAAGCTTCTACATGTCCGATCCCCTCCCGCTCATCCCAAGGACACTCCTGCAAACGACAAGACCAACAACCCATCCACACTCATGCATACAAGTCAACACACCGGCCCAACGCTCCCCGTCCCTGCAACCCCCCCCCACACCACCCCACCCTCATAGAACATCACTCACTCTCTTCCAGGTATTTTCTCAGGACATCCCGCTTAAATATTTTTTTGAAACAGTTTATATTTTCACAACACTTTTGTTCCTCCGCTAAACTATTCCAGAGGGCGACACCACGACTTGAGATGCACGTTGATTTTAAGGTAGTTCTTACTTTTGGTTGGTAGAATCGGTTTTCGCCTCTAAGATTATAAGTGCGAAGTGCCTCCCGCTCCTGAAAGAGTTTTAAGAGATTTTCTGGAAGAGAGCCAGTTGACGCTCTGAACATTATTTGCGCAGTTCTTAAGTTTACAAGATCAAACAATTTTAAATTGGAGGATTGTAGAAACAAAAGATTTGTGGGATGTAAATAATTTACTTTATGAACGATTCGAATGGCTCTTTTTTGCAGCGTAACCAGGGGCTGAAGATCGGTCTTAAAATTGTTTCCCCAAACCTCGATACAATAATTCAAATACGACATGACAAGTGAGCGATACACAAGGAACAATGCACTTTGGTTGAGGAAGTGACTCAGTTCATCACTCCCACACATTTAGCAACTTTTGTGCGCAAATAATCAGAGATGGCAAAAGTACTCACTTTCCGTACTTGAGTAAAAGTACAGATACTTGTGTTAAAAAATACTCTGGTAAAAGTGGAAGTACTGATTAAACTTCTTTACTCAAGTAAAAGTAACAAAGTACAGGCTTGTAAATTTACTTAAAGTATAAAAGTAAAAGTAGAAACAACTTTTTTCATGCCGTTGCCTACATTTTAAATGGATGTCTGCCAATAGGACTAGATCTCCGTTGTGTTCATTTTCAATCATCTCGTCGTCCATGCTACTATGCTAACGCCACCGCCACCAAGCTGCAATGATTCGCCGCCAATGAATACCGCCGAATCTGTCGATTCATCTTGTAGTGGTGCGTCAAATGCAACGTAGATTCCCATCCAATTAGATTGAATTTGGTATTGATGACGTGAAAAATAATAACGGTAACTCCATTGAAATGATTCAAAACTAAAGTAACGAGTCAATTTTTTAAAATGTAAGGAGTAGAAAGTACAGATATTTGTGTAAAAATGTAAGGAGTAGAAGTAAAAAGTCGCTATAAAAATAAGTAGTAAAGTAAAGTAAAAATATCAGAAAAATCTACTTGAGTACAGTAACGAAGTATTTGTACTTCGTTACTTCCCATCTCTGGCGAAAAGTACAACCTTCATAACAGAAGACACATTCCAAATATCATTTATGTACATAATAAATAACGTTGGACCCAAAATGGTGCCCTGCGGTACTCCACACGTTATGCCCAGATTTATGTTGTCCAAACTGTATAATTTGCTTTCTATCCTCCAAAAAGCTCTGTAACCACTCGTTAGATAACCCTCTAATGCGTTTCCAGCTTTTTTAATAGTGAACTGATCGATGGTGTCGAATGCCTTCTGTAAATCAATAAAAATTCCCAAAACAAATTTACCTTTATCAATGCTATCTGTAATGCTTTCAGTTAAATCGATTATTGCAAGTGATGTGGATCTGTTTTGTCTGAACCCATACTGGCTTTCGGCTAACAATTTGTTTTGTTCTATAAATCTGCGAAGTCGACAATCAAATAATTTTTCTACGATTATAGAAAACTGTGGCAAGAGTGAAACCGGACGAAAGTTGGTGAAAGTATTCTTATTTCCAGATTTGAAGAGTGGGATTACTTTAGCATTTTTCATTCTGTTGGGAAATACTCCATTTTGGAAGGATAGATTGCAAATATGTGTAAATGGTTTAATGATTTCTTCTGCCACCCCTCGAACCAATCTCATGTCTAAGTCATCTATGTCATGTGACTTTTTGTTTTTACATTTTTTAATTATACTCAAAACCTCTTTTTCATTTTTAGGGGCCAGAAATATTGAATTGAAATTATTATTTATTAAATTCCTGCACCGATCATCTTCCATTTTTATCCAGCGTGTTCAGTGAACAAAACCATCCATGAGATGCAGAAACTAAATCCATGATGTGGTAGATTTCCTTAGTTCTTCAGTCTCAAAGATTGTTTCCGGTAATAGGTTTGGTGTTCTGGTCCAATCCACAGAGAGATTTTCAACTGTACAGAGTCCTAAAAAAAAAACAAAGCAAAATAAAAATGATCTCTAATTGCATTTCCTCAGCAAACCTTCAGCTTAAACCAAATCACTGATTCGGTACCTTATGTGCAATTCAGCCTCTTCTAGCCCTGCTACCTGGAGGCATTTAAATGACAGATAAAAGGTTAGACATGAACTTTTTCTGAAAAAGAGATAAAAACCCAGAGAAAACCAATCATATAATCATTAAACAGATTTGATCTGAGGTAGAACTCATTTCCCCCTCAGGAATTTATGTCTCCAAGCAGCATATTTATAAAGATAAAAAACAACTGACAAGAACCAAAGTTTAAACCGTTTCAAAACAAAACAGAAAATGGAATATAAAATATAACAAAGGTAATCCATCGCAAACTACCAGGGTAGAATATTAAAAACTAATCAAAACAGCTTGAAATGGGAGCACTTAGTAAACTTTGGGTGTTTTCTAAAGAGAAAACTTGCACTCCTCCGTGTCTCCAGAAAGACGTTGCCTCCAATTTAAGCAGTTCTTTGTTTTAAATAAGCTGTTATTATTTTGATAGGATGTAAATGTAAAGTTTGAAGTTTTGGCGAGTGTTGGCCTAGTGGTTAGAGCAGTGCGTTTGTGTTCTTGGAAGGTTACAAGTAACCGGTTCGATCCCCGCACCCTGCACTCTGGGTCCCTGAGCAAGACCCTAAACTGCTCCCCGGGTGCCGCACAATGGCAGCCCTCTGCTCCCCAAGGGTTAAATGCACAGAGGGAATTTCTGCAGTGTGAGTTTATAAAGTTCAATTGTTAATTATTATTATTAAATTAATGTGTATATAACTTTTTCACGTTCTCATAATTTTCCTTTGTCACAATTTTACAATAACATTTAAACTGCAAATGTAAATATTACTCCTCAGTTCATCTTTATTGAAGGTTTCAAGCTTGCAAACATTTTTTTGGAGTTAGGGCCCAATATCAATGTGTTTCATGGGGCCCCAAAGGGCTCGTTATGCTAAACGCACGAACAATCCATGCAGAAAATGATTCTTTTCCAAAGCCTCTTTGTGTCATCATTTCTTTCCACAAGTTTTTTCCACAATCTGTTCATAGCGGTGATGTTGATTAAACTGTCGAGGGGAAAAAGTATTCAACTATTTACTGTAGTTAAATAAACAGAGATAGATGGATTCCACTCAGTTAGCATTTTATTTCATCTTTGCAAAGCGAGAACAGGACATCATCCAGCCCTTATTGCAGAGTAATCAGCCCTGTTCTGATCTGGCCAGTTCGTCTCCCTTAGTTACAACAATGGAAATGCTGAAGTTTGTGTCACAATCAAAGCAAATATCTACCTAAAGCAAAAAACAAACAGCACAAGAAAGAATGTAAATGTTTTAGGAACTACCTCATAAAAACATCAGGAAGAGCCAAACACCCCCAACAGCATAAACAGCCCCCTTCATCTTAGGCATGTTGTGACCTTGGAGCTCTGAGGCAGAACAAAACTCAGCAATCATACATCTGTATATATACTTACATAAGTACATGTAAAAGAGATTAATAGGACATAGATTTTTTTTAACCACAACAAGCTAAATCACAGGATGTCTTTAGATCTTTACATTTGCGAACCTTCGCAGGCAGGAGCTGTTTCTCGCTAGCCTCGTGAGACCATCCTGATCTCGCGAGCTTTCAAGATTTCACTCGCAGATCAGTCTGGAGACGTTCACCAAACGAACGTCCAATCAGCGTTGGCTTTGAGGCGGGTTGAGGTGTGACGCAACGAGTAGCGCGACGGTTCAGTCTAAAGAACATGGCGGCTTCAGCCGATGAAACTAGCGTTAGCGTGGCTATGGAGCAAGTTTTATCGGAATTACAGAGTATTTCTTCATTGAAAGAAGAGCAAAACACTGCTCTGGAGGCTTTTCTCAGAGGAAAAGATGTTTTTGCTCTTCTCCCGACTGGTTTCGGCAAGAGTTTGATCTATCAATTGGCTCCTCTTCGTCGTCGCTCTGTTAGTACGTCATATGCTTCGTTGATCTGATTGGTTTATTTGGCCCGTCTATCACCAACATAGGCCAATCAGCTAACCAGTATTTTCGCCCCTTCCCAAAATTACTTCAACGGAAGGTTTCCAGCGGAGTCAGGTTAGTTTCTCGCATGGAATACGAGAGAAACAATACAGACACATAAAGTATAAACCTTGCTTTAGTCAGTCTGGCTGGCCAGACTAGGCCAATAGTGACCGAAGGTTTGTAGCGATAATATCTGATTTTTAGTTGTCTTTAATCAGAAATCCTTTAAGATAAAACAAGTACCTGCTGATCATTTCTGCGTGGTCCTCCTCTAGAATTCATACCTAGATGTATAAATAAGAGATAAAGGTTAGACATCACCATTTCTAGAATAATACATATCCAAATATGGCATCATTCAGTCCTGTCACTGAGACTTAAATGATGCAAATCTATCAACAAGAACAGGAAAAACAAGAGATAATATTTCCATAAGTATTCCCTGTCTTAATACTTTATCAGCACTTTGATTCTCCCAGCCTTCTTAGACCTGATGCCGTTGTGCAGAACTCATCATTCTTATGATGAAGCATGGTAGTGGCAGCCTCATGATATGGGGCTGTTTTTCATCAGACACCTTGATGAGAGGTGGATGGAGTTTGCCAGAATATAAAATTAATTTATTATCACCATGAAGAGGTGGTTCTGTTTTCGCAGACTGAAGGTCACCTTTGTCTGCTTTCACATAGGAAGTGGTGAACCCAGTGCATCGCTTCAAACCCAGCATTATATGTGTGGCAGTTACTGGCAGGGGGGGGGGGGTGCACTGCACCGAGCTGAGAACCAAGCACATAGAGCAGATGGTCTGAGTCATCCTGCACGGTTCTCAGGACTGAACTTTGAGGGCCAGGAGACGATCATGGTGATCATGTTACCAGGAGCCAATCAGAAATCCTGGTTTCTGAATGACTGTCAGCTGGGTGAGTGCGGTCGGCAGCCCAGCTGCTCTGAGCTCAGTGTCAGCGGCTGGATGAGCCTCCAGCAGCTAACAGCTTCTCTCTGCCACAGAGCTGCAGACTTTGGTGACACAGCGGCTGCAGGAATCTGGTTCAGTCTGGTTTCCTGTCCTGTTTGCTGTTCCTCCTTTACCAGCCCCTGTTCACACAGCCTCTCTGTGACTCCTTGTTGCTGGCGCTGCTGCTGATCTTTCACCTTCTTCTCTGTGTTTTTACCCCCAAACCACAAAATGATCTGTGCTTCCTGTTGTTTACCTTCCAGATGTTTGTGGCATCTTTTTCTGCAGAGAACCAGCAAAGCCCCAGATAGCAGGATGCCAGAGAGGGTCAGAGTCAGAGCTGCAACCAGCAGAAGCTCTGTGGACATTTCTAGAGAACATGTTGGACACAAAGCATGGGGAGGAGTTTGTTTCTGCAGACAGACGCCATTTCTACTCAAACAGAGGCGGCACACAGCGGGGAGGGGATTCAGGACTTTGAGGACTAGATGTACCTTCAGATGTTGGCCTCTGCCGGACCAGAACCGACTGATTAGTGGTTTCAGTGGAAGCTGAAGGTGTGAGACTGTAGTTGGAGCTCAGTGGTGCTGCTGGTGTGGAGGTTAAATGAGCTGAATCTGAACCGGAGGCTGAAGAGTCTGAAAATGCAGAGAAAGATGGAAGATGGAGACATGATGAAGTTTGGTAAAGTTTGGTGCAGCATTATGCTGTGGGTTGTGTTGAGAGATGTAGCTTCCATAATTCGCTGAAAAATTAGCAGTATTTTTCCCTCTTTAGTATTAAAAGGTATTATTATCATATATATCAGTGCCTAATATATATGGTAGAAATGATATTCCTAAACCGAAACTGTGAACTTTCCCTGTAAAATAAACTACTTCAAATACTGAAATCCAATGAAGTGAAATCGATACAGTTTTTATTTTCTAGTCTAGCTTTTGAAGCAACAATCAGCCATAGGACAGATAAAAGAGTCTGGTTCATTATTCTTCTTAAATTCCCCTTTTTAATCACCTTTATGGTCTAGAAACAGGCAGTAACAGACCCCATTAACCAAAACAGCCTGGCAGCCAGCAAATGACTGCTCTGTTGACCAATCACACGCAGCTTCAGTAGAAAAATAACTTCTAAATATAAAAGTGGCAGATTTGGGAAAATAGGATAATCACTTGTTGGTCATTATACTCAATTCCAATAAAGTTGACATTGTTTTTTTTTTTTATCATGAAATCATGTTTTCTTTAAATCATAATCGCAGAACTGACCTGAGATGTTTGTTGATTTGTCGTTTAAGAGTTCAGTTTTTTACTGTTAATCTGATTATAGTGTGAACTAAATCAAGGAGGAGAACCTGTCAGAAGCTGCAGAGGAGCTGATGGAGGTTCACCTCCCAGCAGGTCAACCAAGCACGGACACCATTGGGTGGATTAAATCAGACCCAGATCCAGTCCTGAAGGACCAGTACCCTGCAGTCTGAAGACAAGTCCTATTGCCCCAACACCACTGATCCAGATTCTGTTAATACTTCCTCTTTATTCAGATACTTTTGAGTTATTAATGCATATTCATAGTCCCATGCAGCCTCAGTGTGAGCGGCCATCTGCTGAGGCCCACTGGGGTTCAAGGAGACAGAAGCAGACATAGAAAAAGAAGCATAGATACAAAAGGCAACTGTCAACCAGCTCCACAGGCGGCCCCGTCCAGGAAACACACAGCCAGGCAGACGAGCTCCGAGCCAGCTCCCATGTCAGAGGATGAAGAGAGCACATCCAGTTAGTCACAGTCAGAGAAACAGGACTACACTGGAAAACAGGCCAAGCTCCAACATCTAGAAACAAAGGTGTTGATGGCAGCAGCACAGCTGATATTTCTCTCCAGGATGGAGTCACAGCCAAACAGGAACAGACCAGATGAAGCTACTATGAGGAAAAGCAGAGAGAGCAGAACGTTAGAGATTGAACTAACAGATTCTGCAGAGTGGGAGAATAGAGATAGAATGAAGCAGAATGATGAAAAAGGGGTCCCTATGTCCTCCAGCAGTCTAAGCCTATAGCAGCAGAACTATAGAGATAGCTCAGGATAATCTGAGCCACTCTAACTATAAGCTTTATCAAAAAGGAAAGTTTTAAGCCTAGCCTTAAAAGTAGACAGGGTGTCTGCCTCACGGACTAAAACTGGTAGTTGGTTCCACAGGAGAGGAGCCTGATAACTAAAAGATCTGCCTCCCAATCTACTTTTAGAAATTCTAGGAACCACTAGTAAACCTGCAGATTGAGAGCGAAGTGCTCTGTTAGGAACATAAGGAACAATCAGATCTCTGATATCAGATGGAGCTTGGCCATTTAAGGCTTTATATGTGAGAAGGAGGATTTTAAATTCTATTCTGGATTCAACAGGAAGCCAATGAAGAGAAGCCAGGATAGGAGAGATATGATCTCTCTTTTTCATTTTCATCAGAACTCTGGCTGCAGCATTTTGGATCAGCTGAAGGCTTTTAACTACAGTTTGTGGACTTCCTGATAGTAAAGAATTACAATAGTCCAGCCTTGAAGTAACAAATGCATGGACTAGTTTCTCAGCATCACCCCTGGACAGGAGATTGCTCATTTTTGCAATATTCCTCAGATGAAAGAAGGAAATTCTAGAAACCTCTTTGATATGGGATTTAAATGACAGGTCCTGATCAAAAATAACACCAAGATTTTTTACTTTATTATCTGAAATCAGTTTAATCCCATCCAAATGAAGTGACTGGCTAATCAGCTTCTTTTTCAGAGACTCTGGTCCAAAGACTATAACTTCTGTTTTGTCTGCATTCAGAAGCAGAAAGTTAAGAGTCATCCAGGTTTTTCTGTCTTCAGACATGCCTGTAATCTATGTAATGGGTTAGCTTCATCTGGATTATAGACAGATATAGCTGGGTATCATCAGCATAACAGTGAAAATTAATCCCATGCTGTCTAATAACTCTACCGATTGGGAGCATGTATAAAGTAAAGAGAATTGGTCCTAGCACCGATCCCTGTGGTACTCCACAGGTAACCTTTGAGCATGAGGAAGATCTGTCATTAACATGAACAAACTAAAATCGATCAGATAGATCAGATTTAAACCAGTCTAGTGCTGTTCCTTTAATTCCAACAAAATATTCAAGTCTTTCTAAAAGAATATTATGATCAACTGTATCAAATGCAGCACTGAGATCCAACAGGACGAGGACAGATACAAGTCCATTATCTGAGGCCATGAGAATATCATTAGTGACTTTCACCAGAGCTGTTTCAGTGCTATGATGAGCTCTAAAGCCAGACTGAAACTCTTCAAAAAGTTCATTATGGTGTAAGTGATCGCAAACTTGTTTGGCAACTACTTTCTCAAGAATTTTGGATAAGAAAGGAAGATTGGATATAGGTCTATAATTGACCAAGTCATCTGGGTCAAGAGACGGTTTCTTAAGCAGAGGTTTAATTACAGCAACCTTAAAAGCTTTAGGTACATATCCCTGTAACAGAGATAGATTAATCACATCTAAAATGGAGGAGGAGATCAAAGGGAATACCTCCTTAAATAACCTGGTTGGAACTGGATCTAACATACAAGTTGAAGGCTGAGATGAAGACAATAATTTTGCTAATTCAGAAAGTTCAACTGGATCAAAGCAGTCTAAACCCGGTTCAGATTCCATGACTACCTCAGGTACAATCACGGATAGAGGAGTGCTTATGATCTTATTTTTAATAAGATCAATCTTATTTATAAAGAATCCCATAAAATCATTGCTGCTAAGAGCAGGTGGAATGGACGGTTCAACAGAGCTATGGCTCTGGGTGAGTTTGGCAACTGGATTAAAAAGAAATCTAGGACTATTCTTATTCTCCTCTATTAATGAGGAGAAGTATGCTGCTCTTGCTTTACAAAGGGTCCTCTTATACAGCAGTAAATAATTTTTCCAGACTAGGAAGGACTCCTGCAGGCCTGTGGAGCGATATTTTCTCTCCAGTTTCCTAGCATTTTGCTTCAAAGTACGCAGCTCTGCATTAAAACAAGGAGCAAGCTTTCTATTTTTAACGGTTTTCATTTTCAAGGGAGCTGCGTTGTCTAAGGCAATACGCAGAGAACTAGCAACCCCATCAACAAAATCATCAACCTGTGAAGGGGAATAAGCTATGCTTTTGCACTCTGCAGCACTGCTCAGCGACACAGAGGAGAGAGAAAGTGAAGCAGATTCTTTAAAATGTATAACTGCTCTATCTGATAAAGATCTACTAAAATGTAACCTTCTTTTGGGGGAGGAGAACTCTGTTAAAGTAATCCTGAAGGTTATTAGAAAGTGGTCAGAGAGGACAGGGTTGTGAGGAAATACTGTTATTTCTTCACATTCTATGCCGTATGTCAGCACAAGATCCAAAGTATGAAGATGAGAATGCGTGGGACTATTCACATTTTGAACAAAGCCAAAAGTGTCTAAGATAGTATTAAAGGCTGCTCTTAAGCTATCGCCTTCAATGTCAGCATGGATGTTAAAATCTCCCACTATGATGACCCTGTCAGTATTTAATACCAAATCAGAAAGGAACTCTGAAAACTCATCTAAAAATTCAGAGAAAGGACCTGGTGGACGATACAAAGTTACAAAAAGAAGAGGTTTTCTTGCCTTGAAATTTGGATGAAGGAAATTAAGGGTTAAATGATCAAAGAGTTGTAGGTATTAACTGTTTTGGGAGTAATCAGTAAGTCAGACTGGAAGATTGTTGCTACTCCTCCTCCTCGCCCAGAACTTCTGGGGATGTGAAAATTTAAATAGCTTGAAGGAGTTGCCTCGTTTATGCTCACATAATCCTCTTGCTGCAGCCAGGTTTCTGTAAGGCAAAACAAGTCAATGTGATTATCACAAATCAAGTCATTAACTAGCAGACTTTTAGAGGAAAGCGATCTTATGTTAAACAGACCGCATTTAATCATTTTAACTTTTTCCCCAATTGGAGTTATTTTCATTTTTATTAGATTATCATGATTTACTCCTTTGGGAATCTTTTGCTAATTTATTAGATTTTGGTCGTGGGCGTTAATAACGCTGTTACTCCCATCACTGTTAGATACAGAGATATCACAGAAAAAACAACTTAATTCAGACGGAGATAGTGTGGACAGCAACAACTTTGTTCAACAGTCCAAACAGGAAGTGAATACGTTTCACCATCAGCAGCAGTAGCACTCTTTAGTGGCAGAAGGATCCATCAGAATGTGTATAATATTACCGTAAATCCTCTAATAAAGGACGGGGCCTTTATTTCACTCAGGTGCATCTTGGTCCAGGCCATTATTGGAAGGAGGCCAGAATTAGAGGCAGGCCTCTATTTCTATTTGATCAAACAGACGACCAGTGGAATGAATAAAAAGCAGATTTTGTGTTTCTTTGAACCTGTAAAATACTTGGTTCATTTATTGAAAAAGTTAAGTTACCATGACGTTATATAGAACATTATTCAGACCTTTAGATCTTCCAGCAGCGGCAATTTTTCTGCACGGCAATACGAAAAAAAAAGCCAAACTGACTTGCGAAACAAAGTTTTTAAAAAAAATTAATGGAAACTTTTTATTTGAGGCAGGCTAAGTGGAAGCAGGCTACCAGTATTATATATTTCAAGGGAAATTCAGAACAATGAAGGTCACATACACGGTAACTGTGTGTCTCAGCTAGCGACTTTTCAGACCCCTCTAGCACTTTAACTTAAAAAAAGTGCCTAGCGCCAAATGTAGCAACTTTTTTTCCTGCTACTGGAGACTTTGGAGACAACATCTAAAAGCAGCTCAGTGGTAAGCTTGAGCTTAGTGCTTGGAAAAAATCTTTCATTCCTTTAGAGACAGCATGAAAAGTCAGCTGAGTACAAAACATAGAGAGGAAAACAAGAAGAAAAGGGACAAGAAGAGAGGGACACAACCTAGAACAGATAATGGATGTCTATTCTATTAACATTTTCTATCTGTAAAATGGGTCTATTTTATGTGTTGTCTTCTCCATTCAGAGGGGCCCCCTGCCTGTCTTTTTCTAGGGCCCCATATTTCCTGAATCCGCCCCTGTGTATAAAATGAATAACAATAATTATTTGCTGTAAAATGTTCCCTCCGTCCTTCAGACAAACATCTCAGCAGCTTTAACAGAAACTGACCTTCTGCAATGATGAGTCTGAACTCCTGGTAGATCATGGCGGATGAAGAGTCGCCCAAACCACATCTGTACAGTCCTGAGTCAGACGGCTTTAGTTTGGAGATCTTCACATAGAAAACGTAAATGTCTGATGAAAACTCTTTAAGGTATTCAATGCTGTATCGTTCTGTTTGAGCTTTGTTCTCTCTGGTTTGGATCAGAATGTTTCCCCTTTCACAGTTTTCCCTGCAGAAGATCTTCCAGGATCCAGAGAACGACATGCCACATGCAGCTGAGACGTCTTCTCCAGCTGCTCTATGGAGACGTTTCAGAGCATCAACAGAAGGGCTGTTTGTGGCCTGCAGAGCTGCAGAGGAGAACAACATGGTGGATCAGTGCCTGCTGACAGAAACCACAGGGTTAGCAGGAGGTCTGGGTTAGCTCGGTGACCATGAACTCGGCCCAGTTTCCACTGAAGCAGTGGCCTGCAGTCTGCCCAACACGGAGCAGGGGAAGCTTTAACTTTTAAATGTTGTTTATCAATACGCTACATAACTGCTAATTTAAGTCATTGTTTTGCTATAGCCCTCTGTATTTATTTGTCTATCCTCATCCCCCAATACATCTTCCTACATCTTATTTAATTGATTTTATTTTTCTATTGTATATACTGTGTCTAAACATCCTCTATTTTCTTGTATGTGTAATTTTTTTCCTGCTACTGGAAATACAATTTCCCGAAGGGAGTAATCCCAAGGGATTAATAAAGTCAAGTCTAAGTCTAAGTCTAAGTCTATTCCACAGATTGTAACTAGTTATAAAATCAGTGACAACTGATTATATTCAGAAGATCAAATAAATACTAATTAATAAAAAATGGTGTGAAGACAGATTCTGTTATTCTAGTTTGATCCCAATTTTAAATCAATGTGATTTTTTAATTTAGTTTCTATTATTGTCTTTGATTCATTTATTATCATTAAAATGTGTTTTTCCCAAACAGTCAGAATTCCATGAACTGCTGTGAAGCCTGGATGTCTGTTTATCTGCTGCTGCCTGTTTCTTCTGCAGGTCCATCAAGCCAAACATCTACAGCTCAACACTGAAGGAAGGTTTTCTCCTTTCAGTCATTTCTTTTATGGCCTCTTTTAGAAAAACCAAACCTGTTTGCAGCTTGTAACGACTTGCTGCTGTGGCCCCGACATAAAGAGGCAGATGGACGGACTCGCACCATCAACTTCTGGCTCTAGTCGGGTTTAAAATCAGACTGTTTTTGTTGTAGAAACATCACATTGGAGGTAAAGTATATTTATTGGTTAATTGGTTAATTCAGAGGACGTAGTAACACAGGTAGAATGGACAAGGTGTCCAATCATGTCCCTGCTGTGGAGAGACAGTTATCAGAGGACAGATGAAGGTTCTGGTTCCTGGATCAGCTTCTTACTATAAACCCGAAAATCACTTCTGAACATTTCTTCTGAGATTTTTCATTATTTTCCAACAGAAATATTAAACTATTAAAACTGTAGCATCATTTCTGTCCTTGAAGGTTTTAGTGAAAAATGTTTCTGGTTTGTTTTATCTCGTCATACGGCGCTTTGGTTTGATATTTGCCTTAAATATGACTTGATTTTGACATATTGGGCATATTTTCTGTCATATAAGAACAATCAGGAATTTATGAATCTACATCCAAACTAACAGGAATAAAATTCTTCATGAGGCCTTAAACTTCTTTCCAGAATCTCACTGAAAACATTTTTGCGGACATTAATTTATTAAAAAAAACAGAGAAAATGGAAAACAGCAAAAACATCCCAAAATTTTATTGACTTGTAAATCTGACAGAGAAACGATAAACCTTAATAAAACGGAAACTCTGACTTCTTAGAATGGAATAAAAACTCGTTTGGTCTGAACATTATTCTAGGTTCCTGTTCTTTATTTCTCAGTTATATAATTAATGTTTCAGTTCATATTAAAATCATTAAACTGATGAAAGCCGATAAAAGCCTCCATCTGTCTGCAGAGCAACAACAATAAAACAGGACCTGATTAAACGCAGATCAATAAAAGTTATTAATTCTGCCTGATTTTGGACGATCATGTCTGATGATGTGAGAAAAGCAAATAATGTGAAATACTCACAGAGGAGAAAGAAGAAAATCAGGGCAGCAATCATGTTGAAATAGATTTCCTGCTGCTTCTTTTCTCATGTCTTGCTCTTTTACACCAAAGGTTAAACATGACACCCCTCCCCCCCTTTCTTTCAGCTGCAGCCTAATATATGGCATCAGTTAACCCCTGCTTGCCTGAAGGTAAATACAGTTAGCTTTAGGAAGGAGAAACATGACTGATTTCCTTTGAAACAGAACCTGAACTAAGCAGATAGATGTTTAAAAACAGATCAGAGCTTTGAGCCGTACTAATCGTTACCAAAGGGCAGCGCCCTGCTGCTGCAGAGCGGAGGGGAAATCTCTTCTGAGAGTGGAATAAACAGCTGATTAATGTGCAACATACTCATGAAATCAATCAATTTAGAATACATTTAATTCAGTTTGATGACTGCATATATGAACTTTAACGATTAATGATGATTTTTGCACTGATGACTGGATAATTGGTTCATTACTTCCATCTGCCTAGCTCCGCCCAGATTTCATTCTCACTTACAGTATTAGATCCACCTGTTCAGTTCATATTTAAACTGCTTGTTCCCAGCCATCAGGGCCAGATTATTTGAGCCGTGTGTCAGATTTCTCTAGGGTAACCACTGTGTTTCTGATTACTCATACTCATCTCCCGCTTTATCTGGAACCGGGTCGTGGGGGCAGCAGACTAAGCAGAGACTCCCAGACTCTCCGCAGACACCTCCTCCAGCTCTGTTGGGGGAAGCCCTAGGCGCTTCCAGGCCAGCCGAGAGACAGTCTCTCCAGCGTGTCCTGGGTCGTCCCCTGGGCCTCCTCCCGCTGGGACGTGCCTGGAACACCTCCCGAGGGGGGCGTCCAGGGGGCATCCGAAGAAGATGCCACCTCAACTGACTGAGCCTCTCCCGAATGACCGAGGTCCTCACCCTATCTCTAAGGGGAATAGGGTGAGGAGCTCGGTCATTCGTTTCTGATTAGTTGATCCTAACTAGTTTCCACTCCTGGACTTCTGAGTTTGGCGTGCCCCTGTTCTGATCTGTTTGCCTGACCTGTCTTTGGCCTGCTAGTTGGATGCAGCTTTCCAAGGTTTGAAGACGTTTCTCTTCCCCTCCAGGAAGCTTTCTCAATGAAATGTCTGGATCCGCAGTGAGTTTGAGGCTTTATATCGATAAGGCTATTGCTTGGTATTGCTTGGAAACATGCAAATTGAAACCGACCAGCGGGTCGTTTGGTTCCGTCGTTAGCCTGTAATTATCTGAAACCTGTCTATGATTCTGAAGGTCGGTCGTTAAAGGGGGGATTGTTCAACTGGTTGAAGAGAGGAGGTACTTTGTTCCTCTGTGATTGGGGGGGTGATATCTGGAAGGGATCATCTCTATAACTGAATTGTAAGTTTTTGGAAGCTGAAACCTGAGTCCCCCCCCCCTCTGTTTAAAGTTGTTTTTTCTTTCTTAACATAGATGGCTTCCTTCCTCTCAAACCAACTGTCCTCTTTATCCAAATGTGAACATTCTGGTCCTCCAAAGAATGTCCTTTGACCACAAGGTGTAGGTGTACTGTGGAGTCTTGTCCAGAGGCGGCCGCTCTTCTGTGTTGGGCCATGCGTCTGTGGAGCGGTTGTTTGGTTTCTCCAATATAAAGATCAGAGCATTCCTCGCTGCACTGAACCGCATATACCACTCCGCTCATATTGGGTCTGGGGGTTTTATCTTTAGGATGCACTAGCCTCTGTTTAAGGGTTTGGTTTGGCTTGAAATGTTCTGGGATCTTGTGTTTGGAGAAAATCCTCTTGAGCTTTTCAGACACTCCAGCAACATAAGGGATTGTGATGTTTTTGTGTTTAATTTTCCCATCGCTGTCTTCTGTTGCGTGTCTTTTGGATTTCCTTGCTGATTTGATAAAAGCCCAGTTTGGATATCTACAGTTTGGGAGAGCATCTTTGATGTGTTTCTGTTCTTTTTGCTTCCCATCTGTTTTAGTAGGGACATGTTCTGCCCGGTGTTTTAAGGTTCTGATGACTGAGAGTTTGTGTTCCAGTGGGTGGTGTGAGTCAAAAAGAAGTTACTGGTCTGTGTGAGTAGGTCTCCTATACACTTCAATGTTTAGGGTTCCATCTCCTTCCATGCTCACCAGGCAGTCCAGAAAGGGTAGTTTGTTGTCCTTGGCATCCTCTCTGGTGAATTTGATGTTACGGTCAACAGAGTTGATGTGTTTGGTGAAAGCTTCCACTTCCTCTAGCTGGATTTTGACGAAAGTGTCATCCACGTATCTAAACCAGTGGCTTGGTGGTGTCCCGTTGAAAGTGTCTAAAGCTCTCTTTTCCATTTCTTCCATGTAAAGATTGGCTACAATTGGTGATACTGGAGATCCCATTGCGCAGCCATGCTTCTGTCTGTAAAAATTACCTCTGAATTTGAAATTGTCATGATGCGATGGTTTTACTAGCCCAAATGCAGACTCACAGACACAGAGGGAGGATAAAAAGTCCAGAATTTATTGGAACCTGTTGACAGACTTGCAAGATGCAGGTTCAGACAGGCATGGTGGCACAGGTAAGACAACGATCCAGCACAGAGGGAAGTTCAGACTCAGCTTATATAGGGAGCTTCCTTAATCAGCAGATAGAAAACAGCTGATCCAAGCTGAGCCCAAACTCCCCAGGCATGGATCCACGGCGCCCTCTGGTGGGCAAAGCCCCGGATCCTGACAGTACCCCCCCCTCAAGGGCGGATTCCAGACGCCCCAAAGAAGAAAAAAAAAAAACAACTCGCCCAGGAAGAGTCTCAGGTGGCCGGCCATGAAACCGGCAGCAGAGCAGAGTCTCAGAAGCTGCAGGGGCCTTGGAGGAGGGCGTCACCTCCGCTTCAGCAGGAAGCACCGGGAGAAACACTGTCTCCGCTTCAGCAAGAGGCCCCGAGAAGGACGCCGTCTCCGCTCCCGCTGCTCTGCAACAGGTCCGCCCACTACGGCTCCACATCCAGAGCAGAGGAAGCCGCCAACTGTGGCTCCACCTCAGGAACAGAGGGATCCACCGATTGTGGCTCCACATCCGGAGTCTCTGGAAGACGCAGAGCAGGCTCAGGGGTCTCCAGACGGCACAGAGCGGGCTCTCCAGGAGCGCGTAGGAGGAGTCTGCTGGGCTAGTCTGTTGGCTGGATCGTTCTGTCATGATGCGATGGTTTTACTAGCCCAAATGCAGACTCACAGACACAGAGGGAGGATAAAAAGTCCAGAATTTATTGGAACCGGTTGACAGACTTGCAAGATGCAGGTTCAGACAGGCATGGTGGCACAGGTAAGACAACGATCATGCACAGAGGGAAGACTCAGCTTATATAGGGAGCTTCCTTAATTAGCAGATAGAAAACAGCTGATCCAAGCTGAGCCCAAACTCCCCAGGCATGGATCCACGGCGCCCTCTGGTGGG
Organism: Cyprinodon tularosa; assembly: GCF_016077235.1. NCBI lineage: Eukaryota > Metazoa > Chordata > Actinopteri > Cyprinodontiformes > Cyprinodontidae > Cyprinodon > Cyprinodon tularosa. The sequence continues at coordinate 391,648 of NW_024039127.1, read as the reverse complement.
CAAAGCCCCGAATCCTGACAGAAATAGGTTGTGGAAAGACAAAGGCCCAGTAGTGTGCCGATCTGGTCCGGAGTGAAATTAGTCCTGTTGTTTAAGGCACTTTCTTGTTGAAGACGTGTCCTGACTGTTTCCACTGCCTCTGTTACAGGTTAGTGACTCACATGCTCGCTATCGTTCCCTTTCAGAGTTTTGTGGTCATTAAACGCAGTTTCTACCTCTACAGAGATTCCAGTCCTTCTGTCCCAGCTGACAAGCAGCAGATTTCAGGGCAGTAAATAAACACCCCCCATCAGCCCATGTGACTAGCTGATGGGGGGTTCATGACAAATTCACATCCTAGTACTTTCACCTTTTCCTGATCCATATTCTCTAAGAGATTATCAAATGCACCAACAAAACTGGTTCTTCTGTCTCATCTTATTTGCTGAATATTACCTCTGATTGCAATAAATGCTCACAGAACATTGAGAAACGGGTCTGTGCTTAGATCGTCTACTGCTTCAATGTGTACGGCTCGTCAACACAGACATGTTGTCATGATTTTATCTAAAGTTTGGACCCACATGCAGTGAAGCCAAACAGAGACACAGAGTAAAGGTTTGAACGGGTTTTATTGAAAGGTATTTAGAGTTCAGGGCAGAGTTCCTCCGAACTCTGCTTGGCCAGAAAACTGAAAGACGAGGGGAAGACAGACAGTTAGATTCAGGCTCAGTGGGGAATCCGAGTTGTTAATTTTGAAGGAGAGAAGAAGAGACACGTAGACTCCAGTCTGTGTGTTGGTCTTCCAGGGTTTGTTTGATTCGGTGGAGGGCGGAACAGGGTTTACCCGGAACTCGGACGGAGTGGAATGATGCAGCCGCTGGTTGCAACTCAGTTTTCCTGTGGTACTTGAACGGGTCGTGGTGAAGATGGCTTCCTTACTCAGAGAGAGATCTCAGCGTGCTCAAAGGTGGCTGGATCCAAACCTCCTGTTTGGAATCCGTCGCTCAGTGTAAGACTCAGTTGATCCCACTTGGGAGAAGGCGGTCAGGAAAGGTCCAGTTTGCAGGAAGGCTTCCTTCTGAAAGGCAAAGAACAAACAAAGTTGAGACTCAGGGAGAAACAAGCGCTCAGTAAAACTCAAAGTGATCTCAGCTTGGCTAGAGGACAAAAACTCAAAATGCTAAAACTCAGATTAGACTCAGCATTAACAAGGCTTGACAAGAGTACCCCAAACTGGCAAACACTCTGCCGTCGAAGTAGTGGCAACCAGCAGCTTCAGAGCAGTCCGGTGATGAGGCAACAGCTTGCAGGTGTGTGAGGAGGCGAAACAGAGCCAGGCGCCTCCTGGTGGTGGAAGGGAGAAACACAAAAGACAAGACAGACAGACGAACACAAAAACTGGGATCCTGACACATGTAAGTAGGAGTCCATACCTTTTGAGCTCTTTCCGCCCATCTTTACTTATAGTTGGACCAAAACAATCCATGCCTACAGCTGAAGGGTGGTGACGGTTCTGTCCAGTGTACCGGTACATCTACCATGATTGGAGACTCTGTTTTCTGACTCTATTTGCGACACTTGACATACTTGAAGATGTATGATGAAACTGTGTGGGTCCTTCAAAGGTTTGCTCATGCTCTATCCAAATATTATATATTTTATTGCAGAGTTTTTGCATATTTCTTTAAATCACCTGCTGTGTTTTTTCTTTTTATTTTGCACGTTTATTAACTGTCATGTCATCAATAGATTGCACTGAGCCTGTCGCTAGATTCCTGATGAGAAGCGTGATGCTGCCCGTCAGTCAGGAGAAGCTGAGGGTGATGGAAGGTGAGCAGCCGTGGAGTCAAATGAGTCATTTTTGATTTTAAACCTGTTTAACCCTTTAGCTGCCTGGTCAACCTCCTGCCTGCATTTTGCTGGGCCAATGGACAACCAGGAAGATAAAGGATTAAACTGTTTGCACATTTTTGCATAACCCAGAACACAAATTGTTGCCTGAAATGCAAATAATTGAAATTGAAGCTTTCGAATGATGAGTTTTAAAGTCAGGCTAAAGGGGTGCAATCACAGATTGGAGAACGACGGAGAATGGAGAAAGTTTTGCTGTTAGTTTTTACGGCATCAGGTAAACTGATTTTAATCTTAATAAACATTCTGCTTTAAATTTAAACAACAGTTTAACAAACAAAGCTCTTCCTAAGGCTTTACAATCAATGATGACAGATTTTTGCTGAAAAAGTTTTAAATTGTCTCCTTTATGTTACACTGTAGGAAACACTGGTAGTGAACCTTAATGATCATTTTAGACCATATTAAACGTTTCAGTTTGTGTCTCTGCAGCTCTGCACGCCATGACTTCACGTCAGTATCACTTCATTTATGAACCAAAGACCTGGGCCGACGCTCAGAGCTTCTGCAGAGGGAAATACACAGACCTGGTCACTGTGGACAGTTTGGATGTTTTGAATATCCTCAACGAAATGGTCAACCTCAAAAAGTTGGGCTAAGGAGCATACGTAAACTTTATTTATTCCTATTTATCCTCTTTATAATCACAGTGTTCTGTCAGACCAGCGTACCCCGTCAGACCAGCATACCCCGTCAGACCAGCATACCCCATCAGACCAGCGTACCCCATCAGACCAGCGTACCCCGTCAGACCAGCATACCCCGTCAGACCAGCGTACCCCGTCAGACCAGCGTACCCCGTCAGACCAGCGTACCCCGTCAGACCAGCATACCCCATCAGACCAGCGTACCCCGTCAGACCAGCATACCCCATCAGACCAGCGTACCCCATCAGACCAGCGTACCCCGTCAGACCAGCATACCCCGTCAGACCAGCGTACCCCGTCAGACCAGCGTACCCCGTCAGACCAGCATACCCCATCAGACCAGCGTACCCCGTCAGACCAGCATACCCCGTCAGACCAGCATACCCCATCAGACCAGCGTACCCCATCAGACCAGCGTACCCCGTCAGACCAGCATACCCCGTCAGACCAGCGTACCCCGTCAGACCAGCGTACCCCATCAGACCAGCGTACCCCGTCAGACCAGCGTACCCCGTCAGACCAGCGTACCCCGTCAGACCAGCATACCCTGTCAGACCAGCATACCCCATCAGACCAGCGTACCCCGTCAGACCAGCATACCCCGTCAGACCAGCGTACCCCGTCAGACCAGCATACCCCGTCAGACCAGCGTACCCCATCAGACCAGCATACCCCGTCAGACCAGCATACCCCATCAGACCAGCATACCCCGTCAGACCAGCATACCCCGTCAGACCAGCGTACCCCATCAGACCAGCATACCCCGTCAGACCAGCATACCCCATCAGACCAGCATACCCCGTCAGACCAGCATACCCCATCAGACCAGCGTACCCCGTCAGACCAGCATACCCCGTCAGACCAGCGTACCCCGTCAGACCAGCATACCCCATCAGACCAGCGTACCCCGTCAGACCAGCATACCCCGTCAGACCAGCGTACCCCGTCAGACCAGCATACCCCGTCAGACCAGCGTACCCCATCAGACCAGCATACCCCGTCAGACCAGCATACCCCATCAGACCAGCATACCCCGTCAGACCAGCATACCCCATCAGACCAGCGTACCCCGTCAGACCAGCGTACCCCGTCAGACCAGCATACCCCGTCAGACCAGCGTACCCCGTCAGACCAGCGTACCCCGTCAGACCAGCATACCCCGTCAGACCAGCATACCCTGTCAGACCAGCATACCCCATCAGACCAGCGTACCCCATCAGACCAGCGTACCCCGTCAGACCAGCATACCCCGTCAGACCAGCGTACCCCGTCAGACCAGCATACCCCATCAGACCAGCGTACCCCATCAGACCAGCGTACCCCGTCAGACCAGCATACCCCGTCAGACCAGCGTACCCCGTCAGACCAGCGTACCCCGTCAGACCAGCATACCCCGTCAGACCAGCATACCCTGTCAGACCAGCATACCCCATCAGACCAGCGTACCCCGTCAGACCAGCGTACCCCGTCAGACCAGCGTACCCCGTCAGACCAGCATACCCTGTCAGACCAGCATACCCCATCAGACCAGCGTACCCCGTCAGACCAGCATACCCCGTCAGACCAGCGTACCCCGTCAGACCAGCATACCCCGTCAGACCAGCGTACCCCATCAGACCAGCATACCCCGTCAGACCAGCATACCCCATCAGACCAGCATACCCCGTCAGACCAGCATACCCCATCAGACCAGCGTACCCCGTCAGACTAGCGTACCCATGGTCAATTCGGATGTACATAACCAGCTGCCAGACCTTCCTTCAACGCCGCAGTGTTGACCTTAGTTTGGTTAGCAAACCTGAGCCTCTGTTACCAGAAAGAATCTTAGTTGTCTCAAGTGAGAAAACGGATTCTAACCTTCCTCTGTCTTTGCTCACAGGAAACCTATCTCAAGCCTGAAGCTCTGGATGAGCTTAACCTGCCTGCCAGCCCTGGTGAGCCAAACCTGAAGATTCCAGTCTGGATTCCTCCTGCTGCTCTCAGAGAAGAGCTGGAAACTCTGATCAAGGTCTGCCTTTCAAAGTCAGAAGCTAGACGCTGCTGCTGCTTGTGCACTCTGCTGAACCAACAGTCTCTGGACCCAACGGTTCCCTCTCTCACAAGAGAAGCCTGGACTCCATCAAGGTAGACTCTGAATTATCTAAAGACTAAATTTATCATCTGACTGCCTGGCTAATCAAACTGTCCATCTCTGCAGACATCAGTGAACCCAACCCGGACCAGTTCCTGATCCAGTTCATGTCTTTGTGTCAAAACATATTTCAATAAACTCTGTTAAACTTTTACTCAGCCTCCGTTTGTGTTCTGCATGTGGGTTTAACCTTAAACCAATCATGACACTTATCGCATAGTAAGAAATTATTAATATCAAAAATGTATATCTGTTTTTTCTTTTTACATATTCTGTTAAAAGGGCAAATAAGGACTTCAAACCAAAAAAGTAATTTTCTGTTTTGTTTTATTCTTGGATCAGGCTTTAAAGGGTTAAACTACCTGAGCAGGCGTGTATCCCTTTAATCATGTGCAAAAAAATCTATTTAAGGTCAAATCACGTAAGATTACAAAAAAACACCAAAAAGTAAGAAACAATTTTTTTTTTTTTTCTTGACTTGTAACCTTTTTTTTCTCCAACTTTATTCCAGTTATTAATATATTATTCCAGGGCTCATCTAATTGGTCAAATACCAAAATCAGATGTGCAGCCATGTAGCAGGATCTATGCTGAATGGATGGATATAGATCTTGTGCTTCTAGACCTCACTGAGGGAAGGGGGGGGGGACTCCATTTGTAAGGGGGATGCAAGTGACCAAAAATGCTAACTTGCCCTATAAAGGGTTAACCCTTTAAAGCCCGATCCAAGAATAAAACAAAACAGAAAAATACTTTTTTTTGGTTTGAAGTCCTTATTTGGCCTTTTAACAAAATATGTAAAAAGAAAAAACAGAAATACATTTTTGATATTAATAATTTATTACTATGCGATAAGTCAAGATTATTTTTTGTGTAGTCTTCTACTGGCTGTTATCAGGTATATCTGATTGTGTACAATAGGATTTTGAGCAAAGTTTTTACCATTAAATTATGCAAAAGGTGTCAGACGCACACATCAGAAACCGTATGTATCAAATACGATACATTTGGCATTACAGGGTTAAAGTCTATTTTTCGTATAAAACTAAAGGGATAAATGCAAATCTGACGTCTTGCACATCCGAATTGACCATGGGTACGCTGGTCTGATTTGGCATTACAGGGTTAATGTCGTGGGAGAAGACTCCATGATGAAAGACATGATGTGAACGCAGGACCGTCTTAGTGAAGGTCTTCAGCAGAGAACTCCTTTTTCACTGAAGCGGTTCATAGAGATAAACAAATGTTCAGCAGGTTGAAAAGCAGAGCAGCAGATACAGGAAAACCCCCTGAAAGAAACTGGGCTGCATGTAGAGACATGAACTCACTGCTGTTGACATTTTTATGTCTTTTAGGAGTTTTTCTACATGCTGAGTTTTTGTTTGGCTGAATTCAAAAGGTTTGTTTTTACAGTGCTCTGGAAACATCCCCTTTAAACAAATGATGTTTATGGAAAGTCTTGCTTCATCTTCTTTAATCCCTTCTTCCTTGGAGCTCAGGTTGCTCTTTCCTCTGCTTCCTTTCAGGATCAATTTCCATAATGTTTGCAATGCAAATGATTCTCCACCTCAGGATCAACAGATTAAACAACGAAGGAGATTTCTAAAACTACCACAAGTCAGGAAATAATATAAGCAGAGGCGTCAAGTAGAAAATCACAAATACTTTGCTACTTAAGTAGAAATATTATCTATCTATACTTTACTGGGGTAATTATTTTTTAGACAACTTTCTTCTTCTACTCCTCACTATTTTTTTGGAATTATCTCTACTTTCTAGTCCTTACACTTTAAAAATAGACTCATTAGTTATGTTTCATTTAAGCTCTTTTTTTTTTAACCCATCAAAATTAAGTTTCATCCAGACAGTGTCTTTGTGGTTGGACTCGGCGCTGCCCCAACTTGTTGCTCACCACATACCAAAATAAATAGTTTTTCCAGATGAAGCTGATGTCATGTTCGGGCGAATATGCCTAACCCACATGCAGGACACTCGGAGGCAGAAGAAAAGAACAAAAGATTTATTTGACAATAAATGTACAAGTAGCTATGGTTCAGAGAGTGGCTTGACTGGTCACGAGTGGGTTCTGTTAGAGCACACAGTAAATCAGATCCAGGATGAGATTTGACTGGTCATGAGTGGGTTCACTGCAGGGGAGGACAGAGAAGTTAGCGGAGGTCCAGGGAATTTTGCAGGTAGAGTGATTTCAGATCTGTACCTGTTCTTGAGTGGAGCGGAGCTGCAGAGGGGGGGAACCCTGAGGGTCCAGAGGCTGACGGCAGGCAGAGGGCAGAGGTGGAGGCAGAGCTTTACTGAGTGCAGGCAGATCACTGATTGAGTCTCCGGTAATCTTCTGAGAGCGGGCAGGCAGATCTTTGACAGGAACTGTTCTCCAGAGAACTTCTGAGAACTGACAGGCAGATTACCGGCAGAGAAACTCTCCAGAGTTTCAGGTTTCAGGCAGATTCAATCTGAGGAGCAGAGAGGAGAGAAAACAGATCAGGTTCGGTTCTCAGGGGGGTCAGAGTTACAGACAGGCTGGTTGGCTCAGGCTTGCTAAGCTGCTCAGCTTCAAGCTGCTCAGCTCCGGTCACCACATGCAGCGGGAAAATCAGACCCGTGCTGACCCGCTAATTTACATGACATCTCTGAACGCAAAGTACGGACGTCATCACACCGCGCCAACAACTGACCTAACGAGCAGAAACAGCCTCTGTTTACATTCGATAAACATGGAGCTGCTCTGGTTTAAGGGATTCAGACAGATAATAATATTAAACACCTGATGAGTTCTGCTGTGGAAACTCATTCCTGATTTAATTTATTGTTTTCTCAGTTCTCACTCTAAATCATGAACTCTTAGGCTTCGCATGTTGGATATAGTAAAAACAGAAAAGTGATCACTTAGGTCCTTAATTAGTTAAAATTATTTCATGAATATAATTTTTGACAATATTACCAATTAATGTTGCACAACCGCTTGTGAATCTGCTAGATTTTGTTATCACAGGAAAAGATCTAAGAAATCAGCGATTTAATTTACATTTAAGTTAATTTATCATTAATCAAAATCCTTTATTATAGCTGATGAGAAATGTTAAAACAAAATGAAATAACATGAAATAAAAGCCACAAAAAAAGGATCTAATAATTGATCAGAATCTGAAGGTTTTTGGCTCCAGAAATTGATCAACTTTCAGGAAAACACTTCAAACTGTTCACTGGTGAAGATGCTCAGTCATCCAGGTCACTGTCGTTCCAAAAAATTTAAAATCAATCCTCTGGACTTTGTTTCCAAGTCTGAAGACGTTTCTCTTCCATCCAGGAAGATTTTTCAATCCAAATGTCAGAAATAGCGTTTAGTTCCAAGTTTTATCCAGCAGCCCAACAAAGCCTGGTTTTAGTTTAGAAAACATGCAAATAGAAACGGATGAACGGGTCCCCCCCTTTGGAATGGGGGTCGTTTGGCTTCTTTGAAAGGGGGTTCGTTAGAGGGAATAGTTGGCCTGGCTGAACAGGTGAGGTCTTCTGTTCTCCTGTAAAGGGGTTGGAGCTGCGATGATAGCGGGAAGGAATCAACTCTATCGCTGCATTAGAGGTAGATGTAGTGCAGAGTCTTGTCCAGAGGGGGGCGCTAATCTGTGTTGGGCCATGCGTCTGTGGAGAGGTAGTTTGGTTTCTCCCAGGGGCGTTGCTAGGCACAAAGCTTTACTGGGGCACTGGCCCCCTAACGTATATGCCCCTCCTTCAATACACAAATACAGACGAGCACACTGCCCCACCCTGATACAGTCCTACCAAAATTACAGTTGAGATATTAATGAGTGTAAGAGCATATTTGTTTTAACATGAACATTTTCAACATTGCAGCTATAAAAAATAAGACATCACCAACTTTAAAAATAAAAAGTGTCTGTCATGAATGGTTCAGAGAGGCCCAATATGCAGAACACCACGGAAAACAGGGAAAAGGTTTAAATGAGTTTATTAAATAAAGCACATGAAAATGAGTCTGGAACTGGTTCACATCTGAAGGACTGGTTCACAGGAGACTGTAGGGATGACAGTTCAGTTAGCCACGTAGCAGATGAATGTGGAATTGTTATCTTCAGAGATCTACCTTGAAGAGTCCGGGTTTGGCTTTGAGAGAGGCACAGTTGGGTCCAGAGACTGTTTGTTTCAGCAGAGTTCAATGGCAGCTTCAGCGTCTTGCATCTAGCGTTAGGACAGACCTTGGTTTTCCAGCTCTTAGTCCAGAGCAGCATGGGAATCCAGAGGAAGGTCTTCAGGTTTGGGCTCAGAGGGCAGGCTCGGCAGGTTAAGCTCATCCAGAGCTTACAAGGCAAAAACAGGTTTCCTGTAAGCAGAGACAAAAAGGGAATAAGAATCCAACTAGGAGATTAAAAGCAACAAGGATTTCACAGAGGAAGAGAGGCTCAGGTGCTAACCAAACTGGATAAACACTGCGGCGTTGATGCGAGGTCTGAGGGCTGCTTATATAGTGGAGGATCCTCCTGATGAGGAGATGGGCTTCAGGTGTGTCGAAAGGCTCAGCTCAGGAGGATCCACAGCGAACTCTGCTGGAGACAGGTGGAACTTCTCCAGATCCCAACAGTGTCCTTATACACATTCTGAAGTAATCATTAATTCCTAGGTTTCAGAGTTTTAGTTCAGGGGAAAGTTTAACTCAACCTGAACTAAGTTTTTCCTTTTATTTTATGAGCATTAAAGTGTCCCTCCTATTTTTCATTTTTGCAAAGCGGTCAATCACTAGACTGACTCAGCTTAGAAAGTTCTTCCTTTTCAACTGATAAAATATCAGGATGATGGAGCCTGTCTTGTCCCATTGTGCACCTCAGCCGAGTGTGGAGCTTCTCAACACTCTGAATGACCTTTCACAACTCCAGCTGTGGACTGGGATGGTGAGGAGATCTGGATGACCTGCGTTAGTGTGGGAACATGATGTCATCAAGCAAGTTGAAAACACACTGCATATCCTTGATGACAAGGATTTCTTTTTCAACAGGAAAACCTTTCAAACCATTTTGAATTAAATGAAAGTTTTTTTTACTCCAAAATTGTCCTGGGGATAGTGGGACACCTTCACTTGTTTAGGACCATCATGCTTCCCCCTAAGTCACTAATGTCCCCTTCTTGTTTGTGGACGCTGGTTGTTGCTCCCTCATCACCTTCATGTTCCTGTCTCTCCTGTCTCACCTGTCTCTCCTGTCTCACCTGTCTCACCTGTCTCTCCTGTCTTACCTGTCTCTCCTGTCTCACCTGTCTCTTGCCTGTCAGTCTCGCCTCCTCCTCCCTTTCCTACTCCAGCACCTTCATTCTCATTCTCTACAGCAAACATTAAAAAACTTTAATTTATAATTATGTAAATGTCAATCATATTGCTTATAACGTTCCTAATGTAACTAGTTATCTTAAATCACTAATTCACTACGGGACCTTACCTCCCTCTCTCATCTTGTTTTACTGCTTCCCTGTCTCTGCTTCCTGTGAGGAATTTCCTGATATCCATCTACAAACCAGTGCAGTCATTTTCAGTCAGTAGCCTATAAATCATGTGGTTTCACTGGGAAAATAATAAAATTAACAGGTAAGAAACGTTACCAGAACTAAACATGCGTCGCGGCCGCACAGTGTCCCATCCAACTCAGATGAAAGCAGCGCGTTAGTTTACCTGCAGTTCATGCAGTGACGTGCGCTGACGTGGGGGCGCTATTACATCCTCAATTTGGAGTTAACAACACACTTGCTGCGCATTTGAGTAGAAATATACGTCTCCTCTCGTTGGAATTATCTAAATTGATGCATTAAAAAATGTATCACTGTTGCAAATATTCATGAGATTTATACTGGGGCACAGCTCATTTATACTGGGGCACAGCTCATTTATACTGGGGCACAGCTCCTTTATACTGGGGCACGTGCCCCAGTAAATGGGGTCTGGCGACGCCGATGGTTTCTCCAATATAAAGATCAGAGCATTCCTCATTGCACTGAACTGTAGACACCACTCTATCAAAACAAGGCTTTATTTTGGTCCACTCTATAAAGCCTCACACTATTTCACTAACTATACACTATTTCTGTCGATATGAATTGAAAAAGCTTTCTGGATGGTAAGCCAAACGTCCAGTGGAGTTTTTTTTTTTTACGTAAAACATATTTTTCTCTGTCCCATGAGAAAACCACCTAGCTGTGTTTTTTTCCAGGCCTGGATCGGTTTGTTTGAAGATGTTCAGAGCTGGGGATGGTCATTGGAGGACGATGCTTTCTACAAAGATAATGAGACTCTTTACAGGAACTGGGTCCCTGGAGGGCCAGACTACGTCAATGCTAATGAGCTGTGCACAGAGATGAATGAGGATGGAGAGTGGAACGACCTCCCTTGTGATCGGGAACTTAAACCAGTGAAGGGTGAGCATATCTCTGAGAAACTTTCAATTAAATTATTACTCTTTCATTTTTATTAAATTTATTCAAAGTTATTCATATTTCCAAATATTTAGCTGAACTGTGGCAGAAACATCATTAACTCTTCTAGGTCTGAAAATTCCACAAAAACTTGTGAGAAGCTTGTTGAAGATGCCCCAAATATTTGATCCCAGTCATAAAAGTTTAAATCTACAGATTCCAGAAAACGATTAATTAAAGGCATCACTAACCCTTTTTCATCATTCTGCTTCATTCTATCTCTATTCTCTGCAGAATCTGTTAGTTCAATCTCTAACGTTCTGCTCTCTCTGCTTTTTCTCATAGTAGCTTCATCTGGTCTGTTCCTGTTTGGCTGTGACTCCATCCTGGAGAGAAATATCAGCTGTGCTGCTGCCATCAACACCTTTGTTTCTAGATGTTGGAGCTCGGCCTGTTTTCCAGTGTAGTCCTGTTTCTCTGACTGTGACTAACTGGATGTGCTCTCTTCATCCTCTGACATGGGAGCTGGCTCGGAGCTCGTCTGCCTGGCTGTGTGTTTCCTGGACGGGGCCGCCTGTGGAGCTGGTTGACAGTTGCCTTTTGTATCTATGCTTCTTTTTCTATGTCTGCTTCTGTCTCCTTGAACCCCAGTGGGCCTCAGCAGATGGCCGCTCACACTGAGCCTGGTTCTGCTGGAGGTTTCTTCCTGTTCAAAGGGAGTTTTTCCTCTCCACTGTCGCTACAAGCATGCTTAGTGTGAGGGATTGCTGAAGAGTCAATGAGTCGATGCAATCAGCTGGTTTTCCTTAGATAGAAAACTTGGAATCAATCTGACTGGATGATCTGGTTGATCTGGATCTATAAAGTGACCTGAGATGACATGATGTGAATTGGAGCTATAGAAATACACTGAATAGAATAGAATTAAAGTTGAATTGAGATAGCCAACATTTCTACTCCAGAAAAGAAGTATTTCTAATGTGTTTCTTGACTCCTCTGGTACTCATATCTGGTTTTATCTGAGTATCACTGAAAGCATCATTAAGTTGGTACAACAGAAACATCTGAACATCTGTCATTGTTTTGTTTGCCTTCAGGTCAGACAGCAACATTCACTGCCGTACACGACTTGTATAGCTGGCCAATGGCCCGGAGCTACCGTAGGACCCACCACACAGAGCTGGCTAGCGTGAGGAATCCTGCAGAGAACAGCGCCGTGTTGGCAGTGAAACCCTCAGAAGGATGGTGGTGGATCGGCCTTCACAGAGACGTCTGGAACTGGTCGGACGGAGAAGAGGACCTGATGAACTACTGGGCATTAGATCAACCTCAGGATCCCACAAAGCACTGCGCCACAGCTTACTTCGCCGATGCTGGGAAATGGACTAACTGGTTTTGTGATTCCACCAAACCCTTCATCTGCCACCACGGTACGCCATATTGGTTTTCAACCTTCTTGCAGGGATTTTAACAAAGTGGGAAGATGAAGAGGTTCATTTGGAGAACTGTGTTAAAAGCTGAGAATCAAACTACCCGAGTCTCCATCCAGCCTGAGATGATGTAACTAATGAACGGATGTGTCTCTTCCACAGATCCACCTCCTTTTAAAAAGCATGTGATGAAGATAAAGCTGGCGAGCAGCTCCACCGTGGATCTGAATGATGCTCATGTGCAGACCGCTCTGCTGAATGAGGTACACCAGTTCCCAGAACATCTGATCAAACTCGGTTTCTGGCCAGTTCAGGATTTCCTTTCCTCAGGCCGGTCTGGTCTGGGAGAACCTTGTGTGATCAGAAACTGAACTTAAATTGATCCAAATAATGTATGAAATAAAAAAAAAAATTGATAAAAAATAAAATTCATAAATTTTTAATTTTGTTTTATTTTCTGTTTTGTTTTAATTAGAATAAAAAAATGGAATTTCATTTAGAAAATTCTGTTTCTTTAAGTCCGACATCAAGGTTCTTAAGCCGCAAAGCAATCACGCCCGCCCTATCCCCTAAATCCCTCCATCACTAGAGCGGGGACTATATAGTGAACTCGCTGCTTTTGGCTCCCTGCTGGTCGCGTAACTCCGCCTCCCCACACTGTGCCTGCGCCATCTTTGTTATCCGAAGCTGTGGCTGACGCTACCTGACCGCGGGCTGTTGTCACAACGAATCCCATGATGCTTTCCAAGGAGAGCTCATTTAGTGACCATGGATGATCACTATTTTTAAAGGTGCATTGTGGGAAATTTCAAGTCCACTAGTCAAACACTTGTTTAAAATGGCGTAATCACTATATAGTGATCTAAATAGTGATCAGGGCAGACGGTCTGACACAACCATGGATTCATGGGGAATTCTGGTTGGACAGCAAAGGAGACAGCAGCATAGCTGCTAGGAGAGAAGTATTTAGACCCCACTAAACAACTAGGACTCTTGGAGTCGTCGTCCCCAGACACCAGCCTGAGGCGCTCAGCCAAGAGACATAAGCTGAATCCCAAACCGCCCCCTGAGCGCTGACCCTTCATTATCCAGTGGCCTCCCATTAAAGACCCACTAACAGATGTGGAAGGCGCCTGGATCGTACGTGGAGCTATAAACGTGAATAGGACGACCTCCTGCCTCCAGATTCAGACAGATAATAGAGAGAAACAATAAAGCGCACTGATTATGCTCGGGCTTCCTGACATGTTGCTCTCCATTGTTTACTGTCCTGATTTTGTTGACCAGTAACAGCATCAATGCTAACCCAGCTGGATGGTGTCACCAGACACGCAGTGGCCACCGGGGGGTTAGACGCTATTCTCAGTGGGAAAGAGGCTAAAGTGTTTTTTCAAAATAGTTTTCCCTGCCGGAGTTTGTTCCCGCTTCATGTGGAGCGTGCATTCAGCAGACAGAGCCGATCCATGGAGCCAAATCTGCATTAAAACAGAAAGTTTAACCCTTATCATCCTGTGGGTATGCATCGGATTACCTACTAGATCGTTTGGAAAGATCAAGAATGTTTGCCTCATGGATAATCACATCTGGTCAAACTCGATTGATCCCTCAATCAGAAAATAGATGGCGCTGTGGTCCTTTCTAGATGTTTTTATATTTTATAAGTTTGTCTCATGAAACCTAAAATCCAAATGTGATTATATTAACACCGAATAAAGTTCCAGCTAAACTTATTCTGATGTGTCACATATAATGAGATATTAATTCAAGAAGTCTACTTTTAAAATCTAACAATGTATGAGTTGGGAAAATTTTATATTTTCATTTTATTTGTTAAGCACTTATAAAACAACCACAGCTGTTCAAACTTCTGCACAGAGAAATGAATAAAACATCACAGATAAAAGACAAAACAGCTCAAACATCATTAAAAGTAACATTCACATATTTATCCTCTAATTCGAACCCATCTATGGGGCCAAAATTGTTGCTTTATTATTTGCAAATGTGTGTGGAGAGTTGTGTATCTGTATCTCTATTGGTGTGTGTGCAGGGGGATTTGAACATGTGTGAATGAAACTAAATGTGTGTCTGTAAAACAATCTGCAAATGTGGAAAACTACTGTGTGTCATTTGGTTTGCAAATGTGGAAAAAAAATCCACAAATCTGTATTCAGATAAGATGTAAGCACACAGAGACACTTATGTCTGAAGTATTTTCGGTTCAAGACCCAGAAATACAGACGAATTTGGTTACGAGTCCAGCGGTTTCTCGGTTGGATCTCTTTACACACGTGATTGTTGCTGCACTTCTGTCGTGTGAAATCTGCAAATGCCTAGAGAGGATTTTTATCTGTAATGTCTGGATTTTCCGCCCTGAGCGCAGGCTCACAGGCTGCCTGTTCCTGCTGCAGGAGTTCAGCACAACGTGCTGCACCTACACCCACACACCACCAGGTGGCGGTATTGAACGTTTACAAATCTCAGTGCATATTTCTAAATCTGAATACAGATTTGTGTTTTTTTTACACATTTGCAAACCAAATCACACACAGTAGTTTTACACATTTGCAGATTGTTTTACAGACACACAAATCTCCTCACATATTTAGTTTCATTTACACTTTTTCAAATCCCACTGCACACACAAATCACGATACAGATTCACAACTCTCCATCACACATTTGCAAATAATAAAGCAACAATTTTGGCCCCATACCCCTCTTTCTCATGGGTTTTCTCTACAGGTTATCATGGCTTTTAAGGCTTTCGCCCACCTGCAGAGCACATGTTACACCACTGAAAAGGAGAATAATGAAAAAGACAAACACGGTGTTACTTCTGTCACTTCCTGTGTAGTAATGGACTAGCAGAAGCAATATGTTTTTCCTGCTTCATATCAGACACAATCAATTGAGTTTAGGAAATGATGGTTTCTGGCACCTGATTTTCAAATAGAATGATGAGAAGTACCGCGCTCCGCCGATTCGCTGCATTAAACCGAAGCCAAGAGTAACGAGCAACGTTTGTTTTAAAGATGCAAGGAATAGAAAGAACAGATATTTGTGTGAAAATGTAATGAGTAGAAGTCAGAAGTAGAAAGAAAAATAAGCAATGGAGTAAAGCATATCGTTACCTGACACGTCTGAAAATGAAAAAACGGTTCTTTATCTCCTTAGCGATGAGCAGGATGAACCGGGACAGTTTAAAGCAAAGCAGCATCTCTAATAGTCTGTTAACTAGATAATCACCTAATATTCACCAGTTACATCATTTAACAGCTTATCCTAATTATGCTTAATGCCTCTGGACTTCACTCCTCAGAGAAAGATGTCTGCATGGTTCATGTTCTAAACATTTTCTCCCCCTTTTCAAGATTTAATTTGGTTTCTGATGTGATGAGAAGCTGCTGGTGGAGCTTCATCATGTTTATAATAAATTAATAAAACATCTGTCTTTGTTCCAGAGCCTGAGATTATCATTTCCAATTGCTTTGTTATGGAATTGCTAACTTGCACTGTTTAGTTATTGTTAGAAGACCAGAATGAAGCAAAAGATTCTGTTTTCAGTAGATCTGAAGTGGAAATATGGAAATACAGTTTCAAATCTGTTCTTTTAATTTAGGAAATGTTGGTTTCTGATTTTCAAATAGAATTTGAACTTTGAACCTTTAAACATTCAGATAAATTTCATAGTAACAAGTTTTATTACAGGAAACTGAACTTTTCTGCTCTTAAAACATGTCTGAACTGAGAAATTTTCCTCTCCACTGTCGCTACAAGCATGCTTGGTGTGAGGGATTGCGGAAGAGTCAATGAGTCGATGCAATCAGCTGGTTTTCCTTAAACTATGAACGCTCCATAGTCTGCAGTGGGCAGGGCTAACGTTAGCCCGTCTGCAGCGGCCAGGGCTAGCGCTAGCCCGTCTGCAGCGGCCAGGGCTAACGTTAGTCCGTCTGCAGCGGCCAGGGCTAACGCTAGCCCGTCTGCAGCGGCCAGGGCTAACGTTAGCCCGTCTGCAGCGGCCAGGGCTAACGTTAGCCCGTCTGCAGCTGCCAGGGCTAACGCTAGCCCGTCTGCAGCGGCCAGGGCTAACGTTAGTCTGTCTGCAGCTGCCAGGGCTAACTTTAGCCCGCCTGCAGCGGCCAGGGCTAACGTTAGCCTGTCTGCAGCTGCCAGGGCTAACTTTAGCCCGTCTGCAGCGGCCAGGGCTAACGTTAGCCTGTCTGCAGCTGCCAGGGCTAACGTTAGCCCGTCTGCAGCTGCCAGGGCTAACGCTAGCCCGTCTGCAGCAGCCAGGGCTAACGTTAGCCTGTCTGCAGCTGCCAGGGCTAACGTTAGCCCGTCTGCAGCGGCCAGGGCTAACGTTAGCCTGTCTGCAGCTGCCAGGGCTAACGTTAGCCCGTCTGCAGCTGCCAGGGCTAACGCTAGCCCGTCTGCAGCTGCCAGGGCTAACGTTAGCCCGTCTGCAGCGGCCAGGGCTAACGTTAGCCCGTCTGCAGCGGCCAGGGCTAACATTAGCCCGTCTGTAAGTCAACAAGGTTGAGCAAAATTTCCTAAATACTTCAGACTGTTCAGAGTTAAGTAGACCTGCAGGCTACGTCCACAAGATTGCTGTAAAACAGACAGTCTGTAATGATCTCTCTAAAACCAGATGCTTCAGTAGTACCACTAAACCATCTGGGGCTTTGGGTCGCCCGGCAGTCGCCTCGGTGCTCTGGGGGGGGCGCGTCTTCGGCTCTTCACAACCACTATTGAGCATTTTTCCTCTGGATAAACTTTACATGCACAAGTGCACCCTCACAATCAATTACAGGTGCTTGGTTCCAGGTACTCAGGGATTCACTTCCATTCAGAAGCCCATATTCTGACCTTCAGGTAACACATGTCAGATTAAATAATACTACTTATTGTATCTAGGTGTTACTTTATTGTATGTCTCCTTCCATGTCTGTTGGTTGTTCTGTTCTTTTTCCATCTCTTTGCAGGTGATGAAGCAGACTGAAAATGTTTTATCTCCTCTTTCTTTCATCTTTTCTCCTTTTTTGCTGTTTTTCCTTTCCTGTTATACGCATAATTCAAGTAGAATTATGCGTACTGCTCTACTTGTGAAAGTAAAAGCTGTTGGGATCTTTTTAGCATCAAGACAATTATCCTTATTGCCACATCGCCAGACAGGACACTAAAATAAATAAATAAATAAACTGAATTAAAAACTGAACTGAACCTTCAGTTCTCAAATATAAAATTATAAAAGCAACAGTCGGGTTACAGCAGATGGTTTGAACTCGGTTTTTAGAGTGAAACAGGATGAAGGAATTTGTGATTATCACTGTTTGCTCTTGTCCAAACCTTCAGCGCATGAAGAGCTTTGAATGCTCTCCTCTGCCGGTCGGCGGACGCCTCCAGAATTCAGTCACTTCTTGGATAAAATGCTAATGAATCCTTGTAGAGAAAGGCTACAGGATAACTTTCTAAACTGTTTGAGTTGATCTGCACTTTCCAGCTTTAGAGGAAAGAGTTGTTCTGGAGAAATGTTTGTTAAATCAAGCAACCATCACCTTCTTCTTATCCTCACCTTTAATTCACAATGATCCATTTCTCTGCACCATAACCAATCAACTGTCTGGTTTCCTGTGGAGTGATTTGGCATCTTGGGGAAAGAAACCTACTGTGGAAAACCAGCAGTCAAATGATTCGATGTGTTGAGAAGCTTGTTTGAATTGTTTGGATGACGTTAGAAAAAACAATCTCCAAAGATGCAAATAATTGGAGGTAAAAATGTTTGCATGGCTGCAGTAAAAGTCACAACCTGGAGTCAGAGATCGGAGGAGAGCAGGAAAAACGAGGATGGAGAAAATTCTTCTTTTCATCACAGTTCCATCAGGTAACTTCTACCCAGTGAGGCGATATTAAGGTTAAATATGTGTTACTGTGAGATGTATGAGTTTTTAAATGTTTCTACATTTTGTCACATTGCAGTCAAACATTTTATTGTTTAGTTTGAATTTTATCTGACAGACCGAAGCGACCTATGCATAAAAACACAGGAGTTTTCCGGTTACACCGATGTTCACAGCAGGAGATGCTGTGGATCTTTCTGGGTTTCTGTTTACCAGTTCTGTACATCTCATTGTTTTTTATTTATTGGTAAAACTGCTTGGATGCAGCCTAAAGCAGCTCTGAAGATTGTGACTTTGACTAGGCCATTCAGAACCATGATTCTGCTTCAAACTGTCTCAGGCTGGATATTCTAGGTGTTCCTGCAGGTCTGCTGCACTCACTGACTAACTGGGATCCTTCCAGATTCCAGGATCTGACTCATAGTTGTTTTTACCCGTCTCCCGCCGTATCTCTGTATCTTCAGTCTCCTGTAAATCTCTCATCATGTTTTATTACCAAATTATATAAAAACACAAATTGATCTTCCTCTTCAAACGTCGGAAGTCAAAATGTGTTCACCATCTTGTAGCTCATTGACAAGTGTTTAGTTTAGATTAATTGTGCATGTGTCTGAAAGCACAATGGGATGGTCGGACACAGGGGCGGATTTAGGAAATGTGGGGCCCTCGGGAAAGACAGGCAGGGGGCCTCTGAATAGAGAAGGCAACACATAGAACAGCCCCATTCTACAGATATAGAAATGTTAATAGAATAGACATCCATGATCTGTTCTAGGTTGTGTCCCTCTCTTCTTGTCCCTTTTCTTCTTGTTTTCCTCTCTATGTTTTGTACTCAGCTGACTTTTCATGCTGTCTCTAAAGGAATGAAAGATTTTTTCCAAGCACTAAGCTCACTTAGCTGATTGCTCCTTCCTGTGTTTCCAAAAAGGCCAAAGTAAATAACCCAGTCCTTCTTTTCACTGTAGACAAGCCATGATCTGCTTATCTGTTCTCCATTTTTCATTTGGATGAAATAATAGCTGCATGAATCATGACAGCAGACAAGATAGAGGAGAGCAGGAGGCGGGGTTACCAATCTACTTGCTCTGGAGAGCAGAGTTCGCTGCTTTTAGATGTTGTCTCCAAAGTCTCCAGTAGCAGAAAAAAGTCTCTAGATTTGGCGCTAGGAGCTTTTTAGAAATCAAAGTGCTAGAGGGGTCTGAAAAGTGGCTAAATATAGCGACTAAAGCGCTAAGTTGGCAACACTGCTCTTTGCATGGTTTGTTTTCAAATGGTTTGCTGCTGTCTGTTTGGACCTTTCTGAACATGTGCAGCAAATGGACTGATCCAATATGGTGGACACTGAAGGGGGGGCTGAGACACACTTAATATCATAAGTGTTCCATTTCCGTCCTCTTTATCCGGGGCCGGGTCATGAGGCAGCAGTCTAAGCAGAGATGCTCAGACTTCCCTCCTCCAGCTGCTCTCTGAAGCGACACCAGGTCAGCTCAGAGACATCGTCCCTCCAGCGTGTCCTGGTCCTTTCGACGTGGAGGAGCACCGACTCTACTGCGCAGGAAACTCCTTTCGACGGTTTGTATTCGTTATCTTGTCCTTTGGGTCATTACCCAGATCTCATGACCAAAGGTTAAGGTGGGAATGTAGATCGATCTGTAAACTGAGAGCTCTGCCCGCCGAATAAGCTCCCTCTTCACCAAGACAGTCAGATACAGCGACTGCATCACTGCCGACGCCGCACCAATCCGTCCATCGATCTCACGCTCCATCCGTCCCTCACTCGTTCAACCATTTTCCTATCAGCTCCAATCAGCTCCCCTGTTTGAGCTAAAAAGGGAAAAGGCATCCCCTTAGCATTATACTGCCACTGCCATATTTTAGCAAGGCAAGGGTAGTTGAGGGTTATATTCATGGACGCCTACGTGATGCATTTTGATCTCATTTGATCAACCCCAGCAGGCTAAAGGGGTTCTGCCTGAAAGTAAAACAGTTTATAAAAACCTCATCTCCAGTTTAGTGAATTACTTTGTGTTGGTCTCTCACATAAAGACACACTGGAAATCTGCAATATGACAAAATGTGAAACATTTTGATTTATCTGAGGTATGTAACTCTGTAATATGCTAATATTAAGCTGGCCTGTGTCGCTGCAGTGATGTTTGCCGTCTCCACACTGGCTAAGATCCAGTACCACTTCATTTATCAGCCGAGGAGCTGGAGCGACGCTCAGAGTTACTGCAGGAAGTTCTACACAGACCTGGTGACTGCAGACAGCGCAGAGATCATGACCAAACTGAGGAACTCGGTCGACTGGAACAAACTGGGCTCCAAGACTAATGTAAAGATGTTTTCATGATTCTGAAAAGTGCTTTAATGTGTGAAATGTAAGGATGTTATTATCAATAACCAGGAAAATACTCCATACTTGATACCATTTTCAATACCATGGGAATAAAAAATTAGCCTGGGTGCCATTCCGAACTTAGTCCCGCCCACAACGTATGAGGTCGGGAAGTTCGGTCTGGCATTGCTCAATAGCAGCGCGAGTATGCTCGCACAATATCTGGCGGGCCAATCAAATAGTCAGGGCGGGCTTTATACGATGATGGACAGATGATCAACAGTAACCTAATCAACCATGTGACCAAAGCGCGCTTGGGTGACAACAACAATGGCTGCCGCTGGAGAGCTGAGGTGAGTAGATTCTGCTATTAGGTCTGTTCTAGAAGATATCGACAGCAAATTAATTTTAAAAGAGGAACAGAGAAACGCGATCAAGGCTCATCTTCTTATTCTAGGCGTGCAACTGCACGCTTTAATTTTTGGACTGTTTCTATACATTCTGTGAGATAGGGCCAAGGATGAGGGAGGTCTGGTTGGTCTCCGTCTCCCGATACGCTCTCGCCTGTGTCCGACCTTTCAGACATTTCAACATCTTTTTCTGAATCCCACATTGTAGCATGGCATAGACAATTCACGGTAGCAGTTTGAAGAACACCTGCTGGCTTCTGATGGTTTCCTTTAGCTAATCAATGAGTGTTTGCTTTCTATGACTCATCCAATCACACTAGTTTTCACAAGATGTGGGCGGAGCCAATGATCTGCATTGGATGGAGCACATGACGGGAAATGATGACGATCCTCATCACAGTCACCACAGTTACTTCAATCACAATGAAAACTAAAACATATATAAATATTAGAATACAAACATAAACTTAATATACGAACAACAAAACAAAACACACCTTGCTGGGGAGCATTAAGTGCTGATTTCTTGATGGCAAACAGCTTGATGGTTCAAGTCATTCATTAGTAGAATGATTTTAACAGCTTTTATAGGGCCTGTCCTCGTTTGCTACGGCAGCCCGGAAGGAACAAAAAAAACCTTAAAGTTGAAAGGGAATCATATTTAAATGTAAAATCATTCTGGCTTAAACATGGATATAAATCGACTCTTTATCAGACACTATTTTCCCAAAAGTTAGAAAATGACTATTTTTGAAAAAAATCCTGTCTTAAAATCGTTTTTTTTTTCGTTATCTTCTGCAGGCCAGTTAGTTCTACGTCAGCCTGAACACCTAAATTCGGCCAATCATATACCAACGGTCATCTGTCAATCAAATGTTTTCGGTCATAGCATCTTGATTCATATGTCGCAGCTAATATACGCAACGGTTGAAATCAGAATCCTTTCCTTTCCCATTGAGTTGCGTCCCAGTGTTCACGGGGATGGACGTCTGTGTCTTCGGCAGGCGTAGAGCTAACAGAACTGGCAGCGTTGCGAGGCAAGGGCTCAAACATGTACGGCTGGAAGCCTTCTACACCAAACCAAGCTTCTGCCGCCCTGGCGTCCTCTTCCACAACATCTTCGTCCCCGCTTTCCTCCTCTAAATAAAAAATGGATGACGGAGGAGACTCATCCACGACCTCCGACACTAAACTCTCCTCCTCTTGCATGTTTCCGCTGTCCATAGCGTTCCTTGAGCGTCGTTTCTAAGTCACCTATTTAGTGCTACTTGGTCCCAATGGCATTTCCCATTGGGAACCTGCTAGCACTAAGATGCTAATGTCGTTGGAAACCTCTTTAACGACTTAAAATTGGAGCTAAGTTTTGTAAAAATTCAAAGTTCTTAAAAAGGCAGAGAAGTCTTCAAACAATGATCCAAAAAATTAGGCAGAAGCAGCTGAAGTCCAGGTCCAATGTGATTTATTGCAAAATACAAAGAATCACACACGAGTTGACTGCCGGCAAACAACTGAACAAATGATGAAACTGGGCCTCTTTTATACACTTCTTGGGCTTGTGTGGACTCCTCCCACAAGCCCCTCCTTTTTTCATTATTCTAAGTACTTTTCCTTCGGGTAAAACCAATTATTTTTATCTTACCGGTGGTAAATCCCTTTGAAAGCATATTTTTTTATATATTTAATCAACAGTCTTTGTTACAGGTTATAGTGACATTTCTTTGCAAATCATGATGACATATATTGTCATTAAATCAAAAACACAATAGTTCTTTAACTATTAATCTTTCAAACCATGCTTTTATCCAAAGTAACTTATGAGTATAATAATTCTTTGAGAACAGCCTTACAGGTCATGATGACATTTGGTGCACTTAAATCAGAAACATATAACAATTTCAATTAATAATACGTCAAAACCAAGCCTTTCTTCTAATGTGATCTATGATTATAATATTACTTCAAACCAGGTCAGCATAACCCTAGTGTTCCAAGTCCTAGTAAAACATCACTTTTTCTGTGACCATTACTACTCAGTGTGTTTTGAAGATGACAACTCAATTCATCACAGTTGGTTTAGCTGAGTTCAGCTGGGCTGAGCAACCTTGATATGTCAAATAATTCACTTTTATGAGTGTGCCTGTTTCACTACAACGGCTTGGATCCAAACTTCAAAAGGCCAGGTGCAGACTCATACACACACTGCTTCTCCATTTCTCCCTTTGGCCTACATGAATGTATTCATAAACACAACTCTTTTTAATCATTTAAAAACATTTAATTCTTGTTTTATTCTAATCATTGATGACAAATAATACACTACATTTCCCCCCTTTGATCCTAAAAGGATCAACACAAAGTTACTATGCAGGTGATGATCCATAAAATACCATTATAGTGAAGTGTCAAAAAGTAACTGATGGATATATATATATATATGTGTTGCACACCAAACCTAAAGTGAGACTAAACACAAACCATATAGTTGTAGTGACTGTTATAAAAATCGTAAGTGTGAGTACAAGGTAAAATGACAAAATGCAAAAATAGAAGGTAAAAATTAAGAACATCTTAAACTAAGAGGGATCCCCCTCTTGGCTCACTTAAAAGGATCTGCTCCTCGTTGCTTACTTTTTTTGTAGAAGGAGTTTTCTAATTCTGTTTTCTCAGCAGAGGAAAAATCCAATGCCCAAGCAGCATCTTGTGTTGCGAAGTCATCGTATCCCCCTCCGCATAGGTGTCAAGACACCCATATGTCAAGACACCCATAAATAACCAAGAAAAGCCTCATCATGCCTGGACTAAGGCAGGCGCGCACATCATCTAATGGTCAATGACCGTCATTACAACCAACATAGGAGTGACCAAGTGGCACTCTCCTGCACAGTACGTGTACTGTCACATGTATTATACACAATTGTTTTGTCAATTATTTTTAACACAGGTATTGATAATCAGCAATTATCAGCATTGTCCTCTATACGCAGTGTGGTGTCTTGGGTGAGATCAGGAATTTTTAGGGCTTCCATGTGGCCCCTCGCTCGGTCAGCTGCAGCAACTTTCCTTGCAGGGTGATTATGGTGGTACGTGCCTCCCGAAGTCGACGTTTCAGGTCCTGATTTTCTTGGTTGAGACGCTGCTTTTTCTTTGTCGCCCTGAATTTGTATGAGGCGCGGCGGAGTGCCTGCAGTGGAGCCTTAGATTGTGGGGTCACCATACCCCTCATCATTTGTGAATACACCTCCGTTGTCATAGATGCGACTTCTGGTGCTAGGTCGTTGACTGAGCGATAGGTATCCATGGGATGAGCAAAGAAAACTCTGAGGTGAATATATTCCGTTGAGCTGATGTCCATGCCTGCGAAGACCTCGCGTGGGTACGTGTAATTATGAGCCGGCAGGTCGCAGTAGGTAGAGTGCCCGCCTGATGTGGATGGTATTTCCTGAAGTGGTCTAGCGTGGTAGCGCCCATCCCCCGGGTTGGCTGGGATGTTGCTTGGTTCGGTCTCGATGGCGATCTGAAGCTCCTCAGGCGATTTTGGATTGGACATTGGCCTCCCCGTAGGTGATGGTGGTCGCTCATCTGGTTGCCTTCTGGGTGTCATCATAGATCTCCAACCCGAAGATGTGGCACCTGGCCCCCCTGCAGGATCTTCTGGCTGCCTAGGGGGAACATAGGGGCCTGCGGCTATTTTTACGTGTGGGCCTACCGACGCCTGTGCATAGCCGCCCTCGCTAGTGCTCTCTAGCCATGCCTCGGGGTAACGGCCATAATCCTCATAATCTTTCTCCTCCTGAGTTTTCTCCATAGTAGACTTATTGCTCTGCATTTTAGAGACATAATGGGGCATATTTAGATATCATCCTAAGGCATATTTTCTCCTAAATCCATGGACAATGCAGCATGCAAATTACTATAGCTACATGAGTAAGTATATGAGTCTTTGTTATGCAAATTTATTTACATATATACAATGTTATTATTAAAGAAATGCACGTACCTGGTGGGGGTGGGAGGAGATCATGGCTATGTTCTACATTACTTGGTCCAATTGTATCTCTACTATTGGGAACTGTCCAGTTATACTTACAACAAGCTTTGAGACCAGTCCCCGAACAAGGGGTATGATACAACAAGTAACTACTAATATGATCAGTATTACCGCTCCTAGAATCATCCCTGCTGCTTTAAGATATTTTCCCCATCCAAGCTTATTAAACCAGTCCCAGAATCCCTTCAACTGAGTGTTCCAATTAGACCGCAGCACATGTTCATCCCTCATTCGTTTCATTTCCTGCAGGACCCCTGTGAGGCTACCGTTAACATCTGTGTGCATGGGAATTAAGGTACAACAATCTTCTCCTATATAATCACATATTCCTTGGTCCCCAGCCATGCGGGACTCCAGCACGAACCTATGTTGTAGAACCATTAGTGAAGTTGCATGCAATTGATCCTTTACCAGATCCATACCTTTTATTGTAAAATTTATGAATCTTTGTTGATTATACCATAAGAGATTTACCCATCTACTATTGCGAGCTATATATTGCGCATTAACAATTGTTCCATAGATTGGTACTGAACCAGCCCCTCTCCCGCTTTTTATCCAATCACTCCCTATAGCAGCCTGTTCTTCAGGTACCCCATATGGGACCTGATCCCAAGAGATATATACCTCATCTGAGGACTTCCACTCATGTTTAACGGGAGCACTTCTCTTAGTGCGTTTGGTTATTTCGTTAGATGTTACATTACTGTCTATTGGGTTATTTACTATTAACTTTAGTTGTCCTGTCAGCATCACTGGTGCACAGACACCTTCCCACCGAGCGGGCAATGTGGCCAACATTTGTGTCTCATTGTGACACATCCAAAAAATGTCACCTAAAGGGACGGATCCCTTTGCCAGGCTCAGTATTCGGTATTGAGATACACTTGAGGGTTGGAACTCATAAATAACATGTCCCCCATCTGGCACTACCTGTTCACAGCGTATGGTAGCATTAGGGCTTGTTTTACAAAACTTAATCTGGTAGGTGAGGTTTCCATCTTGTGTCGGTGGGTACCACGTTCTATTACTACATGTCACCAATCCATCCGTTGTCCACATTCGTCTAGAGGTTCTATTGGTCACCTCTTCTAATTCTTTCCCTCGGGCTATACAAAATGGAAAAATCAGTTCAGCTGGTTTTTGTACTACGGGTGGAAGGGAGAACGTGCTCATCACATCATTGATTGAGGAGTTCAGTGCTCTGGGGCATATTGTGTGGTCTTTTGACAATGATCAAAGACCTCCGGCCATCTGCATGGCACAGTGAGCAAAGCACTCCGTTACTTCTGGACAGTCACCTATTTTACTTCCTGGAATAATCTGAAGGGCTGGTAATTTTTTAACATTATAACAGGCTATACAATCATCTTTCGGGCGCTTTTTAGCTTTGAACATTGTCTGGACAGAGTACTGAATCCATTGTTGGAACATGTTGGTTTCCCAGTGTGCAGTCTTTAATTTGTCTAGATCTCTTTTCTGTCTTCTGTTTATCAGTTGCACCACTCTATGCGCTCTTTTTACTGTCATTACTTGTCCTGTTAGTGTGTTTTGGCATATGTTTGTTCTGCATCTTACCTCAATGATCACCATCCCATCCCCACGGCAGTCCATGCTTCGTGGAATTCCAAGCCAATGTTTCCCCATTGACTTCCCTAAAATTTCTTCAGACATTACATAATCATATCCTTTGATTTGCACATGCATTAGTGATAAATCTTTTCCATCATTATTACTGATTACCCCTTGGTTAGTAGCTAGTGTTATCATTGCTAATGCACATGTTTGTGTGTGACGCATTAAGTGTGTGTGTCCAGTGTTAGTAACCTTAATCAGATCCCCCCTTGTTAACCCACAAAGGGTTAACACTACAAGAAGATTAGTCAGAGTCGGGAGAAAGCGCATCTGAGAGATGCCCAGACGGCGATGGGGTGGGCGGGACCGAGTCGATCGACGGCCCACTTGACGCGGAGGAGGAAGGGGAAAGGGAGGGGAAGAAAGGGGAAGGTACAGGTGAGGGATGTGAAGGGGACAGGACGCCACCAGCATCTGGTGGGTCAGAAGAAAGAAGTCCGTCCAGTGCCTGAACGAAGGATGGATCTGGGTCAGAACCAGAAGAAGTCTCAGTGGCAGAAGGATGATCATCATTGCCACCAGAATCAGAAGGCGGATGGGAAGCAGTAGAGTAGAAGAGTCCCCTGGCATTGGTGATTGGCGGGTTGCCAAACGTGCCGAACGTCTTTGGACGCCGGACGTGGAGGGGAGTGGGTGCGCATCAGTGCCCGACACCGGTGCAACATCTAAAGTCTGTGAGCTAGTGGAGGGGTGCTGCGGAGGGAGACTTGTTGCTGCCCTGTCAGCATGCGCAGAGCCCGTCGGTCCTGGAGCAAGGCCAGGTGGGTCTGGAGGCCGATGCCTGGTGCAGTGGTTTTTATGAAACCAGAAGGGCTTACCTTCAACTTTCAGGGCAGTGGGAGTGGTAAGTACAACTTTGAAAGGGCCTTCCCTACGAGGCTCGTTCCACTGACGTCTAAAGACGCGTATGAACACACTGTCACCAACTTGAATATCCCTGACGTCCACTGGAATGTGTGTCTCGTCTCTGCTGTGAGCTGCTTTCACCTGTTGAAATATAAGCCTGTGAATGCGGGTTAAGGACCTGAGATAGTCCCCCATTTCACGTTCAAGCTGTGCCAAGGAGACCTCCTGCAGCAGGGGTCCACGAACCTGTGGGAGAGGCATTGGTCGACCTGTAAGCATTTCATGGGGGGTAAGATGGGTTATTCGGTTAGTTTAAGAGCGCATTGCCATCAATGCAACAGGCAAGGCATCCACCCAGGTCAGACGGTTGTTGCTGTCAGCTATTATCTTAGCTATCTTTGATTTCAGCACTCCGTTAGCTCGTTCCACGGATCCCTGTGACTGGGGATGATACACACAACCAAACTTATGTGTTATGCACAACAGTTTGAACATTTGCTGGATCACCTGTGAAACAAAATGAGGTCCATTATCAGATGATATTGTATCAGGCATGCCAAATCTAGGAAAAACTTCTTTACACAAAAATCTTGCTGCTGCTTTGTGGTCATTCTTAGCAGTGGGGCATGCCTCCACCCATCTGCTAAACCTACAGACAACCACCAACATATATCTCTTTCCCTGAACCCGAGTTATCATGTCAACGTAATCCACCATCAGATGGCGGAACGGACCGTCTGGCATGGGAATATGTGCTAAGGGCTGGGTAAACATTTTGCGCACATTATACTTAGGACAATGCGGACATAAGGCCAGTTCTCTGTCTACCATTGGTGTCATATAAGGTGACCACCAGACTGCCTGTAACTTTTGAACAACTTGGGCTCGTGAACAATGATCAGGTCCATGCATTATTTTAATTGCCGTTGGTAATAAGGACAATGGCAGTAGAAAATGTCCCCGAGAACTACGCCACAACCCAGCGTGGGGGTGTGTCAACCGAGCCGCCCCCCTTTGCACCCACAGACGTTTTTCCGCTTCTGAGACGTTGTTTTGGGCTTCTATTAATGAGGCTAGATTAGTAATGGGTTCACACTCAGTTACATGAATCATTGGTCCCTGCACTGCTGATCCTGTGGCTTCTTTAGCTGCCTCATCTGCTAAGTTATTTCCTATGGCAATAGGTGTTTTTGCTGACTGATGGGCTGCACATTTTACAATAGCCAACGCAGATGGAAGTTGCATAGCTTTTATTAACTCTACTACAGCTTGCCCATGTGTCACTGGGGTGCCATCTGTTCTAACGAACCCTCGTTGTTTCCAGATGCTAGCATTTATATGGCATACCCCATAGCCACATGCACTGTCAGTGTAGATTGTCACTCTTTTACCAGTAGCCAATTTACATGCTGCTGTTAATGCTTTTATCTCTGCCAATTGGGCAGAGCAAGGTTGATCTAGGCTCATTGATTGTACTTTGGTAAAGGTCCCATCAGGGTTAAGTTGGACTATTCCATATCCTGCTCTATTACCTGTCTCACCTCTGACACATGATCCGTCTACGAACAGTGTCAAATCAGATGGGATTGGATGATTGTATAAGTCCTCCCTTACCTTCATGAAGGTGTCCGTCTCTTGGAGACAATCATGGGGCTCACCTTCTGTGGGCAATACCATTCTTGTGGCTGGATTAATGGTGGTACAGCGTTGTATTGTTAAGTCAGGTCCTGAAAGCAGAACTTCATAACCTGTTCGACGAGCTTGGGTTATGACAAAGCGTGGACTGGTGAGCAGTGAATGTAATTGATGTGATGTGTACAAAATAATAGGGTGGCCCATAGTAAGAACTGAGGCCTTTTTGTATGCGAAGGCTGCTGCTGCCAAGCCCTGGTAGCAGGGAGGCAGACCTTCTTCGACACCATCTAATTTTGTGCTGTAATAAGAAATTGGCTGTTTACCTGTGGGGGTGTCTTGCATCAATACTGCACATGCATACCCTTGTCGCTCAGCCACATAAAGATGGAATCGTTTGCCATAATCTGGATTGGTCAGAGCAGGAGCAGTTTGGAGGTCTTGTTTCAGCAGCTGGAACGCACCTTCTGCTTCATCTGTCCATTGTAATTGAGCCGACTGGTGTCCTTGACCTGCGGCTTTAATCAGTGCTCTCAGTGGAGCCGTTTTGATGGCATAATCACACACCCACGGTCTACTGTAACCTGCCATGCCAAGAAAAGACAACATGTGACCAACAGTCCGAGGTTTGGGCATTTGAGTTATGGCTTCCAGTTGGGATGGTGCAATACACCTCTTGTCCCCACTGAGTTGCCTGCCGAGATACTCCACTGTTTGCTGGCAGAATTGCAATTTTTGTTTACTTACTTTGTGTCCTCCTTCTGCCAAAGCAGTTAACACTGTAATGGAGTCTCTTTCACACTGCTCTTTGGAAGCAGAACAAATCAAAATGTCATCAACATACATCAACATTGTAGATGGTATGTCAAGGTGATTTAAGTCATTTGCCAGTACTCCATTGAAAATTGATGGTGAGTGTACAAAACCCTGTGGTAATCGTGAATAAGTATATTGTTGGCCTTTATAGGTGAATGCAAACAAATACTGAGAATCTGGATGGACCGGTACACTGAAAAATGCTGAACACAGATCTATCACAGTAAACCATTTGGTGCCTGGGGGTATATTACTCAGTAATGTGTGTGGGTCTGGTACTACTGGTATCTCTTCTGCTACAATAGCATTAATTAATCTTAAATCATGGACTAACCTATAGTCATTACTGTTGGGTTTTCTGATGGGAAAAATTGGTGTGTTACAGGGACTTTCTGTTGGTTTAAGAACTCCTGCTGTTTCTAACCCTGTGATAATGGGCTGTATTCCTTCTACTGCTTCTATTTTAAGTGGGTATTGTCTTTGGAGGGGCAATTTAGCATTTGGTTTGATGGTGAAATTGATGGGGTCTGCTGATTTCACTAATCCTACATCTGTTTTACTTTTAGACCATACTTGCTCTGGGACCTGTTCTAATAGGGATTCATGTTCTGCAGCCACTGCCATTTGTCTTTTCCCAGGAACTTTAAAATGTTCTGCTATGACTTCATCAGCTTGTGAGAATGAGATCTTAAAGAACAGTCCATCTTTGGATAATCTAATGCAGTCCCATGCTGTGTTGACCCATTCAGTGACTTGCTTGGCTTTTTGAACCATGGGTCCTAGGTCATGTGACTCATACTCGTCTGCAATTAGCAATGTGACGTGTGGTGCTGAGTTGGTAACTTGGAACCATTCTGCTACATCTTTATCAGGAAATGTGACAACAGCTGCAGCTCCTTGTGGTCCAACCACTATGTCAGCATACTGGATGACAGTTGTTTTGTTGTTAATTCCTTCATCCCAGCTTTTCTCGTACTCTTCATGTGTTTTGCCTTTGTCATAAAACATGGTACAATGGAGAGGGAGAAAGGGTTCTTTGGAGTTTTCGTAGTGATTCATTATCAGGGGTCTCCATGTTTCCCACTCTAGTTGGAGGAAGGAAGTTGGTGATGTGAGTTTCAGCCAAAATACTTGATCTTCTGGCTCATGACTTGTTGTCTGTGGGGTCTTTTGTAGGCCCAGTGGCATCATGTAGGCTTCATTATCGTCTATTGCTTCAAAAGAAATTCCATTAGGGGTACATTTGATTTTAGCATTGAGCTGGCACAGCACATCTCTACCCAGTAGATTTATGGGCGTATCCTCTGAGTAAAGCAGTGGTGCACACACAGTCTTTTCACCTATGATCATGGGAACTGGCTCAGTCATGGGTATTATTTGGGTTTTCCCAGAGAAACCTACTGTACGAATCTTTGATGCTGAGAGAGGCAGGACAATTCCACTTTTCCCTATACAGGAGTAGGCCGCTCCTGTATCAATCATGAAGCAATGGTGGCTGTCATATATAGTGACATCAATGGTGGGTTCTGTTTGTGGACGTTGGGTTAATACAGGTAGAATGGCCTCTCCATCAGGTTTCTCTGGGCACCCCTATAGCCAGTACATGTCTTGTCCCGTTCCATAGGTGGCTGGTCCAGCAGTAGGGGGCTGAGGTCCCATCCATGGGTTAGTGGGGCAGTCTCTTTGCATGTGTCCAACTTGTCCACATCCCCAGCATTGCAGTCTCCCACGCTGTTGTCCCATGTCTGGACCTGCCTGAGGCATCTGCTGGTATTGGCCTTGAGGGGGCCTTCTTGGGGCTCCTTGTGGTCCCCTCCATCTTCCCCTCATGGGTGGCCCCCCTCGTCCTCTTCCGAACGTTGCTTGTTGGGGACCTCCTCCTTGGTTTAGATGTACATGAATAGGAGGAACTGGTTGAGGTTGGGTCTGCTGTGGCTGGGCTCCTCCCACAGGTGGCGCTGCTGGATATTGCATCTGCTGTGTGGGCGGAGGGATGACAGGAGACACTACTGGTGCTTGTACCACTGCCTCCCCTGTTGGTGTACTCTCCGTTGAGGGTGTGGCTGCCACAGTCAGTGCTGCTTGGTGTTTGGGTTTCTCTTTCTCTTTCTTTGCCTTGGACAATTCCCCGATCTGCAGCTGGGTTAACTTGGTGGCCAGCATCTTGCTCTGGTCTTCAAAGGCCCGTTTTTCGGCCCGATGCATGTTTACATAGTGTATAACATGCTCAGAGAACAGAGGCCAATCCATCTTCATGAGCCCCACAACTCCATCCAGTTTGGCTTGTACTTCTTTGGGCATGGCCTCTCTGATGTAGGTTCTGAACAAGGGGCCAGATGTTTTCAGTTCACTCCCATCACTTCCAGTCTCTGTTTTCCATTTCTGTTGGAACTTGTGCAGAAACTGGGCGGGGCTTTAATCATCCCTTAGGCATTCTTGTCTCAGCTTAGTTGGGTCGCTGCAGGTGGGGAATTTGTTCCTCAAGGCTGCCCACACCTCAGGTCTTATTTTGTTGAATGGTATCTTGTCATACTGGTGTGAGGTCATGAACCTTGGATACTTGGCTTCGTCAAACACCTCTCTGGCTGCTGAGTGTCCTGCTGTCTTAATCAGCAGTGCCTTGATGTCTCCAGCTGCCAGATTGATGCCTCCAGTGATTTCTTCCAGCTTTTCTATCCACCTGTCAGCACCATCTGCCAACCGGGTCAGCCTTCCAGCAAGTGTGATCATATCCATAAATGACCACGGCACATATCTGTCTTCTTGAGGTCCTTTAGACAGCAGGGGAGCCATATAGGCCCCTTTTTGGTCTGATTCTGTCTTCTGCTGTTGTGCTTGGTACCTGGTCACCATTGAGTGAGGGCCACTTTTTTCTATATGCAGGTCCACGTCACATTCGGCTGTGAGTGGCTTCCGTCCTTTGGTCGCTGGCCTGCCTTTCTCCTTAAACCCCTTATGGAATGAGTTTGTTGCCGGCGGCATGTCTGAGCCTTCATTTTCCATTTCATCATGTGACCAGTCGGCCTCCTCAATCTCTATTAGGACTTCCTCCTCGCTTCCCCTCTCTTCTCCCTCTTTTATTTTGGCTTCTTCAATCAAGGCCTTAGTCCGTGGACTTGCCTGATCTGGGGCGTCATCTCGGGCCTGTAGTATAAGCTGCTCTGTTTCCATTCTTTTCTGTTTTTCTAATTCTTCGTCCCATTTCTTCAATTTCTCTTTTAAATGCTTTAGTTGTCTCATTTGTACTTCTTTTTCCAACTTTTCCTCCTTCTCTATGAGTTTTACATATGCTTCCGTCAGCTCCTCCACCTCCTTGTTTATTTGTTCCATCAGTTCTGGCAGTTCTTCCAAGACTAATTTGGTCACAGGCTCTGAGTGTTTTACTGATTTTTTCAAGGATGACTTGGTCCTGGGCTCTGAGTGGCATGTGGGGCCTCTTTGATATGGTGAATGCCTACGACGTACTGGGGGTAGGGAACGGCTGTGGGGAGATTTTCTCCTTACTTCTGGGGTTCTATCCCAATCGTTTTCTTCAATGCTGTAGTTACACTCTGTCTGTGGTGTGTTGCTTATTTCTTTTTCTGTTGTTTCTGTTTCTTCCTCTTCTTCTTTTAATACTAATTTGAGTTGTCCTGTAATCTTTCCCTTGCTACCTGATTCTACTACTACTGGGTACTGGCCTGCTATGCTAGGGCGATAGGGTGGTGCCTTATGATCAGTGTATTCAGGGGCTGTTGGGCTCTTTTGATGTTCAACTTTAAAATAGCGCAGGATATCTCTCTGTTCAGCATGTTTCTGTCTTTTATGCAAATGCATTCGGTCACGCCTTTTTTCTTTATTTCTTAATCGTTCTTCAACCTCGTCACAGCATGTAGGATCAAAGCTGCCCTCTTTAGGCCAACAATTTTTTCCAGATGTCATCTTATGCCATTCCGTCATGCATTTTTGAATTTTGCGCTTATTGGAGGGGTGTGTCATTATTACCAGTTTGGCAGGCGTTAATCCCTCGGTCTGTTTGCTCACATTAGCTCCCATGGCAATCAGCAGTCACTCAACCTTTAGGGTCTGTGCTTATTCACTATCCTTTATAGTCTTTGATTAATTTTTATTTAACCGGTTCTGCTCTTTCCAATACAGATCGTGTTTTCTTAATTTTTAGATTCCCACAATTTGAGTTAAGATCTTTAAAAGAACAGATTTAACAATATTATTTTGCAGTTTCACCAATTATCAATACCTTATAATTTATTTTATATAAATACAATAACTTGTAATGATATATGTTTATAATATCTTTATCTTATAATGCTTATACCCTTTGTCAATCTTATTTTGGCACTTTGTTAATTTATTTCATTCTCTTAATTGTGTTTTCCAGTTACCAATTCTGTTTTCCAATCCTTATTTAATTTTCAGGTTATTCTTTTCAATTATACATGGTAATAATTATTTTCTATTAATTTATTGTTATACTTTAAGTCTTATCAATATTCTAATCCTTACTATTATTATCCTTGCTTACCCCTTATTCCCCCTTAGTTACTTAACTCTTTCACTCTTCACACTAGCAAAGACACACAAGACACGTTAACCAAGACACACGAAGCAAATGATTATATATATATATACATATATCTACAGTGCACTTTTACTTTTCCTCACTGTCCCCTACAGTGGCATACGCGTTTCCCAGCTTTTCCGGACCCACTCAGATAACTGAAAATGGGTAACGTTCCCGGTAGAGCGGTACTATTTCTCCGATTATCGCTTAATCGGTAATACTCTGGCTATCCCTTAGCCTGGCTATCGCTTAGCCTCTTAATATCTTAACACAACATTTAATACAACACAAATTCTGGCTATCGCTTAGCCTTTCAATACCCAATTCAATACAAGCTGGTTCATGGAGCACGCTGACTATCTTAGTCAACAATACCCTCACGTAACACGCGTACTTTTATGTTCCGGATGTATAACTTCCACAAGCTACGTCAAACGCTTTGACCAATCTGTCCCTTCACCAATCACCCATTCAGAACATCACGTGTTAAGCTTAACTTATCCACAAAATAATTCAAACACAAAACAGTTCAAATGCAGAATAATACAAACATTGATAACACTTAAACCATTAATAACACTTAAGCCATGCATTCACATATACTCATACATACCTGGACCCTTTCCCAGCTTAGTCTGCCTTTGTATATTCTCATAAAAATGTTTATCAAATTTGGACAATAATTACTAAATTTGGAATACTAGGTTCTTTTAGGTGATCTTTATGACGCCTGACACCCACAAGCAGTCGCCGGTGGCTGGTTCCCCACTAATTTAGAAAATTATAACGAATTGGCTCACCTTTTAATGGTGAAGTTTGGGCCCTTGAGGTTCCACACCTTCCAGCTGGTGCTTGCAGATCATCCGACGTCAGCGCCACCTCCTGGCTGGCTCGCCAAAAATGTCGGTGGAAATCTCCTCTGCGACTTAAAATTGAAGCTAAGTTTTGTCCAAATTCAAAGTCCTCAAAGGGCAGGAAAGTTTGCAAACAATGATCCAAAAATCAGGCAGAAGCAGCTGAAGTCCAGGTCCAATGCAATTTATTGCAACATACAGAGCATTACACACGAGTTGACCGCCGGCGTACAACTGAACAAATAATGAAAATGGCCCTCTTTTATACACTTCATGGGGCCTGTTAGCTCCTCCTACAGGCCCCCACCTTTTTTCATTATTCTAGGTACTTTTTCTTCGGGTAAAACCAATTATTTTTATCTTACCGGTGGTAAATCCCTTTGAAAGCATATTTTTTATATATTTAATCAACAGTCTTTGTTACAGGTTATAGTGACATTTCTTTGCAAATCATGATGACATATATTGTCATTAAATCAAAAACACATTAGTTCTTCAACTGTTAATCTTTCAAACCATGCTTTTATCCAAAGTAACTTATGAGTATTATAATTCTTTGAGAACAGCCTTACAGGTCATGATGACATTTGGTGCACTTAAATCAGAAACATATAACAATTTCAATTAATAATATGTCACAACATATGTCAAAACCAAGCCTTCCTTCTAATGTGATCTATGATTTTAATATTACTTCAAACCAGGCCAGCATAACCCTAGTGTTCCAAGTCTTAGTAAAACATCACTTTTTCTATGGCTATTACTGTACAGTGTGTTTTGAAGACGACAACTTAATTCATCACAGTTGGTTTAGTTGGGTTCAGCTGAGCTGTGCAACCTTGACTTGTCAAATAACTCATTTTTATGAGTGT
The DNA here is from genome assembly GCF_016077235.1 of Cyprinodon tularosa. NCBI lineage: Eukaryota > Metazoa > Chordata > Actinopteri > Cyprinodontiformes > Cyprinodontidae > Cyprinodon > Cyprinodon tularosa. Next base: position 355,206 of record NW_024039127.1, on the reverse strand, counting down.
GCCTGTTTCACTACAACAGCTTGGATCCAAACTTCAATAGGCCAGGTGCAGACTCATACACACACTGCTTCTCTATTTCTCCCTTTGGCCTACATAAATGCATTCATAAACACAACTCTTTTTAATCATTTAAAACTTTTAATTCTTGTTTTATTCTAATCATTGATGACAAATAATACACTACACTCACTGGTTAGCAAGATGCTTCCGACAAACCGGCCACAACCAAACCTGCTCACAAACCTTCCACCACAACAATCCCGCCCCCTTGGTAATCGACCAATCACATTCACTTTATTCTCTCGTGTAAAGTCGGGCACCACTCGGGAGAATTCGGAAATGCAACGTTTGGAACAGCCGCTTCCCTGCGACTTTAAGCATTATAAAGTACAAATATCATTAAACAAACCACAAACAATTCTAATCAAAACAGACAAACATCCAAAAACAATCTGCAACATTTAAGAAATTCACCTCCAATAATTTACATTAAATAGTCTACATTAATTAGACAATTCATTTTAAATAGCTGACTATCTATTACATGATGTATTATTTTTTAACATACAAATAATTTAGCAAAAATGTGCAAACAACATTTGTATTTGGTGTCATTATCAGGTCTGATTAGTGTTGGATTCAGCTTCTGAGTATCAATGATTTTCAGATCCTTTGGATAAACCCAGAGAACTGACTGTCCTCTCTCCTCTACTTCTCAGCTCAGCAGACGACCTTTAATCCCAGAAAATACCAACTTTGCTGCTCAGACGCCTCGCAGCCCTAAACTTATTTGCATAAGTTTTGCAATGTTAATCACTTTCTGACTGAGGAGGCGTTCACTCATGTTTACTTTGTGAGGAATCAAGGTACAATGCAAATGTCTGCAAATGGTGTTCACCTCAAGCTGTCCTCTGGCAGCAGAGCTGCTGCTCAGACATTTAAACTCGGGCGTACCCTGTACCATTTCTTGTGCTATCAGGCCGATTCTCCAGTCGTGCAAGAAATTTTCAATCTGGCCGACTTTCAGCCTGATGTTGCGTGGTGTAGTGTACAGGGGGTAACGAGGGGAGATCAGCCTCTAACGACCACCCCCCCATCAGGAATCGTGAGGTTGGGAGAAAATCAAAGATGTTTGAAATTCAGCCGGCCATCTTGAGGTGGTCGTGGGCAAATCCTGCTGTTGAAGCAGAGCTATGAGCCGATTTACCAGAACCTCATGAACTGAGAATGTGCAAACAAGGATTCTTCTTCTTCCTCTCAGATGTAAACCCAGCAGCATGGCGGGGGGGGCAATGATTGAAATGGAGTTCTTTCTGTCAGACTGACAGACCGTAGTAGCCATGTTTGCTCAGCCATGTCTTTGTCCAAATACGTCGTCTCCTTTTCTTTTTAGGGCTTTCAGCACTAAATTGCCCAAATATCCAAGGCAGCGCGTTTCACTCTAGTGAGCTTCATGTTCCTCTGCTACTGGTTTGGCTTCCGGATAGACGAGTCAGAGTAGCGCCATCTCACTGCGGAGCTGAGTCCCACCTGGTTTTTAGACATACAGTTTGAGCAGGTAGATCGCATCAGAGCGCCGGGTCGCACAGCGTGAGAACAAACATCGTGAGCTGAGAACTTTTAAACTCTGCAGTTTCATCGTACAGTTTGAGCTTTAGCTGTGTTCGGTTTTTTTTTTTTTTTTTTTTTAATTTATCCCCACCGAAAAGGGTCGCTAGAAGAGCGAGACTTGGTTACAACTCAGTGTCCAAATGTTGTTTATTTTCTTTCTTGATTTCACACTTGAAACACAGCAGGTTATAAACCTGTGGAAAACACCAAAGTTGTGCTATACATTAGATGCCATGTTCAGATATTTACATAAATAACCAATACAAATTCACTGCAATATCAATGAGAAATCCATATAAATACACATAAATGCATCCATAAGCTATAAACTCTTATTTAGACACACACCATAAAGCGTCAGTAACTACTGTATAAAGATTTGCAGCTTGTATAAATAATTCATATAAATGCAATTCCTCATTAAAGCATAGCCAACAATATCTATAAATATAAACAATAGAATGCACAACAGCAGACACTACACTTAATCCATTTCATTTCATACAAACACCAGAGCTACCACTGCAAAAAGCAGCTTAAAATAACAACAACAGGAGCCCATTTACAAATGCTAGGTAAGTGAACCACATCTCCCATCATGCATTACAGGAAACAACTACGACTTCGGCCCGACTACAACACCCAGAGTGCACCGCGAATCAGGAAGTAAGCGCATAGCGTCAAACGCGCTTCGTTTTCAAAAGTTTTTACCCTCAACTCAGACTAATAAACTTTAACAGTAATCGGCGGATTAAAACAATGCACTCGCCAAGCGACCACAGTGAAAAAGTTATAAACATCCGACTAGTTAAAGGGCAACAACAGTAGATCAAGCAGTTTAAAACAACCAGCGAGAGAATATTAAAACCCAGCACCTTACCGGTGATGTGCGTCGCTCTTCCAGCCATGCAATTGGATTCTGTCTCTGTGCGTGCACGCTCCTGTTTATCTACGCATCACTAGGAACACTACATCCAACGGCAAGCCAGCACACCAAACAAGGTAAGTACCACCTCCCACCTAATCAGCTGTGCTGCGTTACACCTGATCACCTGTGGGTTGACGTTGTTTACCCACCACCAAATGACAGTGCACAAAACACCTCCCACTTGACTGAATGATCGCAAGATCCAATGAAGTCACAAATCTACAATTAATTAATTTCTCTTTCAGAGTCCTTCAAAGCTCTTTCAAGGGGTGTTTTTTTTTTTTTTTTTTTTTTTGGTTCTTCTTCCCGGGCATGATGCATGTTTGCGGCTCTTCATGACGTACAACTTTGATGGCATAGTGGCAGCGTTTGGCGTTCACCACTACGTCAGATTGAGGCTGAGGACAGAGGGTTTTGATCCTCCACCGGAAGAAGGACCACAAGTCTCCTTACATCCCTCTTGATCACAGTCGTGGGCAAAGGAGAGCAGCTCTTCTTGCGGCTGCCCGACTGTGATGCAGGGATGCCAGTGCAAGTCGTGATGTCAGCATCCCGGACGATCCCCTTGTTGTCAGGGTAGACAGACAGAATTCTGCCCAGGCGGAACTGACCTCTCAGAGCATTTGGGTCAGCTACCCAGACGAGATCGCCGACTCTGATGTTTCTCTCTGACCGGTGCCACTTCTGACGAACGAAGAGATTTGGGCCAGCAAGCTCCCTCCACTTGGCCCAGAAGCGATCTACCCCGATTTGGAGAGCTCGCAATCGCCGCCAGGAATGAGTCTCCAGGTCGAGACCGGTGGTATCTCCCCCCAGCGATGCTCGACCCAGGATGAGGGAGTTTGGTGTCAAGTACTCGATGGAGTCCTCCTGCTCTTGAGCTCTGGCGTCAATTGGCCGTTCGTTGGTTAAGTTGGCTGCCTGGTAGAGGAGGGTTTGTAGTTCTCCCCATGTAAAGGACCCTGTGATCCCACCGAGGTTCGTGAGTGCCCTCTTCAGAAGCTTCACGGCAGCCTCTGCAGCTCCATTCCTGTGTGGCGCATCTGCCGGGTGGAACTCCCACTTCCACTCAGTTCCATGTTTTGCAGCTACATTTTCCATGGATAGAGTCTGCAGGCACTCCAGGCGCTTATAGAACTGCTGTAGGGCTGGTTTGGCGCCGGTGAAGTTTGTTCCCCGGTCAGACCAGAGTTTCCTTGGATGCCCCCTCAGGGCGACAAAACGAGTGTATGCCAGGAGGAAGCTTTCCGCTGACTGGTCATCAGTGAGGTCCGCATGGACCGCTCTGGAGACCATGCAGCAGTAAACAATCCCCCACACTTTCTTTGAAGTCCTTCTTTTCACACTATCCTTAACCTCGAAGGGGCCAAAGAGGTCAAGGGTGGTGAACTCGAAAGGGCAAGCTCTCTCGGTGCGTTCTAGGGGTAGGTCGCTCATGACTTGCTGGCATAGTTTGGCTCTTTGCTTTGCGCAGGTGATGCAATTGTTAAGCACCTTTTTGACGAGTTTTCTTCCCTGTGTGATCCAGGCTTTTCTTCGTGTTCGAAGTAGGGTTGGAGCGATGCCTTCTTGATTTTCTTCATGGGCCTCCTTGACCAGTAGGGATGCGAGCCATGACTGGCATGGGACCAGTGGTACGACCACTTTATCCTCTTTCAAACACTGGACTCTCCCTCCACAGACAAGAAGACCTATGGTTGGTTCTTTTTGAACGACTAGACGATCAAGCGTTGTGTCTTGGAACTTGACGCCGTGTTGGGCCTCAAGGGCTAAGAAGTTGAAGGCAGCAGCCCTTTCTCCAGCTGAGAGGTAAGTTTTGGCCTCCCACTTTAAGGCTCCAGGGGTCTGGGTGTGTCTGCTTAGCCAGATGTCAACTGCTCTCTTCAGCCAGCCAAGAGCCCCACACAGACGTGTCAGAGAACTGAATCTTTTTGGTTCGACTAGTTCCACGAGAGCGATGATATTTTGGGCAGACCATTCCCAGGGCGGAGCTGCAGCTGACATGACTGTTGCAGAGAACGCCTTCCTTTGGAGTGCTGCAATAACTCCAGTGACGGAGGAGATGACTTCTCCAGCAGTTTTCACAGGCCATTCTTCAAAGGGAAGTTTGAGGAATGCAGGGCCTTCCTGCCAAGCTGAGCCTTCATCAAGGTCCTCAGGAGGTGCTCCCCTTGTGATGAGGTCAGCAATGTTTGCTTTCCCTTCGACCCATCTCCAATTGTCGACATGCCCGGCCTTTTGGATTTCCCCTACCCGATTGGCAAAGAAGGACTGATAGCCATAGCTATCCTTCTGGATGGCTCCAAGAATGGTCTGGCTATCGACTATGTGGACCCACTTGTCGACTTGGATATGGCAGTGCTTTTCAAAGTAGGACCTCAGGCGAGTTGCGAAGACAGCCCCGCACAGCTCTGCTTTGATGGCATCACCCTTTTGGTCTAGTGGGGTGAGTTTGGCCTTGGACTCAACGAGTCTGACAATGACTCCATCCACGGTCTCCCAGCGGAGGTAGAGCACTGCTCCATATGAAGCTTCACTGCCGTCTGAGAAGGTGACGCCCATGGGGCAGCCTATGGCTCCAGGGGGAGTAAGGCTTCTGGGGAACCTCACCTTGCCGAGTCGTACGCACTGCTCAAAGAGGGTTATTGCAGCCTCTCTGAGATGCTTTGAGAGGGGGTCGTCCCAGGTGTCTTTAACAGGACGGTCTTTTCCGGCCTCCTGAAAGGACTCTCTCACAAGCATCACACCCTTTTGCTTGACGGGTGAGGCTAGGCCAATTGGGTCATAAAATCCTGCGACTTGGCTTAGCAACACTCGGCGGGTGAGAGGGTCAGGGGTTTTTGCACGAACCTCTTCCTCTTGAAGGTCCAACCCAGTTCTCATCTTTCCTCTCCGTTTTGAGAAGTTCACTGAGGTGAGCAGGCGGAGTTTGTCAAAGTCTGGCTCGTAGCCTAGACCGAGTGCCTTATTTTCTTCGTCCCGCATTTGATTTGGGAGTACCAGGGTCTTGGGTTCTGTTGCTCTGGAAAAGTCAGGTTCTTTACCCCTCCCACTTTGGCCAGTGAGGACCCACGGTTTGAGTGAGAAGCCGCCTGCTTTGAGTATCTCTTCGACTCCCTCAGTCATCCTGGTTAGAGCTTGGAGATCATTGTGGGAGGTCAATATATCATCGACATAGCAGTCTTCTGTCACAACGCGACGCTCTGGGATCATGGATTTGAACTGGGGCAGGTTGGCAGTCTCCCTCATGGCCACCTGGGCAATGCAACCGGCAGGCTTGTCACCGATGTTGACCCGGACAACAGCAAACTCATCGATTTCTTCCTTGGGGTCATCCCTCCAAAGGAATCGGTGGAGGTGTACTTCCTCATCTTTAAGCCACACTGAGTTATACATTTTTCTGACGTCTCCGAGGGCCGCATACAGACCACTCCTGAATCTCAAGAGGACACCACGGATAGGGTTGAGAACGTCAGGGCCTTTATGGAGCAGATTGTTCAAGCTCATCCCTTTAAACTCCTGGCTGCTGTTCCAGACTATTCTCACTGGCGTCGAGCTGGAGTGAGGATTGGGAGCGACCAGGTGGCTAATATACCACACCGGCCCGTTCCAGTCTTTGAGCTGCTCCTTGGTGAACTTGACAGCAGCTCCTCTTGCCACCATGTCATTGATTTGCTCTCCGTATGCAGTCTTCCACAGTGGTTCTTTAGCCAGCCGGGCTTCAGTGTTTCGGAAAGTAGCTTCCACAGCTTGGCGGTTGTTTGGCAGACTTGCAGGGTTCACTTTCCAAGGGTAAGCTGCATCCCAGTGAGGGGTATCGCTGTGTTTATCTGCCAAAACATACGAGAGACAGCCTTTTATTTTCTCGAGTTCCCTTTCTTCTCCAAGGGTCATTTCCTGACCACCCAGAGAGCATTTGCCGCACTTGCAGCTCCCGCATTTCGGGCTGCACGCTGCCCCGATGCTATCCCACTTGAACCATTCGAACACTTCTTTGTTTGTGACAGTGGTATTGCTGAGAGCGGTCAGTGGAAGCTTTTTGGCTGGGACGAGAATCTCTTTGTAGAGGCTTGACGAGGTCCTCATAGTCCGCGCAAAGTGGGTTTCGGACTGGTGGAGAGTCAAGTCCACAGACTCGAAAAGGTCAGGGTGAGTGCCACCGATTGTTTTGCCGAGCGGTCCATCCCACAAGACGAGATCACCCTCCCTCTTTAATGGTTGAGGGACCAGTCGACCCTCCCTGTGGCTAATTAGGAGATCAATGGCCTCAGGCCGGGCAAGCTCTGCAGCAGCGACACCAGGAAAGATTTTCTGAAGCTGTGCTGGAGCGACTGGGTGGCTAACCTCGGCAATGCTCTCTAACCCATAACAGAGTAGCCTATGTTCAGCCACTGTTCCCTTAGCGGTCTTCACTCGCAGGCGAAGGGAGTATCTCTTGGTTTTGACCGTTTTGGTCATCCCTCCGACACCATGCACCATCAGTTGAATGCTCTCACCATTCAGTCCAAGCCGCTGGGCGGCGCAATGGGTGATGTAATTGGTGTCGGAGGCGAGGTCTATCAAGGTTCCAATGAGCTGGCCAGAGTTGCTTGTTACTTCCAGGAGCATCATCACTACTGGGTACTCGTCTGGTGTTTTCCCGGCAGTACAGGTTAAGGCAGAAGTCTTATTAGAAAAGGCCTTCCTAAATTCTTCTCTGAGCTCAGGGGCAACTTTGTCCAGGAGCTCCTCCTGCTGGCTAGTGAGACCTAGGCCTTTGCTATTTACTTTTCTCTTGGTACTTGCCAGAGGTGTGGATCTGGGGCACAGTAGGTAGTGATGGGGCTCTTCTGTTCTGCAGTCTGCTTTGGTGCAGACAAACTTTTTGTTACTGCAGACGTTCTGCAAGTGAGGACCAAGACACTGAGAGCACAGCCTGTTTGCATGGAGATGGCTTTTCTTGCCCTGAAGATCCATTTCTCGGAATATAGTGCATGCAAAAAGCCTACCTGCATGGGCCGTCTCAGAGCAGGCAGAGCAAGCAGCAGCCAGTGGCTTTGCCTGGGATCCCCTTTGGCCCGAGGTGGCTTTGGAGTACGCCTTCTTGGCTGCCTTGACTACTGGCAATTTTGCAGAGGGGATTGCCTCTCTGAGGCCTTCATCCAATTGGTCTAGCTCCTCCAGCATAGCCTCTTGCTTCTGGAGGTAAAGCAGCAGGCAATCGAAGTGGGTTTGTGGGCTGAATCCATGCAAAGGTTCCGCTTTGTACTCGATCCACTTTTCTTTTAGTGAGCTTGGTAGTTTTCGCTCCAGTGACTGCGCAACAAGCCTGTTCTTTAAGATGTCCTCCTCTCCTAATATGACCAGGTTGCTCAGGGCCCTCTCCACGGCCTGGATTAATTCAATTGTCTTCCGGGGACTATTCCCCTTTACAGGAGGTAGGCTTTCAATGTCCTCGGCAATCTTAAGGACGATTCTTGCCTTGTTTCCAAAACGATTGTCGAGGCGCTTGAACATCTCCTCTGGGCTTGAGCAGCTGGACAGAACCAAGTCTTTTTTCACCCTTTCACTCAGGCTTGCCAGCAAGTGGAACCGGGTGACTCCAATGGTTCTCATCGGGTTTCCTAACTGTTCCAACTCTACCCACTCGGCCCTCCAACGGTAATAGTCGGTCATATCTCCCGAGAAAACAGGCAGTCGGGTTCTTTCAAGGCTGATCTGTGGCTTTGAGAAGGGTTGCAGGCTAGGTGATAGAGAGGGCCCTGGGACACTGGGTTGGTAGACCGTTTGGTGAACGCCAGCAGCAAAAGAGACGCTGGGTTGGTCAGCACTAGCTGAAATGGGCTCTGATTTGGACATTCGGCTTTGCTTTTTCCAATTCAGTTCCCAGTCTCGTGCTCTGCTTTTAAGTTTGTAGATTACCTGCTTATGCTGACTGACTTTGTCAGACACGAGCCGTTCCCATGCTATAACCTTCTGCTCTAATTCATGGATCCCTTCCAACAGGCCATCACGAAGGGCTTCAAATTCATGCTCTGGCATGTCTGCAACATTTGTATTTTCCACTTCCTTGTATTTTTCTTCTGTTCCCTCAATGTGGAGCAGAATCTCAGGCATTGCAAACTTTTTGTACAAGGTTTCTCTGGTGAGCAGGAGAGTGTCACTGTAGACGATGACACACTGCTCAACTTTTGCTTTAGTCCTCCTTGCCTCTTCTTCACCGTCCTCCACATCTTCCAGAGCCTCCAAGACAGCTAGCGCAGTGTCGTGCATCCTGTTGAAGTCAGCACTGAGTGCGCGCATTTCATCAGCAAGGGCTCCTTTTTCCAAGATGTCAGTAGTGAGAGAAAGCTTGTTAGCTCTCCTGGTGAATGCAGCTTGTGCAGTGGACCGTTTCACTTGTAGGTCTGTTATTTTGGTGGAATCCATTTTCCTTGTTTTGTTTTGAAATTTGATGAGGTGATTCCTTTAGAGGGATTTTGTTTTGTTTCCTCTTTGTTGATGGCACCTCGGTTTATAACTGTTCGTTTTTTTTTTTTTTTTTTTTTTATTTATCCCCACCGAAAAGGGTCGCTAGAAGAGCGAGACTTGGTTACAACTCAGTGTCCAAATGTTGTTTATTTTCTTTCTTGATTTCACACTTGAAACACAGCAGGTTATAAACCTGTGGAAAACACCAAAGTTGTGCTATACATTAGATGCCATGTTCAGATATTTACATAAATAACCAATACAAATTCACTGCAATATCAATGAGAAATCCATATAAATAGCCAACAATATCTATAAATATAAACAATAGAATGCACAACAGCAGACACTACACTTAATCCATTTCATTTCATACAAACACCAGAGCTACCACTGCAAAAAGCAGCTTAAAATAACAACAACAGGAGCCCATTTACAAATGCTAGGTAAGTGAACCACATCTCCCATCATGCATTACAGGAAACAACTACGACTTCGGCCCGACTACAACACCCAGAGTGCACCGCGAATCAGGAAGTAAGCGCATAGCGTCAAACGCGCTTCGTTTTCAAAAGTTTTTACCCTCAACTCAGACTAATAAACTTTAACAGTAATCGGCGGATTAAAACAATGCACTCGCCAAGCGACCACAGTGAAAAAGTTATAAACATCCGACTAGTTAAAGGGCAACAACAGTAGATCAAGCAGTTTAAAACAACCAGCGAGAGAATATTAAAACCCAGCACCTTACCGGTGATGTGCGTCGCTCTTCCAGCCATGCAATTGGATTCTGTCTCTGTGCGTGCACGCTCCTGTTTATCTACGCATCACTAGGAACACTACATCCAACGGCAAGCCAGCACACCAAACAAGGTAAGTACCACCTCCCACCTAATCAGCTGTGCTGCGTTACACCTGATCACCTGTGGGTTGACGTTGTTTACCCACCACCAAATGACAGTGCACAAAACAAGCTGCGAGCAACAATTGAAAATATGGCACAGTGTACGCCCTGCTTAAACCCGTTAAAAGCCACCTGTCAGAGTGAAGGAGCAGCTGTTAAAGGAGAAGTCTGGTCATAATCAGAATTAAACTTCTGAAAGTACTTTAAATATGAAATTATTACATGCTGTTCAATAAATGATCAGTGTTTTTAATTAAGATTAATTTTCATTTGCTGCTGCCATCAACACCTTTGTTTCTAGATGTTGGAGCTTGGCCTGTTTTCCAGTGTAGTCCTGTTTCTCTGACTGTGACTAACTGGATGTGCTCTCTTCATCCTCTGACATGGGAGCTGGCTCGGAGCTCGTCTGCCTGGCCGTGTGTTTCCTGGACGGGGCCGCCTGTGGAGCTGGTTGACACTTGCCTTTTGTATCTATGCTTCTTTTTCTATGTCTGCTTCTGTCTCCTTGAACCCCAGTGGGCCTCAGCAGATGGCCGCTCACACTGAGCCTGGTTCTGCTGGAGGTTTCTTCCTGTTCAAAGGGAGTTTTTCCTCTCCACTGTCGCTACAAGCATGCTTAGTGTGAGGGATTGCTGAAGAGTCAATGAGTCGATGCAATCAGCTGGTTTTCCTTAGATAGAAAACTTTGCATCAATCTGACTGGATGATCTGGTGAACTGGAAAGTGACCTGAGATGACATGATGTGAATTGGAGCTATAGAAATAAACTGAATAGAATTGAAACTGATTTAAAGATGATGTGACAATGGAAGGAATATTTTTAAAATAAGTTAATCAGATATATGCACTCTCTGAGGAAATCAATAAATGCTGACCTGAATGACGAAGACCATTCTCAATTTTTTGATGATATAAAACTTTATTTTTTTTTTCTGATAATATTATTAAACTTGGGTCTTTCAATTTTCTTTGCATCTTAGTTTTCTTTTCCATTTATTCGAGCTAGAAGTGAAGTTTTTAGTTTACCTGTTTGACCTCATTATTTCTGCTTGGAATTTCTGGAGAAATTACAAAAAAGACAAAATACCAGAAACTCCTTTCTATAAAAACTATTCCCAAAGAATTGAAAAAGACTAATAGAGTTAAATGAAGACAGTCGTTTGGGCTGGAACCTTTGGATGAAGGCCTCTGTTTTCCCTACAGGCCTGGATTGGTCTGTATGAGGATGTGAACAGCTGGAGATGGTCCCTGTCCGACGAGGCTTTCTACCAGGACTACGGGACTCTGTACAGAAACTGGCCGACTGGACAACCGGACAACTATGGAGGATCCGGAGAAAGCTGTTTGGAGATGACAGAAAGTGGCAAATGGAACGACATTGGCTGTAATCAGTTGCGTAAACCAATCTGCTCTTCCGTCAGAGGTGAGGCATTCATTTCACTCATTCATTTTTACATCCGTCCTTCTTCTTTTGCTTCTTCTGAAAAAATATAGTAGAGAAATTTGACGATTGACAATTTGGATTTATTACAATTTTTGTCACTGTCAAGTTGTTTGGATGTTTGTAGAGGACCCAAATGGAGAGACGGAAGCAGAGGTGGTTTCCTGTAGGTTTAAGGATGAACTTCATGGCAAAAGAAGCATAAATCCAGGCTGAACTGTCAGGGAGGTTAGGAACCAAAAGAAGGAAACACTCTGGAGGAACTTCCAGCAACAAAGAACTGCAGAGGAGGAGTAGATATGGGAGACAGAGCAATGAGGGAAGTCATCAGCTAATTGGGAGCAGGTGTGGACAGAAGCAGCTGAGGGGAAAGGAGATGGGAAACAAAGGCGACCTTCATACTGCAGACCTTAATGTTCAGTTCAGATTTTTTTTTGAAAATCCGGATCTTTTGCATAGTCGTTTCCAAATATATGTGATTTGTATGTGATCTCCTGTGTGAATCCAGTCCACACGTGTCCCACCTGCACAGGAGAGGATGCAATGACATCACATGCAGCAACGTGCTCCGTATTTATGGAAGCAAACATGCATGGTAGTGCTGGAGCGCATCTAGTGATCTTGCATTTGTTTCCCAACATAGGCCACTGCATCAACAACACAACCTTTTGAAGAAAGTTGAAAATAAAGACTGCTCTCTGCATCATTTATCCGCCACGGTTGTTTTTATTTCCGCTTCTGTCATAAAATGGGACAGATGGACTCAGTTTTCAAGGTGAGACAGTCAGTAGGAAAGGTTTAAATGTTTATTAAAATAAAAACTTAGAAGAGAAGCGCGCTGCTGTGGATCTGAGGGTGGCGGTAAGTGACCACGATCATCTGACAAAAGATGATAATCTCAGTGAGTCTCTTACCTGGTTTCACAGTTAAGTCCATCTCCCTAGAAAGGCGATGCTCTGGGCATGCGTCGCCCAGAGCATCCCTGATGCTGCAGCCCCGGAGAACTTGCAGGAAGCCGATTCAGATCAGGGAAAGAAAGAGCAGACAGGAACAGTTCAGAAATCCAGAAAACCTCGCTCTATCAGAGGTTCCCCTCCCAAAAAAACAGGAGCAGACGGATCCAGACTTCCAGGAATCCACAGAGTCCAGAGTTCAATGGCCCAGACATACACGCACAGATGCAGACGGGAAGGCTCAGATGCAGACGGGCAGTCTCAGATGCAGACGGGCAGTCTCAGATGCAGACGGGCAGGCTCAGATGCAGACGGGCAGGCTCAAATGCAGACGGGCAGGCTCAGATGCAGACGGGAAGGCTCAGATGCAGACGGGCAGGCTCAGATGCAGACGGGAAGGCTCAGATGCAGACGGGCAGGCTCAGATGCAGACGGGCAGGCTCAGATGCAGACGGGAAGGCTCAGATGCAGACGGGAAGGCTCAGATGCAGACGGGAAGGCTCAGATGCAGACGGGCAGGCTCAGATGCAGACGGGCAGGCTCAGATGCAGACGGGCAGGCTCAGTGGTTGAGGTAACAGAGACAAGACATTGTACCAGGATTCCAGCAGGACTTTAAACTGGTCTACTCCTAGGAGCCAGGCTTATGGGAATAAAACCAACCCAGCCAAAACCCTGAGGGCTCCGCGGAGAAGGATCAGGACATGATCAAAAGACAGGACAAACACTAAAACCCTCTCACTCCACTGGCTGCCAGGAACCAGCACATGAACCACAGAATAAATAAAACAGAAAAACTAACAGGCATAAACAAACAGGCAGCAAACAATGATCTGCCCCGATAGCTGAAACTGAGCCCAATGTCAGGTGGCAGGTGGAGGAGATGAGCAGTGATGGGAGGAACGCCGTTGAAAGTGACGGCGTTACTAACGCTGTTACCTTGTTTTAGTAACGAGTAATCTAACTAATTACTGTAACTATAACGCTCTTAAAAAACTTCCCACCCATGAGTAGAGGTAATGCAGCCTTATGATATTTACGCCGCGTCAGATAGCGTTCCCCCCTTGTTAAGCAGGGGGAACGCTATCTGACGGGGTTTATAGGCCCGTCAGATAGCGTTCCCCCCTTGTTAAGCAGGGGGAACGCTATCTGACGGGGTTTATAGGCCCGTCAGATAGCGTTCCCCCCTGATGTCATTTACGTTGAGTTGCAATAAATGCTAAACTCTCTGCAGGTTCTTGTCTTTGTCGCCCGCACTATTCAGCTGGCTTTGAAACACACGGCGAGAAGGTGGGGGCTGGGTGGGGAAGGTTACGGGGGCGAGAAACGCAAAAGTAACGCAATAGTTACTTTTACTAGTAACTAGTTACTTTTATTGTGGAGTAACTCAGTTAGTAAATCAGTTATTTTTTGGGAGAAGTAACTAGTAACTATAACTAATGACTTTTTCAAAGTAACGTGCCCAACACTGGAGATGAGTGACAATTAGGAGCTGGACAGAGTTAAGCAGCTGAGAGGCATCAATAAAGGTAAGCTATCAGGCCAGATCGTCACAGCTTCTTCATAGAAAGACGCAGAATAGTGACCTTTGTTGACCACTAATGACGTTCAGGTCAGATGAATGCGACCCGGCCGTTCAGACACAGGTCGCAATTGAAAAGGTCAGGTTTGTATCGTATTCAGAGAGCCAAGTGGCCTGGGTCACACTGGAAAGAAATTGGGTTTGTGTTGTTCTGACTGTCATGAAAAGATGTAGCCTGATAATCCAGAGTAAATGTGAGATTAAATGTGTAATCTAGTCTGGCCCCGATGAATGAGACATCGGAAGATTGTTGATGAGAACAACCTGTTGTCTTTCAAACCATGTCTGTGCCTATTGGCCAACGCTCTGACCAATGAGAGCCACTGACTGTGACGTAGAGAGCGCAACAGGAAGCTGGTGGGGGAGAGAAAACAAAAACGGAGAATACGTCCTTCTTAAAAATGAATGAGCATAAAGCCTCTTCCTGCTCACGTTTCAATGAAAACCCAAAGTCTGATCCTTCCAAAATCGCCATCAGAGGCAGCAGTCCTTCACACACGACTATGCCGAGAGAGGGCCGCTGCACACGGGCTAACGTTAGCCCTGGCTGCCGTTAGCTTCAGAACTCTGCTGGTTGCCGTGTCCTCTGAACTTCGGAAATAGTGTTTTTAATTACACATGAAATCGGTAAATGGACCATATAGTGATACTTTAAAGTATGATATTCTCGCCTCAAGTGATCTTAAAATGTACTTTTATTGAACAACAGCAACAGAAAGAAAACTTTTAACTTCCAATAAGCACTCCATTGGAAGCCACTGTTCAATAGTTGTTGCCATCTTCCTTGTTGTGTTTTCTCCAGTGTCGTACAGCTTTGTCGCCACGCCCTCAAAACCCCGCCTGCTTTGCATCCAAAAATTCAAAACACATCTCTGCATTGTGATTGGCCCGCCAGTTGTAGGGCTTGGGGCATTGATCGAGGCTAGACCACTGCAGGCAAAAAGGATTTTGGCTGCTGGCGGGGGGGGGGGGGGGGGGGGGGGGGGGGGCTAGTTTACTAGGTAATAACATAAATAAAGCAAAAGGAGAATATATATAGAAAATAAATTGTGAGCAAGGGGAAACCTAGAGTATAGGTGAAATGGAGATAACTGACAAAACACCATAAACTAAGAATCATTTCATAAAAGATTTAATTCTTAACAGTATAAACAGAATAAGATAAATCCAAGCCTAATTGAAAACCCAAAGGAAACTAAACAGAACCAACAATCCCAGAACGGCACATCAGAACACTTTTCACCACCTCTGGTTTATGGGACACAAATAAAACTTTTCTGTAAGAAAAAATCAAATATTTTTTTGCTTTTTAAATTTTCTTTATTAGAAGACAATTTATATTGTCAAAAGACTTCAAATATGAGCCAGTTTCTCTCCAAAAAGCATGTTTTTAGTTCTACCATGAGAACACTGAGTCTGAGGAGTGTTGGGTTCAAAAATGTAGGTTTGTAAAAGAAGAACTGAAATACACAGTAAGGGATTTTCACACAGCTCCTGCAGGAGGAGAGACAGTTGCACCCAAGACTCAACACTCTGTCTGTCAGAGTCTTGGTCTGTTTGTTTCTGTCTTTCTTGGTTTTTCATTTGTTGTCCTCTGCTGCCCTCTTGTGTCCTCCCTTGCTCTGTTTTTCTGTTCTGCCCTCACCTGTTTTCAATCCCCTCGTTAGCCCTCTCTTTGTCTCTGTCCCCTTTAAAAGCCCTCCCTCTTCAGTTCCTGTTTGCTGGATCCTTCTTTCATGAGAAGGTGTTTGTTTGGAGGACCCAAATGCAGAGACCAGTTGGCAGAGGTGAATTAAAGTCGGTTTATTAAGGTTCACAGGTCCAGGGGCAGGAATCAAAGTCCAACAGAAAAACAACAAACGCACCTGAACCAAGGAGTCGGGTAAACCAAAACTAGGAGCCAGGGAGAGACGAGGTACACAGAAAGAAGTTAGACGAGGAACAAATGGAAAACCAAGAAAAACAGGAACAAACAGACCAAGACTCTGACACTGTCTCCCCCGGACCTCCTCTGCAGAGCGTTTTATTAACAGAACATGACACATGGTTACAAACAGAGTATTGTTCTGACAGAACAATTGATCAGTTAATAAAGACAGGATGCTCTACTGGCTGTAATCACAAGGCAGAGCTCTCCTCCTGATTGAATCATAAGACAGAGTGAAGCATCTCATTTCTAAAATGTTTAATATGAACACACATTCATCTTATAATCATCATTGAATAAACCTAACAAGGAGTTAATATCTTATCTGCAGCTACAAACAGCTGCAGATTCAGCATCTGAAGGCTAAGATCTGGCATTAAGGTCAGAGCGATGGCATGTCCACCATCAGCCTCTCTCTGTCTTCTATTTCAGGGCAGACGGCAACGTTTACTGTTGTTGCCTCCTTAATGACCTGGACTCAGGCTCAGAGCCACTGCAGAAGCCACTACACTGACCTGGCCAGCGTGAAAAGCTCCACTGACAACGACAAGATAAAGGCAATTAAGCCCGCGGAGGAAGCCGTTTGGCTCGGGCTATTCAGAGACCAGTGGAAGTGGTCCAATGGATCCCCGTTGGCATACACTTACTGGGTGTCCGGACAACCCAATGGTCCCACTGAGAGCTGTGCTGCCACCCACTTTGACCAGTCTGGAGGCTGGGTGGACTGGAAATGTCACGAGACTAAAGCTTTCATCTGCTTCCATGGTGAGTCTCTGTCTTTATTTTCAGAGAGGGATTTGATGCCGAAATCAAAAAACATAGAAAACCAAACATAGAGTTTCTTCCAACAGAAACGATGCCACTGATGAAATTCTGTGTCCTTCTACAGATGTTCCTTCTTCAAACCATGTGGTGAAGATAAAGCTGGCGGGGAGCTCCACTGTGAACCTGCAGGATGCTGCTGTGCAGGAAGGCCTGCTGAACCAGGTCCAAGAACATCTCTCCTTAGTCTGATAGCATCCTGGGTGCACTTCTAGGTTTACTCATATTATAACAGGTTTGAAGCTAGACGCCACGACCGGAGGCGTAGCCAGAACATTTTAATAGGGGTGGTCAGTCAAAAACCAATGTAAGCTGAGAATGTAAAACGGATCGGCGCCAGAACCTCAGGGTTTCATCTACTCTGTTCCAACAGGAACGAGCAAAACATCCGTATTTTCTAAATAAAGACAAACTAAACTTTCCTAAAGCCTTTGGATTACAAATAGATGCATATATTTCAGCATCCAAGCTGTCTAAATAAAAGGTATAGTGGACAAAATGTCTGGGGGGAAAACATCTATTCTATTGTTGTTACTTACTTTTATGAAAAATTGTTCTGCATAACATTATTATTACATGGACTAATATCTACATTAAATTGATTTTCAGTTATTAAAGTAGGTATTTATCTAAGATTTCACTGAAAACTCCTTATTGATTTGAAGAGACACTTAATTTTCTCCTTTCTCTATATAACACAAAATTAGGGTGTTAAAAGAGCATGAATTCTGTACATATCGACTTTAATGTTAGCATGTTGATGTGCATAAATAATCAAGTTACTATTAATATATGAAAAATTTAAATGTTTAATAAGTTTAAACATTCCTATTGATAGTATTACTGCTGCCGTCTGTATTAGAGGGTGAAAAAAATGGTAGGGATGGTCATTGATTGTCTGCGGTGGCCATTGCCACCCCTGGCCCCCCATCTAGCTCCGCCCCTGGCCATGACTGATGAGGAACTGACACCGAATGGATGTCAACCTTCAGATAACTGACCTGGAACTGACGGCAGACGCTGGCCTATGTACTCGTGGCATGTCTACGTGTTTCAGCGTCCTTCATAACTTTCCCAACGTATGCCGGCATTTTTGACAGATTTTTCGTACATCAGGCGTACGCTGGTCTAAATCGTCAAGGTGTGACAGCAACTTCAGTCCTAAAAACTTTACAGCTCCTCTGGCAATGATCCTGATTTTCCATCAACCAAGGGCTGAAATGGTGGTGGGGCTGCACAAATATTACAGAAAAACTGAGAAAAGAATGGAGGGTAGGTCTGAAAGCAGCAGTTATGAAGATGAAGTCCGGGTATCACAGTGTTTGCAGAAGAAATGCAGGAAATGTTCTTTTCTCTATTCTGTGAGGTCATGCAATGCCTGATAATTCTTTACTGCGACTACAGGTGTTAGTTATTTTCTTTTTCTCCCAGTGACATGACGCGCTTATTTTAAACTTAACTCAAGAGCATCAGTAATTATTCATAAGTTAATAATTCAGATGTAACAGAGCCTGATTTTTCTGAATTGTTATAATAATTTCAGCTCAAAGAGAAGCTGCAGATGCAGGGAGTGACTGCAGACATCAGACTGGGCTGGAAGCGGCGGCGGGATGGAAACGTCTTCTACCAGGAGAAGCAGGACGACCAGAACTGAAGCTTGGAGACGGTGGAAAGAAAGTCTGGTTCAATAAGAACCCAAAACAATCTTTCAGTGCAAATTAGATATTATCTACGTATAGATGACTTTATGCATGGTTACAGGGATTATAGCGGCTAACCCTTTGGGCCCGGCGGACTCGGTACCAGCTTCTGATACCTGCTCATGTTTATCTATTAATAGAAATGGCCACAACACAGTCACATGGTGTTTCATCCACACGCCTTTCAAAATGGGGTTTTAAAATTTCTAAAACTGGTTTCAAAAAATGTTTTTTTCACAAATACTTTTTGCTTTGTATCTGTGTAAAAAATAAAATGAGATTTAAAAATCCGCCTAACATGTTTGGGGAGTTTATGCGCTTCATTGGGTTGCCCAGTTTGATCCCCACTGCCTCCGCTATGGGTTCCTGATCAAAACCCTTAACCCCCGACTGCTCCCCAGGCGCCGCTCAATGGCAGCCCACTGATCCCCAAGGGGAGGAGTTCAATGCAGAGAGTTCATGTCCCAATGTGGGACAATAAATGGATTTACATATTTTGACTCTGCAGGAGTAACGCAGCAGCAGTTATTATTTTTAGCCCCGCCCCCTAATGGCCGCCATCAGTTGAAACTAGGGGCGTTTCTCAATATGCCTTCTTGAGCGTTCTCGTGTGCTCGTGTGCTCGTGACACGTCATCAGCCTCAGCCCGTTCCGTTCCAATTCTCGAGAACGCCAGATCGAGAACGCACCGAATCCCCAGATGTTGTTCTCGCCCCGCCCTCTTTACCCAGCATGCATCAGAGCAGGCTTGTGCGTTCTTCAGACTGACCGCTTCCCCAGAATGCCCCGCGGCCGCAGCTTGATTCCAGACAGCGCTCACAGTGTTAAGTTAAACATTCCCTTTTCTGCTGCTGTTGTTCTTCAAAAGTACGTTTTGAAATCGTTTGAGGCGATAACATTATACATTGAAGCCTCCCTGTGTGGCCTGTTTACAGAGTTAGTGCGAAATTTAAAAAAAAAGTCCGACGTTGAGCGGACCAGAGTGACCAGCAGTTTTATACCCACGGTTCGTAATTTTATTTAATGTTTTTAAGCTTTAGAAATTAAAAATATTGTTTTCAAAATGTTTTGTGTAGAGAATAAATTGTTTTGACTGTTAAAGAAATGCTAAAGAACGTTGCATGTGATGACGTCAGCTTGCTTGCTCGCGTTCTCGTCAAGTCCGATCTTCCTGCGTTCTCGCCAAGAATGGACTTCACGAGAACGCGAGTACGTACTCGCGTTCTCGTGAATTGAGAAACGCCCTAGAGGCTCAGACCTTTCCAAGGAGGGGTCAGAGGTCATTTCACGGGATGTAAGCAGCATGCTTTACATAAGCTGCTCTGTTATTCTTATTTTCTATTCCGTTTGGTGATTTTATTGGTAAATTTCAATGAAACGACGACTAAATCTTAGGAGCAAAGGCTTTGCCTCATGCAGAAGGTCTCCAATAATGAAAATCAGTATATTTGTTTGACCAGATTCCCTTTTATGAGTGAAAATTTTGTCACTTTTGGCACTGTGCTAAAATCCCATTTCTTCCTAGCTCACTGCTCACTAAAACCATCATGGAACAAACCTGCTTCAACTGATTCAGTCCAAATTAGCTTGACTTATAGTCAAGATGTGGATCTATAAAGTCTGAGGTTCATCCAGAGTTTCTAATGGGCTTTCATGCTGTTTTGCAGAGTTTATTTTGGAAAAGAATTTGTCGATGCTTAATATTTTTCATTTTTTCTGTTTAATGGCCTTTAAATCTAACAAGGTGACATTTAAAATAATGGTTCTACCTGAAAAATATTCCTCAATAACTTTCTGTTTTACAAATACAAACTATTTCCTACTCATAGTTTGGGAGCTGGACTTGGTTTAATTCAGTAAGTAATTTCAGGCAGAATTAGCTTCTAAGAACCTCTGGGCTTAAGGGAATAAGGCACCTTGTTGGAACTGTTCTTCCAAAAATGCATAACATTGACCTTATCTGGGGAATTCCCGAAAAAATATCCACTGGACTTGGTTTCCAAGATTTGAAGACGTTTCGCCACCTCTCCACGTCTTCAAATCTTGGAAACCAAGTCCAGTGGATATTTTTGGAACTTTTACGGAATGACTATGACCTGGATGACTGAGAACCTTCATCAGCTTATCTGGGGAACCAATCAGGAACCAGATCAGGACCTGATCTCTGAGGGAAACAAACTGGGCTGTTTGGTAGAACCAGCTCTCCTTCAAGGATCGAACGTAAACAATTTCCTAGCTTATGCAACCAACATAATTCTCCTTCCCCCAAAAAAATATTTCCACCTAGTTTTTTTAATTCACTATTAATGGGAACCTTTGCTCTGCTGTTCAGGTTGTGGACAGAGGTCTGTTTCACAGAGCAGGTTTAACAAACTCAGATTCAAATCCTCAACTATGAACTGATCCAGTATGAAAAGCCATCATCAGTGGAGCGCAGATTCAATGCATCACCATGACAACAGGAGACAGGAAGTGCCTATTTCACCCCACTGGAAACAAGAAATGTTGATGCAGAAAAAAAAGGAGAATGTTTAAAAGAGAAAGAAACAGCTGCAAAGGAAAGGAAGAGATTGCTGCTGGAGTTAATGCGTACGTTTATATGGCAGGCTGTTTTTCCATTAAAATCATTACATAAAAGCACTCTTCTTTGTGTTGTTCCATTTGTAGATCAGTAAAATTAGATTCTTCCTGATCATAAACAAATTCCTACACTGAACTGTACAATTATACAGAATAAATTACGTTTTTTCTGCAGAAACTGAATTTTAGAAAGTAAAAAATCTAATTTATACTTATAAGTGTTAGGTTTTATATACCTAGAAATGCTGCCAGATTCTAAGTGGCTGTTTTGACATTTATCAGCTTCACTGAAAATGTTTTTATATCTGAAATAAATTTCTTCATAGTCATAATAACACGAATGCTGACTAGTAATTAATTGATAGACATCTAGAATGTTTATTCTAGATGTGAAGAATGTCATTTTGTTTTTTGGTCATTTGGAGAAGGGAACTTTTTTTTTTTCATATATCAGGAATAGATATTCAGTAAAACTGGTCGTCCCATGCCCGTCAGGAGGCCAAGCAATCCTGGAGGTGGGATCCAAAACATGTGAAAGAAAAACATGCTGAGTTTTCAGCTGACAAGTCATTAATTTTCTCTGGTGCAGCAACTAAACCAAACCACAACAATGGCAGACGTGTTTCTTATATAGAGGTGGAAATAAATTGGAAGAACCCATTATAAAAGGATATAAAGCTGCAAAATAACAAGAAAACAAATCAGTTTTCAATGAAAAGCTAATTAAGAAAAATACATTTACCAATCAATACAAAAAACAAAGGTTTTAATTCAACCCAAACAAATACTCAAAACTTAACTAATGAAAACACCATACATGAGACCAAAGCCCCCCCCTTCAACTCTCCAGTGGTGCAGTCCTGTGCACACCTGCTTGGAGAGAGACACAGCAGAGGTGAGTATTTCACAATGAGAGTTAAGAGTTAAGCACAAAAATATATATATATATTATTATATATTGTGTAGTGAAATAAATTTACCTTTTTACAAAAATGAAA
Source organism: Cyprinodon tularosa (assembly GCF_016077235.1). Lineage (NCBI taxonomy): Eukaryota > Metazoa > Chordata > Actinopteri > Cyprinodontiformes > Cyprinodontidae > Cyprinodon > Cyprinodon tularosa. Next base: position 333,311 of record NW_024039127.1, on the reverse strand, counting down.
ACAAGATGTGGCCTAACAGATAAACCAAACTCCAAACAAATCCACTTACGGCTTTATTTCTTGATTGGTAGTGGATCAATGTAGATATTTAGGTGAAATCACCTGTCAGCAGGTGAAGATGAATAAAAATGTTGTTCTAACAGGTATGACCTGTCATTTTGATTCAGTCTCCTTTTACACAGTAAATACTGAGTGGCCATGGGTGTCATCATCCTAATAAATGCTCGTTATTAGCGGTTATCAGTCCCATAGAATGGGAGCCAGGAGGCTCAGTCGGTTGTTATCACTGAATGGACCCTGATCCTAACCCTGAGGTCATTCACTTTTCGCCCGTGGAATTAATTAATCCATTTATGTGTAATCTGAGAATAATTCCAGGAGTTGTTCTGGTATTGTAAAAAATAATGATCAGCATGTCGCTCACATTAGACTTAAAGTGGAGGATTTTCCTGAATTTTTGAAAAGACTCACCCTCAAAATGCAGATGCCCAACCCTGTACCTGCACAGACCTGTTGATTGTAGATTTTACAGTTTGACCATCAGCTGTTAGCAGGTCATTGGCCTGAGCTGACTGCTGTTATCATCTCCTGGGTGGTCCGAGCACTCCTCTGACCTCTGACCAGCTGTCTTTAAAGTTTCAACCAGACGGCCTCATAACCCTTCACACGATGAGATGAGCGGCTCACTGCCGGAGCCTTTCCGCCCTGGCATTGAGAAAACCCCTCCAGGGTCTTCAGATTCTCACATGTGGACCTGTCCTTGCAGCCCAGCCAGCTGTTCTCCCCCACAGAAGGCCTCCTGTTTCCAATCCTCCACTCTGCTCTGCAGGTTGCTGCTGGCTTACAGCTAACAGCGGCTACGCCTCCAGCGAGATGTGTCTGCCGGAGCAGAGCCTGCAGCAGTGCCCCCTGTTGGACACGGAGGTGAAGCTGGGTTTGGTTTCAGAGATCGTATGCTCACAGCCTGTCTGTTTGATTCTGTGCAGGAGGTTCAGGAAGGAACCTCTGAGCAGAGACAGCAGCAGAGGAACATGGTCAGGCATCAGCAGAAGCTCTGATGGAGCAGGGGAGATGGGAACAGGAAGCCCAGGTTGCTTTGCTTCAGGAGAAGAAGCTACAGGAGAGAAAGTAAACAGAAATTACCTCTGGTCCAAATAAGCAAAGGTTCAGAGATGATCTGATCATCTTCCAGCTCCAGCAGCACTTCCACCTACTGTCCTGAGTGAAGGAGCAGCTTCTGCTCTTCAGTTAGAGGCCTTAGAGAAGATCTGGAGTGGTCCAGAAGCTCTCTGCATGCCCAGTGTTAGTGTTGGAAGGTCCTGGGTTTGTAGCCTGGTGACCATGCAGCCATGGATGCTCATCTGAGGGTCAGCCCTGCTCCAGGCCAATCATAAAAGGCTTCAGCACCAGCCGACGGGACTCTGGTTCTGCAGTTTCGATGTTTCAGCCTTCATCTGATGAGCTTCTTCCATCCTCCACAGAACAGATCCGAATAATTACTGTGGAGAAGCTTCTATGAACTACAGCCAGACAGGCGGACGTATTGCACTGCCACTGGGTGTCGATGAGGACAGAAAACTCAAGATGGAATTTCCCTGTAATATTCATTGAGCTGTTTGAGCAACATGAAGAAAATGGAGAGATTTGTAGAAGATGATTTGGTCTAAATCTCAACAGAAGTAAGACTGTGTCAGTTTACCTGATAAATACTTATAGGATACATATTGCAGCAGTGACACCTGCTGCCATGAGGTCACTTTACATGCTGATCAACTATCAACAGATAAGAAGTTTACCAGGAACATATCAAGTCGATATACTGACTAATAACAAAACATAAAATTACAGTAGCAGCCATTCAGAATGACCCTTCCCAGTCAAACAACAGCCGAATGGGAGCCCACTTCCAACTTCCAGCCACTGGCCTTTTCCTGAGCGTGCATATTTTTTACTCTGACTCCATCCTCTCACTGAATTACAGGGTCTGACCAGGAGATGGCGCTTCTCTGTAGATCTTAATGTCCACAAATCCTGACAGAGAATATTTTGGTACAAAGATTGATGTTTAAAAAAGAATTGAAGGGGACCAACCAAGGAAAGTGGGGAAATTTTGAATGGCTACAATTGTTCCAACAAAACATAAAACAGCATTATTTTACCCCCAGCTTTTTTATTGTCGTTCCTCCGTCACAAGTATAGATCAACAAAGTTCCCTCGCTCCATTTAACCCATCCCCTTGGTGAGCAGCGGGCAACCAGAGTGGCCATCTGGCTGGATGATCTGGTTAACTGGAAAGTGCCTTGAAATGACATGTGATGTGAATTGGTATCATAGAAATAAACTGAATAGAACCGAGTGGGGCTTCAACTCAAAACCTCTGGATTCCAAGCTCTATGCGCTAACCACTAGACCACCACTCCCCCAGGTAAAATAATGAGAACACCTGGCTAAGTACACAGCACATGTTTGCAGGTGAGAAGCTAACAGGGTGCAGCATGCTAATTAGAACAGTCTAATAAATTCTAATATCACTACGCAACACAAACACAACTTGTTTAATATAAAGAACAACAAATGATTACTTACAATAAGTCAGCAACACACTTCAAACCCAAAGGAAACTGTGGGCAGCGGCTACATGCAGCCGTTCACCAGGAGGAGCTTCACTTATAAAAGCTCACCAGCAGGAGGCATAAATATGAAGGTAGATTTGTTTCTTTATTATGCAATTAAAAAAAAGGTTGTTTCATTAAAAAAATATAATTTCAATTAAAAACACCTTCAGTTCAATGAAAAAAAAACTTTTTAATCAAAGATAAAATAATAAAATAAAAAGATAAATATTTTCAGTCATAGAAAATAGTTTCTGAATGCAAATAAAAATATTTGAGACTTCAAAAATTGCATTTGAACACTTAAAATGTTCTCTTTGATGGAAGTGATCTTTTTTTGTTTCGGCCTCACATGGTTAGGACGTTTGTGTCTTAATCTTTCAATTCCAGAAAATTGTTTCAGTCAAAAAAAAATATTTTTGCTACATTAACAGCCAGCAGTGCATCCACGGCTGCAAGGTGGGTCCACAGCAGCTGATCCAGGTCAGAACCGGTCCAGATAGAACATCAGCCCTCTGAACAGGCTGCTTCTGCCGTCAGCAGGAGGTCGGCTTCCACCTGGAAGACCGCCGCCTCCTGAGGAGAAGCTCTAAGAAGATGCAATCAGCAAAAAAACTGGTCCTGAGGAGAGAAGTCGAGGTTCCAACTGGGCAGGGAGGGTGTTCCTCCCGGGGGCAGGGAGCCAGCAGGGAGCAGGGAGCCAGCTGGTGTGGGGGGGCAGGGGGGCACCGGTGTCCAGGTTGTAGTGCTACCTGGAAGGAATCAACTCAATAACTGATCCAACTAATCCAATTGTTTTTGGAAGCTGGAATCTGAGTTCACCACCTCTGTTTCCGACCAGGTATCACCCCCCCCCACCCCCCCATCACAGAGGAACAAAGTACCTCCTCTCTCCAGCCAGGTGAACAACCCCCCCTCTTAACGACCGACCCTCAGGCTCATAGGCAGGTTTCAGATATTACAGGCTACCAATGGAAGCAGATGACCCGCTCGTCGGTTTCCATTTGCATGTTTCCAAGAAATACCAGGCCTTGTCTATGTCAGACTCAAACTCACTGCAGATCCAGACATTTGAATTGAGAAAGCTTCCTGGAGAAACGTCTTCAAACCTTGGAAACCAAGTCCAGTGGATTGTTTTTTGATTTTTTTTTTTTACTTTTACAAAATGATCAGAACTGAAACCCAAACAGTGAAGGATCAAAACAAGTTTTAAAAAAAGTCAATAATGCAGCTTCAGCTCCCGACTGACACTGTACAGTCCAGAGATCCGGTTGATCACTTTAATCTCATCCAGAGGAGCAACCAAAGCTCTGGGGTGTAAATATTTGTGGTCGGAAAATTTAGATTTCTCTTATTTCATATATTAATTGATGCTATTTACTCACTATAAAAGTTTTCACTCAGTCTGTTTCACCTGCAAGGCCGCACCATTCTCTGGTGAGGAGTGTTTGTAGACCAGATATAGATTATTTCCAAAACAAACCAGATTCTTTCTCAAGGAGTATTCATAACATGTTACTGTTAAATTAAATTCTATTCAGTTTATTTCTATAGCTCCAATTCACATCATGTCATCTCAGGTCACTTTCCAGTTCACCAGATCTGTCACGAACCGAGGACAGATGGACCCAGTATTCAAGGAGAGACAGTCAGTAGGAAAGTTCAAACGTTTATTAAATAAAACAAAAGCGGAGCTGTGGCTCGCGGACACCGCAGGTGGGGGGGCGGGGAACCGCCCAATCACAGACACTCTGGGGGAGAAACACAGGTAAGTGACCACGATCATCTGACAGAAGATTATCTGAGTTGGTCACTTACCTGGTTTAACAGTCCAGACCAAGAATGTCCCCAGGTGCTGCAGTTCCAGAGGACATGCTGGAAGCCGATCCTGGTCAGGGATCCAGAACAGACAGGAACAGGCTGGATCCAGATCAGGCAGCAACAGAAACAGGTTGCAGGATCCAGACTTCCAGGCATCCACAGGCTCCCAGGAGGGTTCAGAGTCTGACTGGGACCAGAAGCATGACCAGGTGGTCACGCACAGGAGCAGACAGGATCAGGTGCAGACAGGCAGGCTCAGTGGAAGAGGGTAGCCGAGACAGGACGTGGAACCGGAACTCGATGCAGGACTTTAAACTGGTCTCCTTCCTGAAGCCAGGCTTACTGGAATAAAAACTGAACCTCCCCACATATTGAGCCAAAAACCCAGAGGACTCCGCGGGGGAGGAACAGTGGACGATCAGGAGATGAGACAAACACTAAAACCCTCTTTCCACTGGCAGCTAGGATCCAGGACATGAACCATGAACTAAAACTCAGACAAACAGACTAACAGAAAGAGAAGTAATGATCTGGCCCTGAATGCTCAGGCTGAACTGAATATAAACCAGAGGAAACAGGTGAGAGGAAAAAATAATAATTGAGGCAGGGAGGGAAACGGCAGGTGAAAGGAATGACTAATTAAGAGAGCAAACTGTCAGGGTCTTGGTCTGTTTGTTCCTGTTTTCCTTGGTTATCCATTTGTTGTCCTCTGCTGCCCTCTTGTGTCCTCCCTTGCTCTGTTTCTCTGTTACTGCCAGCACCTGTTGCCAATTTCCTCGTCAGCTCTCTCTTTGTCTCTGTCCCCTTTAAAAGCCCTCCCTCTTCAGTTCCTGTTTGCTGGATCCTCGTCAAACATCTGGTCTTACTTCCCGTCTATCATCTGCCTGCCTTGTCTCGTCTCTCCCTGACTTCTGGTTTTGGTTAATCCCTGATGTCTCCTGGTTTTGGTACGTCTGTAATTTTCTGTTGGACTCTGATTCCTGCCCCTGGATCTGTTAACCTGTATAAACAGACTTTGTTTCACCTCTGCCTACTGGTCTCTGCGTTTGGGTCCTCCATATAAACACCTCGTTCATGACACAAACAGGCCAGATCATGACAAGATCATCCAGTCAGATTGATTCAAAGTTTTCTATCTAAGGAAAACCAGCTGATTGCATCATTGACTCTTCAGCAATCCCTCGCACTAAGCATGCTTGTAGCGACAGTGGAGAGGAAAAACTCCCTTTGAATAGAGACAGAATGAAGCAAAATTATGAAAAGGAGTCCCTTAGATAGAAAACTTTAAGCCAATCTGACTGGATGATGTGAATTGGAGCTATAGAGATAAACTGAATTGAATAGTTTTAATAATATAAGTAATAAAAACCATGATAATAGAAGAAATTATTTGTGTCTATTATGGTGAATGATATTGGTATAATAAATTAAGAGCAATAATAATAGCAATGGTTATGATTAAGAAACTATCAATACTGAGATTTATAATAATAATTCTATAATATTTTATTAGATCTGCTCTGATAGGTCGCCTTTACACTAGAAGTCCCAGAGATATTTTCGTCAGCCTCCAGTTCCCCTATCAGTACTTCACAACCCATACTTCACAAACATTTATACAAGAATATTTATACAATAATGACCATCTGCCCTATTTACTAGGGGGCAAATATAACTCAAGCAATCTCTCCTCTCTCCTCCACTGCAGACATGCAAACAGCATCTTGAGTCTGCAGTAAAGTTGGCAATATATTCACAGATTGGGCTTTTCCGGATTAATAACTTGTCGTCAGGTGATTTATTCTACGAAACAGACACCTCTCTGCGACCACAGCAAGGCAGACAGTGAGCTACAACTGTAGTTTCCTCAAAACAAGTCTCCTATCGCACTGGGAGAATTACATTGGACCCTATGTAGAGCTCGCTGCTCTGCTAATGCTTAGGGACCGTCTGCAAGCTGCAAAATAATCAGAGAGAAACATTCAAAAGCGTCACCAAGGAGAGATGGATTATTATCACATTCATTTCATGTGCATCTCATATGATGTCTTTAATATCACATTTATAGGATTAGAAAATAATACGTCTTTGAGGAATTTCCCAAAGCCTAAATGACATGTGGCACCTCTATTTTATTATTAGAATAAATATAAAATGAGCAATGAATAAACTATAGATGATTGTATTGCCTCCAAACTTGTAGCACACATAGATACGCTCTTACTTTCAGAATATGTACTAAACTCTATTTTTGAGGTTTTTTCATTGTTATTATAAGCAGGCCAGGTGTGCAATCTCTGCACAAAGTTTACCTGTCACAAATGCAGGAAGGACTCACCTTGGGTTTGTAGAAACTGCTAAATGGGACAATTGTAGCTTCATAGGTAGAGCTTCTCCTTGGGTGAAATAAATGTTACTGCTATACTGAAATCATACTATTTGTCATTCTCTAAGATGATATGATAAATGACATGAAAAGGCTACGTTTCTTTCACATAGTGAGCTTTGCAATATAAATGAGTCTGTTGGTGAATGGACAATATTAATAGGCTCTGCCTTGCCTTGCTGGAAAAGCTGGTTATGACCTGTTCTCAGCTCAGGAACTAGGACCCGTATGATATCTGGTTGTTCAACAGGTTTGCCTAATTAAAAGATTTAGATCTGACTTATCAAGATATTCCTGCAAAAAGGTCTGATGTTGCAGGAGCAGGTAATGAAAGTGTTTGGAGCATGCTCTGGTTCTGATGCCAGTTTGTTTCAGCCTTTATCCAGCCTCCTGTAGGAGGGCTGGTCACATCACAGGTTATTAGCATGACAACAAGGACACTTAGCAAGTTCTAGTGTTAATTCCTCATTTCACTCACCTGTCGGCTCTGCCTTATATTCAGTCCAGCCCAGCTATCAGGGCCAGATCATTGTTTGCCTTCTGTTAGTGTTTATGTCCCTGTCTCCAGTAGGAGATTACTTTTCAGCCCATGTCTTCAGGCTAGTTTAATCCCTAACCAGTGGTGAGAGCGTTTCAGCGTTTCCCCGAGTTATTCTGTTCTCCTGATTCCGTTCCCTCTCCCCCACTGGCCCTGTCTGTCCCTGCCTGATCTGTTCACCTGAACCTCGGTTGGACTCCTGCGGGATTCTGCCTCTCTGTGCCTTTCTGTTTGAGCTGGATGCTCGACGGCCGGGACTCTGAACCTGCCTTCACGCTCTGATGGAATCCTAGAACTCCGATCTCTCTATTCCTGATTGGATTCCAGAACCACTCCAGTCTGATCTGATACCCTGTCCTGGATCGGAGTCCAGCCTGCTCACTGGGCATGCAGCATCGGGGACGCTCTGGGCGGCTCTGGGCCGCTTCTCGTTGGCAGTGCATCGTCCAATCCTGCCTAAGGTTGAGAGGATGGACTGAGCAGTTTAACCAGGTAAGTGACTCACTCTAATAATCATCTTCTGTTCAGATGATCATGGTCACTAACCTGTGTTTCTCCCTAAACCAGAGAGTCAGTGATTGGGCGGTGCCTTGCCCCCCTCCTGCATCGCATCTGCAGATCCTCAGTATCCTGCTTCAGTTCTGTTCTGTTTTTATTTTCATAAACGTTTTGAACTTTCCTACCGTCTGTCTCTGAATACTGGGTCCATCTGTCCCGTTTTGTGACAGTTATTAGCGCCAGCAGCTAACGCCACTTCCTGTGTGCCAGGCAGGCCATGCATATCCTATGTTTGATAGTTTTTTAGAAATGTATCTGTCTGATAGTGTGAAGCAGTTCAAAGAGGCAGAGGACACCCTGCACACCAGGCCCTCTATTGTGTTTTGAGTTGTTGGTTTGTTTTATCCTGTTAATGACTTTCCTTTTGCTTTTCATCATGTAAATAAATAATACAAATGTATATAGTTATATTTATCTCCAGCTGTCCATGGAGAATATTTTTAGAGCTCGATACTGAGTCAGCTGCTGTTTGTTCTGGTTCTCAAGCTCCTGCAGTCAAATCAGTGATCTGGGATGTAAAAATCATTCCACTGTTTTCTTTTTAAGGCAGATCTCAAAATAAACATGACGTCTGAAATGCAAATAAGTAAGTCCTAATTTTGCATGTTGTTGTTAAAATTGGAGAATTAAAAATTCTGAAGTCAGACTTTAGGAGCCAAACCAGCGGAAGGATGGAGAAGGTTCTGCTGATCCTACTCGCTACATCAGGTAGGAAATGATGTTTAATCCAGGATAAAACTTTAAGAACTTCTGTTTCTGTTGTTTCGCTGCAGGAAGCAAAAAGTAAGAAAGGATAAATAATTAAATAGAAATTATAATTTAGCACCTTTAACACATTTAAGCAGATGTTCAAGTAGGTTCTAGGAGGAATCTCGCCATGTTGCATTTATTGACAGATGTGTGGAAGATTATTGATTGTCTATTGATCTCACAGTGGAGAAATTTAATCGTTAAATCAGCTCAAATAGTCAAAGAGGAAGAAGGAGCCAAAGGAAGATAAAGGAGCAGTCAGTCCACATATGGCAGCTTTTTTTATAGTAGGATCATTATACAGGGTTTGCATGGATATTTATATAGATGGATATTTATATATATATAGTTATTGCACTGGGTGTCAGATATAGAGAACCAGGTTATTGCACAGGGTATTAAATAGAAATTATTCTCCATTGCAGCAGTTGTAGCATCTCATTGTAGAGTCTGGTTGCAGCAGGGATGAATGACCTGCAGTAGCTCCTTTTTCCAAACAGGCTGTAAAAGTCTTTGACTAAAGGAGCTGCTCAGCTCCTCTCCAGTCTGCTGCAGAGGCTGGAAGGTGGCGTCCATGATGGATGGAAGCTTGGACAGCTGCCTCCTCTCAGCCACTTCCTCTACTGACCAATAGAAAGTGATTTTAAGCTTCTATTGTCATCCTGTTGTTGTGCATCAATCATGCTGAGTGGAGAGCTGTGCAGAGGAAGGAGTTTTGTTTCTAAACTGGCTTGCTGGTCACAGCGAGCTGCATCTAAACATGTTTAATGGAAAGTGCAATAGAAGGGAAACTGATCATGGTGGTCTTGGGGTGATTGCTGATCAAGGTCCCAGAGTCTGACTGAAGAGGAAATGGAAACAATTTCCTAAAGTCCAGTTGGAGTTTCCAGTCATGAATGATCTGAGGAGTTAACTCATCTGCTGGTTCTGATCCACTGGTTTTACTGGTCTTATCAGCTGCTCCTGTAAACAGCTGAGTTGAAGCCATGATGACAAACGAAGTCTGAGTTAATCTGCAGGATCCCAGATTAAAATATTAAAAACATTCAAATCTTTGTGCAAACCGGGTTAATGCTGATATTCAGACCAGCAGAGTAGAATTTAAATTCGTCTAATCCTCCCTCCTTTCAGCTCAGGCTCATATCTTTAGAAGCAGGTTGTGTGAAATTTGCATGGTGGATGATGCTCTGCTGGGCCGGCTGTAGTCTGGATGGGATCCTAAGGTCCAAATGATCAGAACCTTCTGATGAGTCACAGAGATTTCAGAGGAATCCATTCCTGTTCAGTAGAAACTTCTAAAATAAACAAAGATTATTTCTCCAGCTTTGACCCAAACCCAGAAGCATCCTTCATGTTTCCTCTTGTTTCCCGCTGTGTCTCTGCCAGCTGACGCCCAGATCCGACTAGTTGGACCTTCTGTGTGTTCCGGGAGAGTCGAAGTCCAACATAATGGTGTTTGGGGGACGGTGTGTGATGATGCCTGGGACCTCCATGACGCTGCTGTGGTCTGCAGACAGGCGGGCTGTGGGAGCGCGAAGAGCGCCCCCATGATGGCACACTTTGGGGAAGGAAGCGGACAGATCTGGCTGGATGATGTGGGATGTGTGGGAAGTGAAAGCAGTTTGCCTGAGTGTTCCCATGCAGGATTTGGAAATCATAACTGTGGACATGGAGAAGATGCTAGTGTCATCTGTGAAGGTAAGAGCACCAGTTTACCAGCTATACATGGAGAATGTCTCCTCAAGCTATTAGAGGAAACCAACAGACGGAGCATCAACCATAACGATGGATTTGTTTGATCAATTTCTACTGACAGAGCTGAAAGGAAGTTACATGTTCTGAGGGTCACATGACATCAGTTGAGAACCATGAGCTCCATGGTTGGGCTTTCAGCAGACAAACAGAAAAAACATTCTAAAAACACATTCAATGAGACACCTTCTCTAAATTATCAACAAAACACTGAGTATGATTCAGGTCACATAGGTGATCAAATATACCAAAATCTGCGATCTAATGAGCCCCCCAGAAAATCATCTGAGATTATTGTCACCGAGGAACAGCCAATGCTGTCGACTAGATCATCTACAGTCAGCACCATGGACAGCGCCATGAAACCATGACATAATCCGAAATCGCAGTTTATGTTTAAATGTTTCTACAACAAAATAAAAAAAATAAATAAATGTTTCTACAACAAAGTAAAAAAAATAAAAAATGTTTCTACAACACCTCCTAAATTCTTTACATGCTAAGATTGGAAATAAACACCTTTTGGAAAAATGCAAAGCTAGAAGTGATTGGCTACATTAAATAACAGGCCGTTTGCATAAAAGTTTTTACACACAACAAATCTCCAACCCAAAAGTCTCCCTGGGCCTTAATGGTAAATGTCCTGTACTTATATGGCGCCTTTATTCAAGTCAGGACACTTGACCAAAGCGCTTTACACTACATTCATTCACCCTCACTCACACACTGATGATGGCGAGCTACACTGTAGCCACAGCTGCCCTGGGGCTCACTGACAGAAGCGGGGCTGCCGTACACTGGCGCCACCCTCTGACCACCATCAGTAGACAATGCAGGTGAAGTGTCTTGCCCAAGGACACAACGACACTGAGAGTTGGAGTCGGGGCTTGAACCGTCAATCCTTCGATTTCAGGGCAAACTCCAACATCCAACGCCACCGTCGGCCCATGTCAATCCTATCAATCCCATGTGAATAATAAATGGTTTATAACACAGGCCTAAATTATTAGATGAAAACTGAATCCATCTGCCAGCCTTTCTTTGTGGCCGATGGCAGCGTTGTACAGTTTGTCCTTTGAACCTACAATGTTGGAATAGATTTGCTTCCTTCAGTTCTATTCAGTTTATTTCTATAGCTCCAATTCACATCATGTCATCTCAGGTCACTTTCCAGTTCACCAGATCATCCAGTCAGATTGATTCAAAGTTTTCTATCTAAGGAAAACCAGCTGATTGCATCGACTCATTGACTCTTCAGCAATCCCTCACACTAAGCATGCTTGTAGCGACAGTGGAGAGGAAAAACTCCCTTTGAACAGGAAGAAACCTCCAGCTTGCTGCTATCATCTCAACCCCCATAGCTATGCAGGGGAGCAAAACATCTGGCTTGGTCAGCCAGGCCAAAAATGACCCTAACGACCCCCCATTACGAAGGGTGAATCTGTTCTTCCAGTTTAATTTGCATGTTTTCTAATCCATTACAGGCTTCATTGGGCGACTCTGTAAGCCTGGAGCTCAATACCGATTCAGGCATTTTGAATTGAAAAAGCTTCCTGGATGGGAACTTAAACGTCTTCAAAATTGGAAAACAAAGTCCAGTGGATTATCTTCAACAGGACATTTAATGACAAATTTAATAGATTCATTAAATTCACATGTTACAATAATTTTAAATTATTATTTTTTCTCTTCTGAGTTTCTTCAGCCTTCTCTGAAGGCGAAGAAAGGCCCTGAGGGTTCGACTCAGCATGACATGTTTCCATCACGGTCGCTTTTTTTGCATTTTTAAGTATCACATTGGAAAAGGTTAATGGAAGGAGAACGTTTTTTTTTCTTCCAAAAACATGAATGTAGTGAATGAGAGGTTGAATCACATCACCTGGATAAGTTGTGATGTAGAAAACCTTTACATTAAATGATGGACCAGCTGTTGCCACTGGCACCGTCCTCCTGGATTGAAACATACACTATATTGCCAAAAGTATTTGCTCACCTGCCTTGACTCACATATGAGCTTAAGTGACATCCCGTTCCTAATCCATAGGGTTCAATATGACGTCGGTCCACCCTTTGCAGCTAGAACAGCTTCAACTCTTCTGGGAAGGCTGTCCACAAGGTTTAGGAGTGTGTTTATGGGAATTTTTGACCATTCTTCCAGAAGCGCATTTGTGAGGTCGCACACTGATGTTGGACGAGAAGGCCTGGCTCTCAGTCTCCGCTCTAATTCATCCCAAAGGTGTTCTATCGGGTTGAGGTCAGGACTCTGTGCAGGCCAGTCAAGTTCATCCACACCAGACTCTGTCATCCATGTCTTTATGGACCTTGCTTTGTGCACTGGTGCACAGTCATGTTGGAAGAGGAAGGGGCCAGCTCCAAACTGTTCCCACAAAGTTGGGAGCATGGAATTGTCCAAAATGTCTTGGTATGCTGAAGCATTCAGAGTTCCTTTCACTGGAACTAAGGGGCCAAGCCCAGCTCCTGAAAAACAACCCCACACCATAATCCCCCCTCCACCAAACTTTACACTTGGCACAATGCAGTCAGACAAGTACCGTTCTCCTGGCAACCGCCAAACCCAGACCCGTCCATCAGATTGCCAGATGGAGAAGCGCGATTCGTCACTCCAGAGAACGCGTCTCCACTGCTCTAGAGTCCAGTGGCGGCGTGCTTTACACCACCGCATCCGACGCTTTGCATTGCACTTGGTGATGTATGGCTTGGATGCAGCTGCTCGACCATGGAAACCCATTCCATGAAGCTCTCTGCGCACTGTTCTTGAGCTAATCTGAAGGCCACATGAAGTTTGGAGGTCTGTAGTGATTGACTCTGCAGAAAGTTGGCGACCTCTTCGCACTATGCGCGTCAGCATCCGCTGACCCCGCTCCGTCAGTTTACGTGGCCTACCACTTCGTGGCTGAGTTGCTGTCGTTCCCAAACACTTCCATTTTCTTATAATACAGCTGACAGTTGACTGTGGAATATTTAGGAGCGAGGAAATTTCACGACTGGATTTGTTGCACAGGTGGCATCCTATCACAGTTCCTCGCTGGAATTCACTGAGCTCCTGAGAGCGACCCATTCTTTCACAAATGTTTGTAAAAACAGTCTGCATGCCTAGGTGCTTGAATTTATACACCTGTGGCCATGGAAGTGATTGGAACACCTGATTCCAATAATTTGGATGGGTGAGCAAATACTTTTGGCAATATAGTGTATATACATAAAAGTCAAGACAAGCCACAAGAGCATTTGATGCTCCTGAAGCGCGTCCAGTAAAGTGAGTCCAGATGCGTCTGATGCTTCTGCTGCTCCTGTGTTCAATTAGCTGTGATCAGCGGGTAGAAAGTAGTTAGAATATATGTTGAAGTGAGAAAGTCCTCCTGAAAACATGGTCTGTGCAGTCAGTTCATCCAGATTACCATCCTGCCTTCAAAGATTATTTCTCTGTGGGAGCCGCTATGTTTGGAGAAGATCTTTTGCTGAAAGTGGACAGAGAAGTTGAAAGCATTTCATTAATTTAGTCTAGAGTGCTTAAATGTTTAAGGTGAAATGATCTCACTGGTGTTCCTGAGGAACACTAACAGATAATAAGACCAGTTTCATTTGTGTCCACCAACAGAGGTCAGATTAATCGGTCCAACAAGGTGCTCTGGAAGGGTGGAAGTTTACTCTAGCGGTTCCTGGGGAACAGTATGTGATGATGCCTGGGACATGAACGAAGCTGAGGTTCTCTGCAGACAGCTGGGCTGCGGACCGGCGGTGAGCGCACCGGCCATGGCCCACTTTGGTCCAGGAACCGGATCCATCTGGCTCGATGAAATGGGCTGTTTAGGAAGCGAGAACAGTCTGTTTGAATGCTCCCACCCGGGCTTTGGGACCCATAACTGTGGACACAACGACGACGCCGGCGTCATCTGTGGTAAGAGGACATTTGGATAACATTTAAACATAATGGATCATGATGTGTGGCTCCTCCACTCGGTACAGGCATTAAATGATGCTTTAAAAGCAGGAAATATTTCATATCTAACCTGCTGTCGTGTCAGAAATCAGAGGATCTGCTCCATCTACTGACAATTTCCAAAAAACAGAATATTATGGAAAAGTTGTTTAATTTCTGTCAACATTGAAGGTCGAACTTTAATAGATTATAGATTCAGGGACAACAGTTTCAATGATTTCAAGCATTTGGTTAATTAATTTATTATTTATGGTTAATTAATTTATTTTGACATAATTAAGGCTTCATGTTGGTAAATCCTGTGAAAACATGAATAAAAATAAGAAATACCATGAATAAATCAGCTCAAATACTGCAGAGCATGAATGTTTTAAACTGAATGTCACACAGTAATCGGCTGCTAAAGTCAAAGGTTTTCTTAGGTGTCATTAAATTGCTTCAGTTCAGTTCAACATGGAAGCTGACCTGATTAGTGGTCAGAACACCTTCACTGATATCCTCCATAGGGTGAGTAAGCCACAAAGTTCATCACCAAGGCTGTTCTGAGAGCTGTGTCCAAGCATATCAGAGGAAAGTCTGCTGGAAGGACGAAATGTGGCAGAAGATGCACCAGCAGAAGAGATCAGCTTCTCAGATCAGATTATAAAACAGAGAAGATTGAAGTACCTGGCTGAGATCCAGAAAGGGTGAAACTTCCTAAAGAAAATCTGGTCGGTCCGTGATTGGTCGGATTTTGTCCCCTTTAGTCTAATAATAGATGTAGAAAATTGGGTTTTCAAGATATTCTCAATTATTTCAATATTACGACTCTTGACCTTTCACGTTTCAGCCAAATGCAGGCGCTGTTTGGATGCATATCATGACATCTTTACAACGGTTTATGTCGGTTGGGGAGACACCGCTTCAAAAACGACCACATTCAGACAAATGCAGGAGACGGGCTACAACTGTTGGGTTCCTTGGTTAAAATCCACTTCTGAGCCTGAGCCAACGTAGGAAGCGTCTTAACAAGGCCACAGGGGAAGAAGGACTGGACTGCTGGCCAGTGGTCCAAGGTACATGTTTCTAAAGGAGGAAGTTCCTTTCATTTGGGAATCAAGGTCCACGGGTGAAGAACAGAACCAGAGTTGCTTGAGGTCCAGTGTGAAATATTCAGGTCAGAAGTCATCTAAATGCTAAATCTGGTCGGTCCTCCAGAAATAGTTATTGAAAACTGGGCTGTTTGGTCGGTCTGATTTTGTCCTGCTTTAGTCCAATAATTGTCATAACAGGAAAGACGGACCCAGTATTCAAGGAGAGACAGTCGGTAGGAAAGTTCAAAATGTTTATTTAAAACTAAACAGACAAAAAAACAGAAGCGCGGACCTGTGGACCGCGGAGGCTGCAGGAGGGCGGGGCCACCATCTCTGACTATCTGGTGTCACAGATCCGTCCATCTGCCTAGAAAGATCCAGCTGATGGACTTCTAACCCGACGCTACGTTTGTCGCCCAGAGTGTCCCTGATGCTGCAGCCCCAGAGAACTTGCAGGAAACAGATCCAGGTCAGGAGAAAACAGATCAGACAGGAACAGTTCCGAGATCCAATCGGTCTGTAGTCCGACCAGGGGTTCCGATCCACTGAGGATCAGATAGATCCGGGGTTCCAGGAATCCTTAGAGCGTTTAGGCAGGTTCAGCGTTAGAACGGGTCCAGAAGCAGACAGACACGCACAGATGCAGGACAGGCAGGGTCAGTGGTTGAGGGATGGAGACAAGACATGGTACTGGGATTTCTGCAGGAAACTTCAAACTGGTCTCCAGCTTGGAGCCAGGCTTACGGGGAAAAAAACTGACTGAAGGACCAGGACACGATCAGAGGACAAGACAGACACGAAAACCCTCTAAATCCACTGGCCACCAGGAACCAGGACAGGAACCCTGGAACCGACTAAAACTAACAGAACCGACAGGCATGAGAGAACACAAACAAACAATGATCTGGCCTTGATAGCTGGGCTGAGCCGAATGTAAAGGAACAGACGCAGGTGGATGAGATGAGTGATAATTAGAGACCGGGCAGAGTTAGGCAGATGAGTGACAGGGCAGACAATGACAATAATAGACGATGAAAACCCAATTTTCCAGTATTTTTTTAACAGTTTTGATATACTTTTTTTTTTTTTTACTGTTTTTGCTGCAATGTCCAGATGCAAAAGCTTGTAAATGTTCTTAACTGCAATGCTGACTGTCAACAGCCTACCAGAGTGTTTTAGAGGTTCATTCTGCTGAGGATCTGCATGGAGATGCAGGACCTGGTCTCCGCCCATACCGCCTGGTTTGATGTCCATGCCTCACAGTGCTCTACTGGCCACCCAGCTGGCCAGACCTGAACCTCACTGAGAATCTATGGCAGGGGGGTCAAACTGGTTCCAGAAAGGGCCGTGTGGCTGCAGGTTTTCTTTCCAACCAAGCAATAGCACCAGACTCCAGTCATCTCATCAAGTGAGTCCAATCTGAACATGATGACTTGATGAAATGACTGGAGTCTGGTGCTACTGTGTCAAAATGCTTCCCTTTCTGGAACCAGTTTGACACTCCTGATCTATGGGGTCATCTCAGGAGGAAGATGAGAGGCACCGGCACCAACATCAAAGAAGAGCTGACGCAGATATTGAGGAAATCTGGGCCTTTGGGATAAACAGCAGTCATTCACAGGAAACATCTTTAACCCCGGTGACTGACCATCAAATGTGTCTCTTAAAACAGCCGCTCCGGTTAGACTGACTGGTCCGAGCAGGTGTTCTGGTCGGGTGGAGGTCTACGACGGCCAGACCTGGGGATCGGTGTGTGGCAGCAGCTGGGACATGGATGATGCTGAGGTTGTGTGCAGGGAGCTGGGCTGTGACCGGGCCTATGGAGCTCCCATTAAAGCATACGCTCCAGCAGATGGGAGCATCCACCTGACTAACCTGCGGTGTTCTGGATCCGAGGGCAGCCTGCTTGACTGTGGTCACAGCGAGTTTGGGTCATATAACTGTGAGAATACTGCTGTGGCCGTCTGTGAAGGTAAGCACAGTCTCCTCTATGGCTGCTATCCATTAAGCATCAGCGTTTGTTGATGTTTAAATGAACAAAAACAAGTTTATCATAAACATAAACCAGGGCTGTTTTTGGAAGACTATAAACGTTTAGTTTTAATCTTTTTGAGAAAAATGCCTATTAGTTTTATTCACAATGAGGTAATTCAATTTGCAAATGTTTTAGTCTAGTTTCAAGTTGATGAAAACTCAAAAAGCTTTTTCTAGTTGGGTCTGATTTCTGATTCTTTTCCATGGATTCTCTGTCTGTGTACAAAGTACATCGATAAATGTTAACAAGGAAATGGAAAATGATTGAATGAAGGTATATCTTAAAAAATAATTATTATTGGAACATGACAATATATTTATTATAGATGTCATTATGTGAATAAACATCAATTTAATTTAATATCTTTAAAGTAAAAAAACAGCATGTGGTGAGACTGAAAGTGCTTCCCAGCTCCTCTATGGACCTGAACGACCCGGCTACGCAGGAGACCCTGCTGCAGCAGGTAAATCCTCCGGAGGCTCTGGAGTCTCTGTTCCTGTAGTGATTTGTTGTTTAGGTTGTTGACCGATCGTAGGATGGAAACCATTGCTTGAAGTTAAAAGACAAACTCTGACTCTAGATCTGGTCCAGACAGAATCCAGAACATCTGACAGGGCAGGAAATCAAGCATAAAGTTTAGTTTCTGAACACATAAAAGTTTTTTACAAAATTCTAAGTAATTTCATTTTCCTGGTTTCAGCAGATAAGTGTGATAATTTGCTGATAGATTAAGATAAGATGAGATTATTTATGTTTCAAATAAGAAAAAAAATCCATTATCTTATTTCAGGTACATCATATCTGATCATCTTACTTTAAGGACAAAAATGCTAATTCCATTGACAGACCATGTTATTTACCAGCTTAAAGGTATAGTGGAGGATTTTAATGAATTTTTGAAAAGACCCACCCTCTCCACTTTAAAAAATAAAATGCACATGCACCACCCTGTACCCCCTACTGAGAGGGAACGCCTATTGAACGCGTGTTAGAGCGTGCACAAGCCCGTTTCTCCTCGTCAACGCTCTGTATGAAAGTTACTTTTTGCATCACTAATACAAGTTTTCAAAAGAAGATTTTCAATTTTCCCACTATGTCAGACTCACCACTGGTAAATGAAAATGGGGATGAGCACGTAGGACGGCCTTACATAAACATGCAGGGTCGGACTGGAAACCAGTTTTGGCCCTGGCATTTTTCCATGTACACCGGCCCGCTATCTGTCTGCAGTTAAACTGCGTCTCTGATGTGAAACACGATACGAATCCACATTGTGGATTAACCGATCTATCTTCAAGCATCACCAGACAACCATCACCAACACTTCTGTAATGCGGTTTTACTTGCTCTGGTTTTAAACACAGACGCCACAGCGGCTGCTGCTGCATAACGTCGACATTTACACGAAGCCAGCCAGACTCCCAGTCACACATACTAGATCTATAACGTCAGCCTGAGTGTTGTTAAAAACACCAACATAAAACAATCTAGAGGCAGACAGGCAGCTCTTCGTTCACTGCCAGTCTAGGCGCCATGAGGGCAACAAAATGGAATAATAAGTAAATAATAATAATGTAAACAGATGCTAAACCCCATCATGCAACGCAACAGATTTCTGCAAAATATTCAAACATAAATTCTCCAAATATAAGAGGTGTTGGGATCTGGAGATCTGCCACCTGTCTCCAGCAGAGAGCGCTGTGGGTCTCCTGGGCTGGAGCCTCCAGCACACCTGTGGATCATCAGCCCATCAGGAGACTTCCTACATAAGCAGCAGCCAGACCTGACTTCTTCGCCGGAGTGTTGACCAGTTTTGGTTAGCGGAACCTGAGCCTCTGTTTCACGTTGAGAGTCTCAGTCTGCTCTTGAGAGTAACTAGATTCTAACCTGCCTCTGTCTTTTCTGCTCACAGGAAAGTCCGACTGTAGTCTGTGGCTCTGGAGGAGCTAGCTTGGAAACCTGCCTGCCTGCCCTAGGAAGCCAAACCTGAAGACAATCAGTCTGGATTCCCCAGCCAGCTCTCAAGGGAGAGCTAGGACATCAATTCAAGGTCTGAAACTCTCTAGTCTGAAGCTAGACGCTGCTGCTGCTGAGCTCTCTGCTGAACCCACTGTCTCTGGACCCAATTGGTTCCCCCTCTCCAGTGATCTGTCTGAACCTCATCAAGGTACAAATCTGAATCAAACATCAATCAAGTCTTCTCGGCTGCCTGGCTAACCAAACAATCCATCTCTGCAGATCCTCAGTGATTGCTGTCCCGGACCTGTACCTGAACCAGCTCTTGTTTATTCTGTGTGCTCATTCCTAATAAACTGTTAAACTTCTACCCCGTTTCTGTGGTGTTCTGCATGTGGGTTTATACACTAGAGACCCATCTTGACAGAACACTCCGGCCATAATCAAAACCCAGCAGATCACCTCCGGAGGATGATAGATGAGCAGGCTGCCCAAATCCATGGACATGCGGAAACCCTCCGTGAGTTAAACACCTGTATTGAACATCAGAATCAAGTCTTGCAGGAATATGCCGGCTACATGAGAAATGCTAATGCCGCGCCTGCCCGACTTCCACTTCCGCCTCAAAGGTCAGAGACTGTCACGTCACTTCCGGAATTCCGTCCGAGCCTTCCTGAAAGATTTTCAGGTAGTCAAACCAAATGTAAAGGATTTTTGTTCCAGTGTCGTTTACTTTTTGAACACTCACCCGCCAGTTTTCCTAACGATAAGAAGAAAATTGCCTTCATTCTCTCTCAACTCACAGGTCGAGCTCTAGAATGGGCGGAGGCAAGGTTTTCTTCTGAATCCAGCTTTTCATGTACCTTTTCCGAATTTTTAACTGAGTTTTCTCAAGTTTTCAATCAAGATTCTGACAAAACTATTGACTCCCGAGCCTTGCTCTGTTTAAAGCAGGGAAATCAGACGGTGGCAGAGTTCTCCATTGACCTCCGGGTTAAAGCCGCCGCCTCAGGCTGGAATGAGTGCACACTTAAAAGTGCCTATTTTAAGGCTTTAAATGAAAACATCAAAGACGAACTTGCCACATTGACGAACCAGCTAGTTTGGAAGATCTAATCAGGTTAACTATCCGGTTGGATAACAGACTCCGAACTAGAAACAATTCAAGGCAAAGAAGCCTAAATTTTTCTGTTGCTACGCCTGCATCTAACAATGCTTCTGTTTTTTCTGGATCCCCAGAGCCCAGTACCAGACCAAGGATTAAGAGTCAATCTTCTCCAGCTCCTGTTCATGCCAATCACCTTTTTTCCCCATCCACAGAAGGAGCGGAGATCGAACCCATGCAGATTGGGCATACAAGGCTTTCACGCGAAGAAAGACAGCGAAGATTCAAGGGGAATCTGTGTCTGTATTGTGGTGAGCCTGGCCACTTTATTGCTACATGCCCGGCTAAGTCAAAAGCCGGGGTCCGTCAGAGGATGTGAGGAGGCTGACGGACCATCTAAAATCTGAGAAATCTCCTCACTTACTGTTACCTGCAACCTTATTCGCTTCTGATCAAACTCTCACTTTGTCAGCCTTCATAGACTCTGGTTGTGAGAGAAACCTCATTGATTGAGTCTTGGTCCACTTCCTGTCACGAGTCATGTCTTCGCTCTGCAGCTCCTGCTATTCAGTCCCCTAGAGGTAGGGGGGAGATGGACTCTCCTGACCTTTCTTCTGTTCCTCCCGAGTATCATGATTTGGCTCCAGTCTTCAGTAAGGTCAGTGCGACGTCTCTTCCACCTCACAGACCATATGACAGCGCCATTGATCTATTACCAGGAGCTCCCTTTCCCAGTAGTAGATTATTCAATATCTCTAAACCTGAGCGTGAAACCATGGAAAAGTACATAAATGAGTCACTTGCTGCTGGTATTATTCGACCATCTTCATCTCCTCTTGGTGCTGGTTTCTTTTTTGTGGGAAAAAAGGACGGTTCCCTCCGACCCTGTATAGAGTACAGAGGATTGAATCAAATAACCGTCAAAAATAAGTATCCCCTACCATTACTAGCATCAGCTCTTGAACCTGTCCAAGGAGCGACAGTATTCACCAAACTCGACTTAAGAAACGCATATCATCTCCTTAGAATAAGGGAAGGAGATGAATGGAAAACAGCATTTAAGACACCCATAGGCCAATTCGAATATTTGGTCATGCCTTTCGGTCTTACAAATGCTCCTGCCTGTTTAGAAGCTCTAGTCAACGGCGTCCTCAGAGACTTTCTGAATGTTTTTGTTTTTGTATACATTGACGACATCCTGATCTATTCAAAGAATCTCTCTGATCACAAGAGACATGTTCGGCTGGTTCTTCAGAGGCTGCTAGAAAACAAACTCTTCGTAAAGGCTGAAAAATGTGAATTTCACCAACCTTCTGTTACGTTTCTAGGGTTTGTGCTCGAGGGCGGGCAGGTGAAGCCATCTGAAGACAAAATTAAAGCAGTTCTGGACTGGCCGACTCCCGAAAAACCGTAAGCAACTTCAAAGATTCCTGGGGTTCGCCAATTTCTACAGACGTTTCATCCGTAATTACAGCCAAACAGCTCTACCTCTCACGGCTCTGACTTCTGTAAAGAAGACCTTTCAGTGGACACCAGAAGCTGAAGCAGCATTTAAGAAACTTAAAACTCTTTTTCCAGAGCACCCATCCTGATCCAGCCTGACCCCTCTAAGCAATTCATCTTAGAGGTGGATGCCTCTGACTCCGGTGTTGGAGCTGTTATGTCTCAGCAATCAGATTCAGACCAGAAAACTCACCCGTGTGCTTTTTTTTCACGCAGACTCTCACCTGCCGAACAAAATTATGATGTTGGAGACAGAGAACTACTTGCCATCAAAATCGCCTTGGAGGAGTGGAGACATCGGCTCGAGGGCGCCGAACATCCTGTCTTGGTTTGGACAGATCACATAAACCTGGCCTATTTACAATCGGCAAAAAGATCCAACCCACGTCACTCTCGATGGTCTCTGTTCTTTTCCAGGTTCAACCTTATCATCTCTTACAGACCCGGTTCCAAAAACATCAAGCCTGATTCTCTCTCTCGTCTCAACTCCTCTGATCAACCTGAAAAAACCCGAGCCTATTCTCCCTGCCTCGTGCACGGTTGGAACCGTTTCCTGGGAGATCACTGATCTCATCAACCTAGCCTTGGCCTCTGAACCTGACCCAGGTAATGGTCCTCCAAACAAAACCTACGTTCCATCTTCAGTAAGATCTCGTCTCATCCAGTGGATGCACGCAGCCAAGTTCTCAGCCCATCCTGGTGTGAGTAGAACAATCGCCCTCATCACACGACGTTTTTGGTGGCCGTCCCTTCACAAGGACGTGAAGGAGTACGTGCTGGCCTGTCCCATCTGTTCCAGAAACAAACCCACTCACCAACCACCTTCTAGGCTGCTGTGTCCTCTTCCTGTTCCGACTCGTCCGTGGTCCCACATCGCGGTGGATTTTGTTACCGGTCTCCCTGTCTCCAGAGGTATGTCAGCCATTTTAACCATTGTTGACCGGTTTTCCAAGGCCTGTCATCTGGTTCCCCTCAGGAAATTACCCACAGCATTCCAGACCGCCCAGCTCCTTGTGAAACATGTCTTCCGTCTTCACGGCATACCTCAAGAAATACTCTCTGACCGTGGTCCCCAGTTCATCTCTCAGGTCTGGAAAGCTTTCTGTTCTGCTCTCAACTGCAAAATCTCTCTCACCTCAGGCTATCATCCGCAGACCAATGGGCAAACGGAGAGGATGAACCAAGAGCTCGAGTCCACTCTCCGTTGCCTCTCCTGAAACAACCCGACTGACTGGAGTCAGTTTCTGGCTTGGGTTGAATACGCCCATAACTCGCAAAGATCTGCTGCAACCGGTCTGTCTCCCTTCCAGGTATCCATTGGTTACCAACCTCCTCTTTTTCCGGCAGACGAGAGAGAGATTTCAGTCAGATCCGTCCACCATCACATCCGCCGTTGCCATAGAACCTGGAACGAGACCATCACCGCCCTCAACCGCACCGCTGTCACCAATAAAAGATCTGCCGATTCCAAGCGTCGCCCTGCTCCGAATTACACCCCAGGTCAAGAGGTATGGTTGTCCACCCGAGATATCCCGTTAAAGTCAATGTCTAGGAAGCTCTCTCCAAGGTTCATCGGCCCATACAAGATCGCCCAGGTAATTAATCCATCTGCCGTCCGCCTGCACCTGCCATCATCTCTCAGGATACACCCCACATTCCACGTCTCACAAGTCAAGCCTGTCCTCACCAGTTCCTTGTGCCCACCATTCGACTCCCCTCCACCCGCCCGGGACATTGACGGCCACCCGGCTTTCACTGTTCGCCGGATCGTGGACTCCCGTCGGCGAGGTCGCGGTTGGCAGTACCTCGTCGACTGGGAGGGCTATGGTCCGGAGGACCGCACCTGGGTTCCAGGCTCTTTCATCCTTGATCCGTCTCTCATTGAGGATTATGAGAAGTCCCTTCCGTCTACCTCCTCTGGACCGCCAAGAGGCGGTCGTTGAGGGGGGGGGGTACTTTTGGGATCTAGAGATCTGCCACCTTTCTCCAGCAGAGAGCGCTGTGGGTCTCCTGGGCTGGAGCCTCCAGCACACCTGTGGATCATCAGCCCACCAGGAGACTTCCTACATAAGCAGCAGCCAGACCTGACTTCTTCGCCGGAGTGTTGACCAGTTTTGGTTAGCGGAACCTGAGCCTCTGTTTCACGTTGAGAGTCTCAGTCTGCTCTTGAGAGTAACTAGATTCTAACCTGCCTCTGTCTTCTCTGCTCACAGGAAAGTCCGACTGTAGTCTGTGGCTCTGGAGGAGCTAGCTTGGAAACCTGCCTGCCTGCCCAAGGAAGCCAAACCTGAAGACAATCAGTCTGGATTCCCCAGCCAGCTCTCAAGGGAGAGCTAGGACATCAATTCAAGGTCTGAAACTCTCTAGTCTGAAGCTAGACGCTGCTGCTGCTGAGCTCTCTGCTGAACCCACTGTCTCTGGACCCAATTGGTTCCCCCTCTCCAGTGATCTGTCTGAACCTCATCAAGGTACAAATCTGAATCAAACATCAATCAAGTCTTCTCAGCTGCCTGGCTAACCAAACAATCCATCTCTGCAGATCCTCAGTGATTGCTGTCCCGGACCTGTACCTGAACCAGCTCTTGTTTATTCTGTGTGCTCATTCCTAATAAACTGTTAAACTTCTACCCCGTTTCTGTGGTGTTCTGCATGTGGGTTTATACACTAGAGACCCATCATGACAAGAGGAACATCGTAGTTTGGTTTAAAGAAAGTATTTTAGTTTTATTATAATTTAGTTCGTTGAAAGGATTTTATAGTTTGAAGAAATAGAAAATGTCACCATATGCCAACCGTCATGAGGATAAGCATGAAGGAAGGGCTGTATATGCTGCATGCATCATTTAGAGCAGGCATCACCAACCTTTTTAAGGCTGAGGGCTACTTCATGGCTACCGAGTCATGGGAAGGGCTACCAATACTGACCTATGAACTGGAGGGATCAGTGTTCACCTACAGTAAATCTCATCCATAAAAATTCATTTTTATTCTCATTTTATTCTTTTATTCATTTCAAATTTCCTTTTTAATATTGTCATTTTGAAACCACTGAAATATGATGAAATAGTTAACATGATGAAATAATACATAAATGATTAAAAAGAAGAGCAACAGAATTAAAAAAAAATTAAACTTAACCCACTGGGGGAGTTCTTCTGTTTTCAGAAGATGAAGAGGGCCCCCCATGTGGTCCTTGAGGGCCCCTTGGTGCCCGCAGGCACCGCCTTGGTGACCCCTGATTTAGAGAGTTAACATTGGATTACTGCTTCAGCTCCTTCAGTTATTTACTGTCACAGGTAGGAGCTTCAGCCGGAGAGGAAGTGTTGGGGCCACTATGATTTAAGGAGGACCGGCCCTCCTTATATCCAACCGGCGCCAACACTTAAAGGGGAACGCAGTTTTTTTTCCATTAAGCCCTTGATTTTACGTTATTCCATCATGTTCTACTCACCCATATGAGTTTTGCGGTTATATTTTTTATAGTTATATCTTTTAAAAACAAAGCGGCGCGTGTATGACGTCATCCGTGCCGGACGGGAGTCTATTTTATTTTTAACTTTATTTAACCAATGTACATCACACCATTCTATTGTCACACCAATCTGTTCATTCTTTCTAATTTGAATCGTTCAGTTCCATCTGGAGAGCGAGATCATCTGTGGTAGCAGCACTAAACATCTTCCAGGCATGTGAGAAAAACTAGCAGCAATTCAGCGGACAGGATGAATGAACGGTAGCCGGCGCACGGATGACGTCATACACGAGCCGATTCGTTTAAAAAAATATAAATATAAAAAATCTAACTCTGGATGTCTGGGGGCCAGTGATGGCCTCCATGTTCTGAATGCTGGCGTACCATAAAGAATAAATGATGAACAGTTTAGTTTGTGCCTTCAAGTCGTTGCCCATAGGAAGACGTTACTGGATATAACCTAACGGAATATCTTCAGAACGGCTCCTAATGACACTAAACTCATCTGGGAGAGTAGAACATGATGGAATAACAGAAAATCAAGGGACCAATGGAAAAAAAAACGGCGTTCCCCTTTAAAGCAAATGCCCGCTATAACAGATTACCAGTCTAATCCTTATCACCAATGATATAACTTTGAATGAAAGCCTAATACAATTATTTTTAGATATCTTTTGAACCTGCCTTTAGATCAGCTGTTATAGTTACATGAAGTTAATGAACCTTCTTGTCTCAGCTGAAACAGATGCTGAAGGATCAGGGGCTGAATGGAGACATGAAGCTGAGCTGGAGGATCTCAGACGGAAGTGTCTTCAAAAAGGATAAAAAGGACAAAGTTGAAGAGGAGACTGAATAAAGTCTCCCTTTATTGAGCTGGAAGAGCTGAAGACCCAACTTAAAAAATCCTTAGATCATGAAAGCATGTTTTGATAAAATCTTAGACCTTTTCATAGCCAAACTCTGGAATAGAGAGAATAAGAAAAGCCATTCTACTTCCACCTTTAAGTTCACCACATGGCTCTGTGGCGCCACCACATGGCTGCTCTGAGAATGAGCAGGAACAAACTGCAGGCTAAAACCTTGAGCCTGGATCTACAGAGACACTATTTACCATGTAAACACATTTCTGAAGGCCACAGAGACCAGGTCAAGAAGGTTTTTAAACTGTACATTGGAGCCCCGTCCTGCAGCAAGAAGGTTCTGGGTTTGAATCCCTGCCTGCAAATCTTTCTGCATGGAGTTTTCATGCTGCATGCATAGGTTCTCTCTGAGTTCCCCCTACAGAAACATCATCATCAGGATATAATGTGGTTTAATTATGTACCATCAAATAACTATTGATAAAAACATACAATTAGGAGTTTGAATTTGTAAATTAAATTAATTAAATATTTTATGTTTTCAATATTTATTACATCAGGTGTTTTATTTAAATTTAAAAGTTACAACTTTGTGAAACTACAAGAACAAATCACAAATTTAAGAGTATGAATCTAGAAGGAACCAGTTGGTGGCAGTAATGCAACTGAACAGCCTCCATTAAACAAGAAGAAGATGAACAAGAAATCAAATGAATCGATCTAGGCTGAATCCCAAACCGGGCCCTAACCACTGACCCCAGTGACCCTTAACCATCAGGCTTAACTAGAGTCTCACTGACAGCAGCCTGAAGTGACCCAAATCCGATTTTTTGCCCTTATGCGACCTGTAGATGATCTTTTCATGGCAGTCTGAACGACACAGATCCGATTTTTTCCAATGCGACCCAGGCCACTTGGCTCTGCGGTCCTGAATACGAGACAAATCTGATCTTTTCAATGCGACCTGCGTCTGAACGGCCAGGTCGCATTCATCCGACCTGAACGCCATTAATACCCGACAAAGGTCACTATTGTGGGTCTTGCTATGACGATGCAGCAAGAAAAGCAACAACTGTTGCGGACGATGATGCGGAGAGCAGTAGTTATATTCAACCATCTTGAAAAGATTGATTTTATGGTTGGAAAAGATCGCTAGATGCGCTCCGGCGCTACCATCCATGTTTACTTCCGTAAACACAGAGCACGCTGGCCTGTGACGTCATTGCGTCCTCTACTGGGCATGCGGGACACTTGCACTGTATGACTGCAGTTCACACAGGAGATCACATACAAGTAGCATATATTTGGAAATGTGAACGGCGACGCAAAAAAAAAATCGGATTTCACAAAAATAATTGGAATTGAGCATCAAGGCCTGCAGTGTGAACGTAGCCTAAGTGAATGGGACAGCCTCTTCCCTCGGACGGGAAAGGAAAGCAATCGTTCCTATGGCAACGCCGTGGGTGTGTTCGATTTCAAAGGCTGCACCCTCCAAGAACCCAGTCTACCTGGACTGGGTTCTTGGAGGTCCGTAAAAATAATGAGACCGGAAAAGTTTTGGCTATGGATTCAAACAGGTCCAGCCTTCTCCGGCTTCCAACACCCGTAGGCTCTGTTGCCTAGCAACTGTAACAGTTGACGCACAAAGAGGGAAAAGAATAAATTACAATCTTCTCACTGCTGTTCTGGGTGATTTTGTAACATTTCTGAGGAGCTTCAGCAGCAGTACCATCGTCTCAGATATCAGATAGTACCCACACTGCAGAGATATTAGAATCTGAGCTTAAATAAAACACAACCAAGACTGTGACAGAAACACAATTTTTTTCTTTTTCGGAACAACATAACCTTAGAGTCATTAATGCTGATCTTGGCACTTACATTTTTTAGTTCATAAACCTAAATATATTTGTTAACTAGGCTCATTAACTTTTTAACTTTACTTTTTACCTTTTTTCATTGAATTGTTAACTTTTTTCAACTTAATTTCCAGTAGGTAATATATCATTGAAGGGTTCATAACTGGTTGAATGCCAAAATCCGATGTGCAGCCATGTAGCAGGATCTTTGCTGAATGGCTGGATATAGATCTTGTGCTTCTAGACCTCACTGAGGGATGGCGGGTACTCCATTTTTAAGGAATATACAAGTGATCAAAAACAGTAACTTTCCCTATAAAGGGTTAACATAACATTAAACATTTGCCATTTTCTTAAAAACAAATCTATCCAGTCAAATAAAACTATTCCAAAGAGGACCTTCCATTTAGGGATTAATGGCGTCTTTCTTATTTTTCCAAACTTGTGATTTTTTTGTCAATGTGACGAAGATGCTGCAAACCAGTGGAACTTACATTTAAATGCACATGTTCCCTCCGCCATCAAGCCGCTGTTACACCCGCTGCCCAATGCCAGCAAGCCTGCACTGATGCTGACTCACTATTTAAGGGCTGGGCTTTCCTCTGGCCCTACCCACTATGGGCTTTTGGACGGCCCTTAATGTGGCGGGTCTTCTGCGGAAAACGCGCAAACAGAGGGTTACTGTTTAGGGGCCGGTTTGGGATTCAGCCCTATAGTTGTATCTTTGCTTAAATGTTTTCATCGCATCAGCAGAATAACGTAGAATCACTGCTTTTTTTCCATCTTCTTCACATCATTTAATGTTGGCTGATGAAGAACTTTCAGGTTCACTGCTAGAACCAACTCACTACCAGAACCAACTTGCTACCAGAACTAACTCGCTACCAGAACCAACCCGTCACCAGAACCAACTCGTTACCAAAACCAACTCGCTACCAAAACCAACTCACTACCAGAACTAACTCGCTACCAGAAACAACTCGCTACCAGAACCAACCCGTCACCAGAACCAACTCGTTACCAAAACCAACTCGCTACCAGAACCAACTCACTACCAGAACTAACTCGCTACCAGAACCAACCCGTCACCAGAACCAACTCGTTACCAAAACCAACTCGCTACCAGAACCAACTCGCTACCAGAACCAACTCGCTACCAGAACCAACTCGCTACCAAAACCAACTCGCTACCAGAACTAACTCGCTACCAGAAACAACTCGCTACCAGAACCAACCTGTCACCAGAACCAACTCGTTACCAAAACCAACTCGCTACCAGAACCAACTCACTACCAGAACTAACTCGCTACCAGAAACAACTCGCTACCAGAACCAACCCGTCACCAGAACCAACTCGCTACCAGAACCAACTCGCTACCAGAACCAACCCATCACCAGAACCAACTCGTTACCAAAACCAACTCGCTACCAGAACCAACTCACTACCAGAACTAACTCGCTACCAGAACCAACTCGCTACCAGAACCAACCCGTCACCAGAACCAACTCGTTACCAAAACCAACTCGCTACCAGAACCAACTCACTACCAGAACTAACTCGCTACCAGAACCAACTCGCTACCAGAACCAACCCGTCACCAGAACCAACCCGTCACCAGAACCAACTCGTTACCAAAACCAACTCGCTACCAGAACCAACTCACTACCAGAACTAACTCGCTACCAGAACCAACCCGTCACCAGAACCAACTCGTTACCAAAACCAACTCGCTACCAGAACCAACTCGCTACCAGAACCAACTCGCTACCAAAACCAACTCGCTACCAGAACCAACTCGCTACCAGAACCAACTCGCTACCAAAACCAACTCGCTACCAAAACCAACTCGCTACCAGAACCAACCCATCACCAGAACCAACTCGTTACCAAAACCAACTCGCTACCAGAACCAACTCACTACCAGAACTAACTCGCTACCAGAACCAACTCGCTACCAGAACCAACTCGTTACCAAAACCAACTCGCTACCAGAACCAACTCACTACCAGAACTAACTCGCTACCAGAACCAACTCGCTACCAGAACCAACCCGTCACCAGAACCAACCCGTCACCAGAACCAACTCGTTACCAAAACCAACTCGCTACCAGAACCAACTCACTACCAGAACTAACTCGCTACCAGAACCAACCCGTCACCAGAACCAACTCGTTACCATAACCAACTCGCTACCAGAACCAACTCGCTACCAGAACCAACTCGCTACCAAAACCAACTCGCTACCAGAACCAACTCGCTACCAGAACCAACTCGCTACCAAAACCAACTCGCTACCAAAACCAACTCGCTACCAGAACCAACTCGCTACCAGAACCAACCCGTCACCAGAACCAACTCGTTACCAAAACCAACTCGCTACCAGAACCAACTCGCTACCAGAACCAACTCGCTACCAAAACCAACTCGCTACCAGAACTAACTCGCTACCAGAACCAACCCGTCACCAGAACCAACTCGTTACCAAAACCAACTCGCTACCAGAACCAACTCGCTACCAGAACCAACTCGCTACCAGAACCAACTCGCTACCAAAACCAACTCGCTACCAGAACCAACTCGCTACCAAAACCAACTCGCTACCAAAACCAACTCGCTACCAGAACTAACTCGCTACCAGAACCAACCCGTCACCAGAACCAACTCGTTACCAAAACCAACTCGCTACCAGAACCAACTCGCTACCAGAACCAACTCGCTACCAGAACCAACTCGCTACCAAAACCAACTCGCTACCAAAACCAACTCGCTACCAGAACCAACTCGCTACCAGAACCAACTCGCTACCAAAACCAACTCGCTACCAAAACCAACTCGCTACCAAAACCAACTCGCTACCAGAATCAACTCGCTACCAGAATCAACTCACTACCAAAACCAACTCGCTACCAAAACCAACTCGCTACCAGAACCAACTCGCTACCAGAACCAACCCGTCACCAGAACCAACTCGTTACCAAAACCAACTCACTACCAGAACCAACCCGTCACCAGAACCAACTCGTTACCAAAACCAACTCGCTACCAAAACCAACTCACTACCAGAACCAACTCGCTACCAGAACCAACTCGCTACCAAAACCAACTCGCTACCAAAACCAACTCGAAACCAAAACCAACTCGCTACCAAAACCAACTCGCTACCGGAATCAACTCGCTACCAGAATCAACTCGCTACCAAAACCAACTCGCTACCAAAACCAACTCGCTACCAGAATCAACTCGCTACCAAAACCAACTCGCTACCAAAACCAACTCGCTACCAGAACCAACTCGCTACCAGAACCAACTCGCTACCAAAACCAACTCGCTACCAAAACCAACTCGCTACCAAAACCAACTCGCTACCAGAATCAACTCGCTACCAGAATCAACTCGCTACCAAAACCAACTCGCTACCAAAACCAACTCGCTACCAAAACCAACTCGCTACCAAAACCAACTCGCTACCAGAACCAACTCGTTACCAAAACCAACTCGCTACCAGAATCAACTCGCTACCAGAATCAACTCGCTACCAAAACCAACTCGCTACCAAAACCAACTCGCTACCAGAACCAACTCGTTACCAAAACCAACTCGCTACCAGAATCAACTCGCTACCAGAATCAACTCGCTACCAGAATCAACTCGCTACCAAAACCAACTCGCTACCAAAACCAACTCGCTACCAAAACCAACTCGCTACCAAAATCAACTCGCTACCAAAACCAACTCGCTACCAAAACCAACTCGCTACCAAAACCAACTCGCTACCAAAACCAACTCGCTACCAGAACCATTTAGAATGCACTGATCACCTCTGTTCTAATCGTTTTTATCACCCTATATCACTGCAAAGTTCTCTTATGTTTCTTTTACTCATGTTAAGCACTTTGAATTGTCTGGCTACTGAAATGTGTTTTAGAGATAAACTTGCTGTGTTATATCCCTTGAATTTTCATAAAAACATAAAATTTTGCTTCGTGTCGAATCTCTGCAGCCAGATTGAAAGAGGACATGCTGCCATGCTCAGAGACAGAAGACTTTTTGATGTTGGACATTAAGGTGTGATTGAAATTAACATAACACTTAGATTTCTGTGCAGATTTTGAACTTTGAAAGATAAATATTGTATTCAGCTGATGCATAGTCTTTGTGTTTAAGTATATTTTTCAATAAACAGCTGATTAGAACCTTTTTTGCTCCTGCAGCTGTTTCTTTTTTCCATTTTTTAGGTTTTGCTAAAGCTCTGCTCAGATCCACCAGCATAACCTGGATGTCTGTGTGATTTCTTTTTCCCAGCCTTAATATTTTGATCAGTTGTAAATTATGCTCTTATAAAAATGTTTTACAACTCTATTCCTATTCTATTATATATCTCTGTTCTGTGAGTGTGGTCGGAAAATTTAGATTTCTATTCATTTCTTATTTAATGTATTGATTTATTTATTTATTTTTCAAACACATTTTAAAAAAAGTTTTTTACTCATTCTGTTTCACCTGTGTGAGTGAGAAGAAAATAGCTTCATCCCATAACAAGCCAGATTCTTTCTCAAGTTTTATTCATAACATGTTACTGTTTTGTTTTTTGTTTTTTTTATTCTCTAGTCTAGGTTTATTGTTTATGTCTAATTGTTTTGACTCTGACTACTTTCCGTTATTGTAAGTAAGGGAGACAAATGGTGGCCAGATCAGAACAGGGCTGATTACCGTGCAATAAAGGCCGTATGATGTCCTGTTCTCTCTTTGCAAAGATACAATAAAATGTAGACTGAGTAAAATCCATCGATCTCTGGAATTTAACTGGAATGAATAGTTGAATACTTTTTGAGCTATGATGTAGACCCGGAATGTTCATTACGTCGATCGCGATCTACTGGTCCATCGCAGTGTGATGTTAAAAAAAAAACTGTCAGCCTATCAAACATCCGGTTACTTGATTGACATACAGGGCAACCATTCAGATGACAGCTAAATGTTTAAGCTCATGCGTAAACGACGGCGCTAGCACAGCAAAACTTACAAGCTAGTTAGCAAATTGCCTCAGATTTTAAGCCCTTGGTTAAACGTATGCTGACCAAAATGAATGAAAAAGCTGGGCTGAGTGAAAAGGCACAAACATCACTTTCATACGGAATGGGATTTGGACTTTTTTTTCACAATGTCCACTCTGAGTTGTTGCTACATAATGATGTGGGATGGCTTAGTCGTGGGAAATTCCTCCAAAGATTTTGAGAACTCTGTCCGGAGATTAATGAGTTTTTCCGTGTATCTGGACATGCAGAATACAAGAAACTAAATGTTGGTCATCGGCTGTTTTTAACATTTTTAACTGATCTGACAAACTTGTTAAATAACCTTAACCTTGAGCTGCAAGGAAAAGACAAACAAAAGATGCAACATTTAGCCTAAAAAGCTGCAGCGCCATGATTTTGGCTAATTTCCAGAACCTGGCGTCAGACCTGGAGAATCAAGGGAAGGCCTGTGAGCAGCTTGCAGTGCAAGCTTCATGGAGCAGATGAACAATTGTCTGTCAGAGTTTGATAAACGCTTTCAAGACTTTTCTTTGCTCGAACCAGTCGCTACATTCATGTGCTATCCTTTTCAGGAAGCTGCTGAGGTTGATTCACTCGCATCAAACATTTCAGCGCT
This sequence comes from Cyprinodon tularosa, assembly GCF_016077235.1. Lineage (NCBI taxonomy): Eukaryota > Metazoa > Chordata > Actinopteri > Cyprinodontiformes > Cyprinodontidae > Cyprinodon > Cyprinodon tularosa. Next base: position 299,417 of record NW_024039127.1, on the reverse strand, counting down.
GTTTAAATGGAACGCTTCTGGAAGGATGATGAGATTTTAACTCTACAAACTGACACTGAGCTGAAGTCAAGAGCTCACAGAGGAAAAGTACCCCAACATGAGGAAATGTGCTACCTCCTTTACTGCATTACTTGGCTCCACTTATTTATGAGTCAGCCTTTTCATACATGAAGATCATTAAGCCAAATACCGTCCCACCATGACTGGCGAACATTTGGAAATGTGCTTGAGGCTGGCTGTCAGCAGTTACTGTCCGGACTATGCATCCCTGGCTGATTCAATTCAGTGCAAGTCATCAAAGTAAACGCAGTTCATTACTAAAATAAAGTAAATAATTATTAATCATGTGCAGTGATGGGACTAACGGCGTTGCGTTGTTTTAGTAACGAGTAATCTAATAATTACTTTGACTGTAACTATAACGCAGTTACCATTGCAGACACCCCGTTACTGCGCGTTACTCCGGTCGCACAATTAACCTTTTGTCATGATAGGACTCGTGCGCAGCTGCGTGAAGCTGACACCCCACCCACGTCAAAAAACTGCAAATAGACTGAATGGTTAGTATAACGTTAATGCAGATTTGTACAGAAAAAAATATTGTTTGTGCTACTTTTGTTTAAGAGATATTAAAGATTATTTTTTAGGTCATCCAGAGGTGCGCGCCTTGTCATGAGAGAGGGGAGGATGAGAATGGCTGATGTATAGTGAGATTCTGTCAGTCAGTTGGGTAGGTGGGTGTTTCTGCTGGTGGGTGTTAACGTACAGCACACACAGAGAGATGGAGAGTGAGGAGGACTCCAGCAGCAAAACAGCGTTTTCCACATGGAAATACCGGTGTTACGTCGAGCTGCGTTTCCCCATCAGATACGGTTTCCTCTGCATCTCCGCACAGCGCAGGCGGCAAGAGTCACCACGCAAGCGACAGGAAACGCGCATGCTCGCTAAAGGCGCGCAACAGCCGCCCTGTGCTCACGCCACAGGAGAACTATGGAGAGCGGGAACGATCAAATGAAAGGGAGAAATCTGGATGGACGGACGGATGGACGGATGGATGATGGATGGATGATGGATGGATGATGGATGGATGATGGATGATGGATGGATGATGGATGGATGATGGATGGATGGATGGATGGATGGATGGATGGATGGATGGATGATGGATGGATGATGGATGGATGGATGGATGGATGGATGGATGGATGGATGGATACTCTGCCTTTTCAACCTACTGTATTTTTTATTTTAAACATTATTTGATGACCTTTGTGGCAGGGATGGAGATCCATATTTTATGTCACACACAGAGTATACATCTAGATAGATAGATGATAGATAGATGTTGCAGTATCTATAACAACCCAAACACACAGGATTTCAGAATTAGACATCCCCAGTTATTAATTTCACCAGATCTGAACGCCCTGTTAAAAAACGTCACATGGCGTTCCCCCCTGATGTCATTTACGTTGAGTTGCAATAAATGCTAAACTCTCTGCAGGTTCTTGTCTTTGTCGTCCGCACTATTCAGCTGGCTTTGGAAACACACGGCGAGAAGGTGGGGGCTGGGTGGGGAGGGTTACGGGGGGAGAAACGCAAAAGTAACGCAATAGTTACTTTTACTAGTAACTAGTTACTTTTATTGTGGAGTAACTCAGTTAGTAACTCAGGTACTTCTTAGGAGAAGTAACTAGTAACTATAACTAATTACTTTTTCAAAGTAACGTGCCCAACACTGATCATGTGTGTTGTGCAATATTGGCTTATTCAGTTATGCAAGGTACATCAATATACATTGTACATACAAAGAATCCTTAATAAATTTGAAAATAGTAATATGTTTTACATTTTTGTAGTGGGTAGGTAGATCATTTTGACTTGTTTTTTTTATTAGTAGCTCCCATGCTGGAAAAGTGTGAGCACCCCTGATCTAGACTGACAGGAAGTCAGTTCTGGTCTTTTGATTATTTAAATATAAAAAGTTTCGATTTGCAAATTCATCACGCTGATCATTTAAAGGAAAACCAGCAATACACCAGAAGCAAAGAAAGATGGAGATGCCTTTTCTCGTCTTCAGCGCTGTAGCATTTCTGCTTAAAATTTGTACCTTTTCCCTGAGAAAAAGAGTCAGTGAAGCAGGATGTGGATCCATGGTGAACATGAAGTGATTCAGGAGGTTTTAGAGTTTCATATTTACAGTTTTTCTCATGTTGGTTGGTCCTTCATCGCCCCCCCTACCCCCAGCATCACCTCCTAACCCTCACAGGAGTTCCGAGGAAGCTGGACATGATTTGCATTTCGTCTGGATCCTATCCTGGCGTCTCAGGATCCTGGGTGAGACATGCTGGCTGTACGCTCTGTCAGTCTTCTTGGATTTGCATACCATTTGTTTGCTTGTCCAACACAGAGATTTGTGGTCATTGTTTTTTCAAGGGCTGCATTTACAGTATGATTGTAAATCCTTCATTTTTTGCATCTCTAGGAGACTGTGGAAGCTCATTGCTAGAATCTCTTCAACTGCATACTTTTTGTTGCTAATTATAAGGCCACGAATAAGGCTATATAAGGCAGTACAGCTGCTTCTAAAAGATCTGTCTGATTATCTGAGCAGCATACAGAGCCACAAGCTCACGAATCAGAGCTTCATGTCCCAATAATGAAATCATTCAGCCATTAGCAAGATATAAAGCTTAGCTTTGCCTGCAGATTCAAGCCATCTGCCCAGCTGAGAGAAGAAACCTAATAGTTCACAGCAGAAACATTTCTAACGATCGAAGAAACAGATCGTAGGAACAGATCGTATGAATAGATCGTAGGAACAGATCGTAGAAACAGATCGTAGAAACAGATCGTAGGAACAGATCGTAGGAACAGATCGTAGGAACAGATCGTAGAAACAGATCGTCGAGAGGATATTGCTGAAGACCGGGCCTGTGTTTCCCTGCACAGCCTCATCAAACACTGTGCTGATCAGCAGTCTCTTCTTGTTCACAAACATTTTTAACACCTTACTGGAGACATGCCATCAAAAAAAGAAAAAGATTACAGGACTTAATAACTTCAGTACGACGGGCTAGAGATTTAAATTTTTTTCATTTTGACAATAAAGTTGTAACATTACGAGAATGAAGTCATCAAACCACAAACCTTTCTTTCAGGAAGAAAGCTTGGAGCTCCGCCCAGCAGATGTAGGCCCACCAGCTCCACCAATCAGCAACCAGAGTCCACTTTGACCTCCTGCCCAGTTTGATGCTGCTGCTAAAATATTTCCTGATTGGTCAAACCGATGCTAAAGTAGAACTTCACATGATGCTCCACATTCCTCATTAGAGGGAAGAAATGCCTTCTTGGAAGAGGTGTTATAAAATACAACTTGTCTCTCTTCTGCTGTTGCCGTCATCAGGGATCAAAACATGCAGCTTATCTTTGGCTACAATCTTATTGCTTTTCAGGAAGGTATCTAACCATTTGTGAAGCCAGAGGTGAGCAGAAGAGACTGCAGCTGACCCCTCCCACCCCGGAGGCTGCGCTCCATCGGGATCAAAATCTCCCACCATGAAAACAGCTGTTGGCTATTTGCTATTAGCCACATCCACAAGGCCGCAGAGCCCTACAGGCACACCTACCATTGGAGGAAACTAGAACCAAACAAACAGAACAAAAGCATTTATCTGTATATGTAAAATATGTAAATTGATATCATAACTAGCACCTTGGTAATTAAAACAAATTGCAATTCTTTATGCTAAATTCTTATATTGCTGTTTTTATTAATGTAAACTCTTTGTTTATGAAGCACATCATCCCTGAAACAAAGACCCGCTATGTGTTAAACACTATTTGGCAATAAAATGTTTCTGATTCTGACTTAAGGACATTTTCAAAACACAACAAGGCAACAAAACTTACAGATCAAAATGAAACCTTCAGTTTCTGACCCCAAACGCCAACACTGACTGGTGTTAATACGGATCTAAATATGTCTCTTTAAATCAGACGCCTCAGATCTATGACCTGTTTTATGGAAATAAGACGCATTTGACTTGTTTTAACTTGCTAATATATCAGGATACTGCGCTGACATGCAAAGAGTATTGCTGAGTAAACCAGCATCATTCAAGCAGCTCCTCATTTGCAGCCACGGTGTAAAGACTGGGAAGTGGAACGGTGTAAAAATGGAGAAGGTTCTTCTCTTCATCACTGCTGCATCATTAGGCAAGTTAATCTTTGGACAAATATTCATTTTATTTGTGTTTCAATCGATTTTTATTTTCTGTTGCATGCATCACAGAAAGAAATCAGTCTGCAAAAAATTTTAATCGAAATAAGTAATTTTTTCTTAAAATAAGTGCATTTGTTCTTTAATTGAGGAGGCAAGTTAAGCACTTTGCTGATGGAACAAAACAATTTACATTTAAAATAGGAAAATAACCATGTGTGGTCTTATTTTAAGTGCATATTATCTAATGATCTTATTTTATAAATAATTCTATCAGTAAATCATCTCGTTTACCTACACAAGTAATTATTTTACTTATTTCCAAATTGCTTTTGCAGTAAAAGAAATTTTCCAGAATCAGAAATACTTTATTCTCAAATACTGTTTAACACATGGAAGGGGGTGAGGTGCTTCACATAAACAAAGACTTAACATTAAGAAAAACAGGAATATAGGACCCTTATGACGAGGACTACAACGAGGCCCGGTGACGTCGGCCGGTACGGCGGAGCCAGGACCCCACCCTGGAGCCAGGCCTGGGGTTGGGGTTCGTCGGCGAGCGCCTGGTGGTCGGGTTCTTCCACGCGGGACCTGGCCGGGCCCAGCCCGAAGGAGCGACGTGAGGCCATCCCCCAGTGGGCCCACCACCTGCAGGGGGAACCATGAGGGACCGGTGCAAAGGGGATTGGGCGGCAGCCAGAGGTGGAGACCTCGGCGACCTGAACCGCGGTCGCTTGAACTGGCTCTGGGGACGTGGAACATCACGTCACGGCGGGGAAGGAGCCAGAGCTTGTGCGGGAGGTGGAGCGATACCAGCTAGAAATAGTTGGGCTCGCCTCTACGCATAGCCAGGGCTCTGGAACCCAGCTCCTTGAGAGAGGCTGGACTTTCTTCTACTCTGGAGTGACCCACGGGGAGAGGCGGAGGGCGCGGGTGGGGCCGCTTGTCTCCCCCCAGCTCAGCCGTCTCGTGTTGGAGTTCATCCCTGTAGACGAGAAGGTCGCATCCATTCACCTTCGGGTTGAAGGGAGGACTCTGACAGTTGTTTCTGACAGCAGTACGGAGTACCAGGCCTTCTTAGCATCCCTGGGGAGGGTGTTAAAAAGCACCCCTCCTGGGGATTCCATCATTCTACTGGGAGACTTCAACATCCACGTGGGAAACGACAGCGACACCTGGAGGGGCGTGATAGAGAGGAACGGACCCCCAGCTCTGAACCCGAGTGTTGTCTCATTATTGGACTTCTGTGCAAGTCACGGATTGTCAGTAATGAACACCATGTTCAGGCATAAAGATGTCCATCGGTGCACTTGGCACCAGGACACCATAGGCCGAAGGTCGATGATTGACTTTGTAGTCGTATCTTCTGATCTTCGGCCGCATGTCCTGGACACTCGGGTGAAGAGAGGGGCGGAGCTGTCCACCGACCACCACCTGGTGGTGAGCTGGATACGCTGGAAGAGGAGGAAGCCTGAAAGACTTGGCAGGCCCAAACGTGTAGTGAGGGTCTGCTGGGAACGTCTGGTGGAACCCTCGATCAGGGACGTGTTCAACTCCCACCTCCGGGAGAGCTTCTCTCAGGTTCCGAGGGAGGTTGGAGACATGGAGTCCGAATGGGCTGTGTTCTCTGCCTCTATTGTCGATGCAGCTGCCCGTAGCTGTTGCCGTAAGGTTTGCTGTGCCTGTCGTGGTGGCAATCCCCGAACCCGGTGGTGGACACTGATAGTAAGGGATGCTGTCAAGCTGAAGAAGGAGTCCTATCGAGCTTGGCTGGCTTGTGGGACTCCTGAAGCAGCAAGCAGGTACCGTGAGGCCGAGCGTGTCGCGGCCCGGGCGGTTGCAGAGGCAAAATCTTGGGCCTGGGAGGAGTTCGGAGAGGCCATGGAAAAAGACTATCGGTTGGCCTCAAAGCGATTCTGGCAAACCGTCCGGCGCCTCCGGAGGGGAAAGCAGTGCTTCACTAACACTGTTTTCAGTGGGAGTGAGGAGCTGCTTACTCGAAGGAGGATATTGTCGGGCAGTGGAAGGAATACTTTGAGGATCTCCTCAACCCAACAGACACGCCTTCCGTGGGGGAAGAAGAGAAGGGGTGCTTGGGGCTGGATTCCTACATCACCCAGGCTGAAGTCACAGATGTGGTCAAAAAACTCCATGGTGGTAAGGCTTCGGGGGTGGACGAGATCCGTCCTGAGTATCTGAGAGCTCTGGATGTTGTCGGGCTGTCATGGTTGACACGTCTCTTCAACATCGCGTGGAGGTCGGAGACAGTTCCCCTGGGTTGGCAGACTGGGGTGGTGGTTCCCCTCCAAAAGAAGGGGGACCGGAGGGTGTGTTCCAACTATCGGGGAATCACACTTCTCAGCCTCCCCGGAAAGGCCTATGCCAGGGTGCTGGAGAGGAGAGTCCGGCTGATTGTCGAACCTCGGCTGCAGGAGGAGCAGTGTGGTTTTCGTCCTGGCCGTGGAACAGTGGACCAGCTCTACACCCTCTGCAGGGGGCTTGAGGGTTCATGGGAGTTTGCCCAACCTGTCCACATGTGTTTTGTGGACTTGGAGAAGGCATTCGACCGTGTCCCTCGTGCTGCCCTGTGGGGGGTGCTCCAGGAGTATGGAGTCGGGGGCCCTTTATTAGGGGCCATCCGTTCTCTGTACAAGCGGAGCAGGAGTCTGGTTCGCATTGCAGGCATTAAGTCAGACCTGTTCCCAGTGCATGTTGGACTCCGACAGGGCTGCCCTCTGTCACCGATCCTGTTCATAACTTTTATGGACAGGATTTCTAGGCGCAGCCGAGGACCGGAGGGGGTCTGGTTCGGGGGACCAGTGGATCTCGTCCCTGCTTTTTGCGGATGACGTAGTTCTGCTGGCTCCCTCCTGCCAAGACCTACAGCGTGCACTGGGGCGGTTCGCAGCCGAGTGTGAAGCGGCCGGGATGAGAATCAACTCCTCCAAGTCCGAGGCCATGGTTCTTGACCGGAAATAGGTGGCTTGTCCCCTTCAGGTTGGAGGAGAGTCCCTGCCTCAAGTGGAGAAGTTCAAGTATCTTGGGGTCCTATTCACAGGTGAGGGAAGAATGGAGCGGGAGATCGATAGACGGATCGGTGCGGCTGCTGCAATAATGTGGACGCTGCACCGATCTGTCGTGGTGAAGAGAGAGCTGAGCGAAAAGGCAAAGCTCTCAATTTACCGGTCGGTCTACGTTCCTACCCTCACCTATGGTCATGAAATCTGGATCATGACCGAAAGAACGAGATCCCGGATACAAGCGGCTGAAATGAGCTTTCTCCGCAGGGTGGCTGGGCTCTCCCTTAGAGATAGGGTGAGGAGCTCGGTCATTCAGTCTCTGCTTAGTCTGCTGCCCCCGCAACCCGGTTCCGGATAAAGCGGGAGACGACGAGTACGAGTACGAGGAATATAGGAATTTAGCATAAAGAAATGCAACTTATATATTATATTCCAAGACAATAGTTATTTTACTGTATCTTTCCATTGTTCTTTATGGTTTTTTCCAGCAGTTCTGTGCAGAGAGTTGTCACCTTTTTCTCGTCAATACCATTTTATCAACGAACCGAAGAATTGGACTGAGGCTCAGAGTTACTGCAGAGAAAAGTACTCGGACCTGGCATCAGTAACGAACATGGAGGAAGTGAACATTCTGAACAACATGGCAAACCACTTAGCTTACAGCTCTGTATGTTTATCATTATTTCCTCTCTTCTGTTTCACATAAGTAATGAGTTTCAGGGAGAAGAAGAGCAGTAATTGCCATATCGTGTGGCCTAATCATTAAATACTGTAAAATGCAAGATGTAATAATGAGAACTGTTGAAAGAATTCATCAACATCTGCATGAGGCCCTGCATGGACAAGATCTGACAGATAGATGTGTTCACACTGCAGGCAAATTCAATTCTATTCAGTTTATTTCTATAGCTCCAATTCACATCATGTCATCTCAGGTCACTTTCCAGTTCACCAGATCATCCAGTCAGATTGATTCAAAGTTTTCTATCTAAGGAAAACCAGCTGATTGCATCGACTCATTGACTCTTCAGCAATCCCTCACACTAAGCATGCTTGTAGCGACAGTGGAGAGGAAAAACTCCCTTTGAACAGGAAGAAACCTCCAGCAGAACCAGGCTCAGTGTGAGCGGCCATCTGCTGAGGCCCACTGGGGTTCAAGGAGACAGAAGCAGACATAGAAAAAGAAGCATAGATACAAAAGGCAACTGTCAACCAGCTCCACAGGCGGCCCCGTCCAGGAAACACACAGCCAGGCAGACGAGCTCCGAGCCAGCTCCCATGTCAGAGGATGAAGAGAGCACATCCAGTTAGTCACAGTCAGAGAAACAGGACTACACTGGAAAACAGGCCAAGCTCCAACATCTAGAAACAAAGGTGTTGATGGCAGCAGCACAGCTGATATTTCTCTCCAGGATGGAGTCACAGCCAAACAGGAACAGACCAGATGAAGCTACTATGAGAAAAAGCAGAGAGAGCAGAACGTTAGAGATTGAACTAACAGATTCTGCAGAGTGGGAGAATAGAGATAGAATGAAGCAGAATGATGAAAAAGGGGTCCCTATGTCCTCCAGCAGTCTAAGCCTATAGCAGCAGAACTATAGAGATAGATCAGGATAACCTGAGCCACTCTAACTAGAAGCTTTATCAAAAAGGAAAGTTTTAAGCCTAGCCTTAAAAGTAGACAGGGTGTCTGCCTCACGGACTAAAACTGGTAGTTGGTTCCACAGGAGAGGAGCCTGATAACTAAAAGATCTGCCTCCCATTCTACTTTTAGAAATTCTAGGAACCACTAGTAAACCTGCAGATTGAGAGCGAAGTGCTCTGTTAGGAACATAAGGAACAATCAGATCTCTGATATCAGATGGAGCTTGGCCATTTAAGGCTTTATATGTGAGAAGGAGGATTTTAAATTCTATTCTTGATTTAACAGGAAGCCAATGAAGAGAAGCCAGGATAGGAGAGATATGATCTCTCTTTTTAATTTTCATCAGAACTCTGGCTGCAGCATTTTGGATCAGCTGAAGGCTTTTAACTACAGTTTGTGGACTTCCTGATAGTAAAGAATTACAATAGTCCAGCCTTGAAGTAACAAATGCATGGACTAGTTTCTCAGCATCACCCCTGGACAGGAGATTTCTAATTTTTGCAATGTTCCTCAGATGAAAGAAGGAAATTCTAGAATCCTCTTTGATCTGGGATTTAAATGACAGGTCCTGATCAAAAATAACACCAAGATTTTTTACTTTATTATCTGAAATCAGTTTAATCCCATCCAAATGAAGTGACTGGCTAATCAGCTTCTTTTTCAGAGACTCTGGTCCAAAGACTATAACTTCTGTTTTGTCTGCATTCAGAAGCAGAAAGTTAAGAGTCATCCAGGTTTTTCTGTCTTCAGACATGCCTGTAATCTATGTAATGGGTTAGCTTCATCTGGATTATAGACAGATATAGCTGGGTATCATCAGCATAACAGTGGAAATTAATCCCATGCTGTCTAATAACTCTACCGATTGGGAGCATGTATAAAGTAAAGAGAATTGGTCCTAGCACTGATCCCTGTGGTACTCCACAGGTAACCTTTGAGCATGAGGAAGATCTATCATTAACATGAACAAACTGAATTCGATCAGATAGATCAGATTTAAACCAGTCTAGTGCTGTTCCTTTAATTCCAACTAAATATTCAAAGTTTTCTAAAATAATATTATGATTCACATTTTGAACAAAGCCAGTAGTGTCTAAGATAGCATTAAAGGCTGCTCTTAAGCTATCGCCTTCAATGTCAGCATGGATGTTAAAATCTCCCACTATGATGACCCTGTCAGTATTTAATACCAAATCAGAAAGGAACTCTGAAAACTCATCTAAACATTCAGAGTAAGGACCTGGTGGACGATACAAAGTTACAAAAAGAAGAGGTTTTGTGGCTTTTTAATTTGGATGAGGGAAACTAAGGGTTAAATGTTCAAATTAATTCTAATTATTTGCTGCCTTTGGAGTAATCAGTAAGTCAGACTAAAAGATTGTTGTGACTCCTCCTCCTCACCCAGAATTAATCTTTATGTCAAAAGTTTAATAACTAGAAGGTTTTGCCTGATTTATACTTACATAATCCTCTTGCTGCAGCCAAGTTTCTGTAAGGAAACAAATCAATGTGATTATCACAGATAAAGTCATTAACTAGCACAGTCTTTGAAGAAAGAGATCTTATGTTAAACAAACCAAATGTAATCGTTAAAATTTTTGCCCTAATTTAAGTTTATATATCAGGATTTACTCCTTTGGAATTCTTTTCTAATTTCTTTGATTTTGGTTTTGGTCAAGACACAGTCTGGATGGAGTAAATAGGGGGTAACAACTGCTAATTACTCGAGTGGGCTTCCCAGTGGATGCGTCACTAAGCAGGTAAAACCGGTTAGAAACGTGAACGGGTTGGTGGTGACCAGTGGGCAGAGATCCACGACTACGCTTTCTGCGTACCGTTACCCAATCGCCTGGCTGCTCAGGCACTGCTGGAGGACAGCTACGTGGGGGGCCTACTTTAACTCCTGGATGTTCAACAGCCTGAAGCCTGGATTCTAACTCTGACACCCTCGCCTCCAAAGCTACAAAAATACTACACTTATTACACATCCCATTATCACTAAAGGAGGCAGAGGAATAACTGAACATCTGACACAGAGAGCAGGAGAGAGGAGAGGAAGAAGGAAGAGTTGGAAAAGAGTCAAGGGAGGGAGAGAGAGAAGCCATAGCGATGCTAAGCTAGCGCTAGCCTATGCTAGCTACTCCTTGCTATCAGAAATAAAACCGTGTGAAACTGACAAGTGCTCAGTAGAAAAGTGACGCAGTAGTTAAAGTACTTCTGGACAGTTAGCGTTACTCAGATACAGAGAAATCACAGAAAAAAGAAACTTGATTCAGACAGGGATAGCCTGAACAACACCACAACGCAGCTCAGCAGTCGAAACAGAAAGTAAACACCATACGTCTCAAAAGCAGCTTCATTTATTTATCTTTTTTAGATTTTGGGATTATAGTGATTTTTATGGGCTGAAACCCCACCAAACATTTGAGTTTAAGTTCAATTTTAAGTCACAAACAGGACAAATTCAACTTTTTACCAATGCAGGCCTTCAATTGGGATATACTATAAGATGTATGTGAAACTTCTTGTTTCCAGGACGCCTGGATTGGATTATATAACGATTTGAACAGCTGGAGGTGGTCCATGTCAGATTCAAACTTCTACCAACATGAGGAGAAGGAGTTCAGGAATTGGGCAACAGGAGAACCAAACAATCATGGCAGTAAAGAGTCCTGTGGGGTAATTATCAGTACTGGAGTCTGGGTGGATGAACCTTGTACAAGCACCTTAGAACCAATCTGCTTTGATGTGACAGGTAAACATGATTATTATTTTTACTTTTGCATCAGTATCTTCTTTAGATAATGATTATCTTTTTTATTGATAGTTATCTTCAGTACATTCATACCATAGAAATATTTGAAATAGTTTCTATAACCCTAGGATCAATCCTTAAATGGTCTAATTTTAGGGACAACTGTGACCTTTGTTCGAATCAACACTGGCATGCAGTGGCATGCAGCTCAGAGCTACTGCAGAGAACATCACTCAGACCTCGCCAGTGTGAGGAACTGGATGGATAACCAGAAGATCAACCAGCTGTTACCAGCAGGAGCTAAAGTCTGGATCGGTCTGTATCGAGATACCTGGAAGTGGGTGGATGGAACAAACCCCTCATTCAGGTTCTGGAGGGACAATGAACCCAATAACAAAAACAATAATGAGAATTGTGCTGTTGCAAACTTTGGAAATGGTGGGAAATGGGAGGACTGGACCTGTGCTTACAAGAACGCCTTCATATGTTATACTGGTGAGGAATCCTTAACTCTGCAGCTTTAGTGAAGTGTGGATGATGTCAGTGAAGATGGCTGCATCCACCAAGGAGCCGGTCTAAATGGACTGGGTAATTCAAAGGCTGTGGACATGAGGCAGGAAAAATAGATTCTCAAAGCAGGCAAAGAATAGATGCTGAACTTCTCACTACTGTTCTTTACATTCCTGAGGAGCTTCAGCAGCAGTACCGTCATCTCAGATATCAGATTTATAGTCCCCACCCTGCAGAGATATTAGAATCTGAGCTTAAATATCAGCCAAACACATTTATACAGGGACAGATAAAACCTTTCAATAAACCAAACATTACCGCCACATATCTGACTCAACAACCATTAAAACAACTATTTCCATTCATTTCAGATGGAACTATTCACAGAGTTGTATTATATTAAACTGCACTTCCAATATTCACCACCGTTTGTCGCCATTTCTGTTTTATCTCTGAGCACAGAGTGCCATGAATCATGGGATGCCCTAGAGACTATGGAGGATACAGCAGACCAGTCATTCAAAACAGGCAGAGATAGGGCTGCATTTGTCGCCTGCATAATGTTCCAATCTGAACAGACTTTCGCGCTGCGCTATGATGTAATCGGCCGATGAATCTGGCCTTCAGGCCTTCAGAGGACTCAGTATGGAGTCACAAAGGGGTCAAAATGTTTCTAAACTTCTAAATCTTAGTTGAAATTGAAAAAATAAAAGTTGAAACCTAAAAAATACAAGTTGATATTTAATGTCAAATTTTTACCTTATAATGTGAGAAGCTAAAAAAGCAAACATAAAATAATAAGAATTTAATCTAAATTAAATTGAGTTCTTTAATTACACTGTTTCTTTTTTTTATTTATTTTCTTAATTGCAGTTTTAGATTTTAGATTTTCAGATTCAAATACATTTCTCTCAGTTTCTCTTGTTTTATTTTCAAATTTCTTCTTCAGTTTCAAGATTAATTTTTTTACACTTTCAAGTTAGTTTTCACCTTCACATTTTGACCCCAATCTGACAGGAGTGGGCGGGGAAACGTGATTGACAGCTTGCAGCAGCACTGAAGAGATGTCCCTTTCCATGTTGCATTCATGGACTGTGGGAACTCCAACTACTTGTTGAACACATTCTCTGCAGCATTTGTGTTTTTTTTTTTTTTGGCAAATTACTGTGAAAAATATTACATTAAAGACGTTGTAATGTTGAGTATGAAAAAAAATGATTTGAAAGTGTAAAATAAACCTTGAAACTAAAAAAAAAGAAACTGAAAGAAATAGATTTTAATCTGAAATAAAATCTAAAACTTCAATAAAGAAATACATTAAAATAAAAAGTGTAGTTAAAATATTAAACTGAATTATGTTTTTTTTTCAATCTGAGGGGAAGAATTTAGATTAAATTCTGTTTATTTTATGTTTGCTTTTTTTAGTTTTTCAGAAGAAAAGGTAAAAATTTGACAATCAATATCAACTCATATTTTTTCAGTTTCAATTTTTGTTTTTCAGAATCAGCTAAAATGTTTAAGTTTACAAACATTTTGACTCCTCTCTGACTCCATAGACTCAGAATTCAAACAAACCGACGACCGTGTGTCGTTCCATCACTTTGCTCCCTTCATCCTCACAAACCAATCATACAGCCAGACTCACTGACTGAAACATTCTGCTGCATCATTTGAGCAGCCTGATAACTAAAAGATCTGCCTCCCATTCTACTTTTAGAAGTTCTAGGAACCACTAGTAAACCTGCAGATTGAGAGCGAAGTGCTCTGTTAGGAACATAAGGAACAATCAGGTCTCTGATATCAGATGGAGCTTGGCCATTTAAGGCTTTATATGTGAGAAGGAGGAAATAAATGGAAACTAAAATAGGAGAAATTTGATTCGATTAGATTTATATTCTAATCATCTGTTTTTTCCTCTATGAAACGTTGCAGTGAATGAATGTTTTTCATTGTCTCAGAACTTCAGCATGAATCTCCGATCTAACAAACCTTTTTTTCTTCTCTAAGCCTTTCACACTAAGCAGGTAATAAAACTGAAGCTGGCGTTCTCCTCCTCTGTGGATCAGAATAAGTCTGCTGAAGACCTGCTGAGGAAGGTAAATCATCTCTCTTTATTTGACCAATATTGCGTCCCAGCAGAAATCCCTTGCAGCTGTAGATTCTTGCTGAGAAAAATTATATCAATAAATCAAAATGTTCAAGAAATATTTTTTTTGTTACAGCTGAAGCAGAAGATGCAGGACAGCGGAGTGAAAGGAGACATCAAGCTGAGCTGGAGGAAACAACCAGATGGACAGATCTTCATCAAGGAAAATAACAACAGAGATTAATATTAAATTGAAAGTTGTTGATTTTATTCTTTATTGCTTGTTTAGAATTTATAGGTACAGGTAATTAAAACCAAGCTTGATTTTAGGTCATGTTAAGGAGATCGTTCTTTAGAGAGATAATGAAAATGAATAATCAGATCTGTCCTTCAGGATTTTTTAAATAAATCACTTTTCTTTTCTTTTTTTAAGTGGTTTTAGTTCCATACCTGTTAGTAACATCTGAATAAGAGGTAGATGTCGTATTAACTGTTTTATTTAATAAAAAAGCTCCTTTTCCTGGCCTCTACAGTTCCCGTCCCAATAGACGTTCTTTGCTCATGCCACAGGATTTTGGGGCCTGAATTATAATGTTTCAGCACTTATAGTCAACCTTCTTACATTTCTTATGACACTTATCTTCATTTTTATTTATTTTAAAAATTAGTTCTCATTAAAACACTGAAAACTGCACCTAGTGTATGTTTAAATATTTCATTTGACATGTTTATAATTACATTTTGTTTTATTTATCCTTTCGCTCCGATTAATCTTATTTCCTTACAGTAATGCAGCCTGCATTTGCTTGGTTGCTTTTATTTTTTCTAGCTGCGTCCCATTCTTTCCTCTGCTCCATTGTTCTGGTGTCAGTTTGGTTGGAGGTTTTTGAGGGCCCAAACGCCGAGAGGAGTTTGCAGATTTAATAAATTTCCACAGGCTACTGAGGCAAATGTGAAAAATACTGAAAACGAATGATGGTCCATTAACACCTATGCATTGGTGCATGTGTGGAGCCCATAGAGCAAAACACTGTATTGCTGTGCGTCGTTTCAAGAACGTCACAGGTTGTTTCTAACCGACTGACTCACTAAACTGTGTTTAAAAACGTTTCTGTCACCATGATGCATCTGCTACAAAAAATGTCTCATCTTTTGCGATTTATCATTAAAATGATTCAGAATTTTGGATCCTAAAAGGAATAGAAACGTTTCAGCTGCTGGGTTTTTATTCTAATTTTCTTGTTGTGTCATCCTTTTCCTCTCAGTTATCACTAAACTTATCTGAATTAAATTTAATTTCAAATGGACTCTTAGTTTATGTACTTTTTTACTACACTGTTTTACAAATATTTAAAATGCTTGTCCAGAAGAATCCTCATTCACATTTTCCCCTAAATGTTCACCTTATGACAAATATTTACAATACCTAAACTGATATCATTATACTTGTTCATCAAATTCATTCAGTTTAGTGTTTCCAATCAGCTGCCTGTAGTGTCTTTAAATGTCCAGCAGGTGTCGGTATTCTGTAAGACAGTATCAAGGCAGCATCAATAGAGTTTGGCTTCAAGATGCCTCATTAACAAAACTACTGAAAACCAAAATCTAGGGGACATCAGGGGAAAAAGACAAATGAGGAGCCAAGAAACGACAGAGCAACAATTACCCAGCGCTGAATGAAGCCTCTGCTGCTCTTTAAAGCCCAGAACTCTGATGAGACTGATGAGCTCCACCTGGGTAGACTACCCAGGTTCTCCACAAAGATCCTCTCTTGAAGAGATCCATAACTCACACACACACACACACACACACACACACACACACACACACACACACACACACACACACACACACACACACACACACACACACACACACACACACACACACACACAGCAATCCTGACAACTAGTTAGAGTCAGCAAACACACCTTTCTTTCTCATAATAACCTTTTCCTCCCAGCTGCCTCTCAATATGCCTCCAACAGTCATTATTTACCTGAAAAAGCTTCATTCCCATTGCTGGTGTGCAGCAGCTTCTGGACTTCCTCTGCCTGCCACCAGCCTGCTAAGCCTACATCTCCTGCTGGTCAAATCCACATCTTAAACCTTTTTAAAGAGTTATTGGCTCCTCAGTCTGTTTCTTAACACCTTTATAAATATGTTGTGGTATAATCTATCCTGTTTTTCTAGATCCTATATGAACTCAATACATCTCCTACACTGATACTTATCTTGTTTGAATTGTACTTTTATTTACTAATTAAAGCACTTAGAAATAATCCATTATTTTTGCTGAAAGTTGGGTTTTCAGCTTTAACTACTGCAATAATTAATATTTGCTATACTGTAGATGTGTGATGCAAAATGTTTTCTTGTTACATCAGTAAGAAAGAAAAAACAATGAAGGGATTCTAACCCACACTGTGTTTATACTGCAACTTATTCAAGCTTGTGTCCTGAAATGATGCAGTTTTCCGTACTTGAGTAAAAGTACAGATACTTGTGTTAAAAAATACTCTGGTAAAAGTGGAAGTACTGATTAAACTTCTTTACTCAAGTAAAAGTAACAAAGTACAGGCTTGTAAATTTACTTAAAGTATAAAAGTAAAAGTAGAAACCACTTTTTTCATGCCGTTGCCTACATTTTAAATGGATGTCTGCCAATAGGACTAGATCTCCGTTGTGTTCATTTTCAATCATCTCGTCGTCCATGCTACTATGCTAACGCCACCGCCACCAAGCTGCAGTGATTTGCCGCAAATGAATACCGCCGAATCTGTCGATTCATCTTGTAGTGGTGCGTCAAATGCAACGTAGATTCCCATCCAATTAGATTGAATTTGGTATTGATGACGTGAAAAATAATAACGGTAACTCCATTGAAATGATTCAAAACTAAAGTAACGAGACAATTTTTTAAAATGTAAGGAGTAGAAAGTACAGATATTTGTGTAAAAATGTAAGGAGTAGAAGTAAAAAGTCGGCATAAAAATAAGTAGTAAAGTAAAGTAAAAATATCAGAAAAATCTACCTGAGTACAGGTAGATTTACTGTGATATTTACTTCCCATCTCTGGTGTAGTTTGAGTATTGCAAGACTTAAGAAAAAAAAATGTAACCAAAAAGCTAAGGCAGCTAAAAACATAACCATAAACAACGTGTTCCTAAAAATCTGTAAGACGCAAATAAGGGATTAAAGCTTTGAGAATAATTTCTTGATCAGATCAAGAACCTGTGAAACCAGGATTATATTGGCCGTGATGAGGGATTATCATTTATGTAATATCCAACCAGCGAACAGCAAATAATGTTGTGATATTTGTGATATTTATCAAATCGTTTTCAGATTGTCATAATAAAAGTTAAATCATGGTCAGACAGATAATTCTGCACATATATGGAACAAATTAACCACAATTTCTATTCAAAATATCAGAGTTTATTAACAAAAACATTTCAGTCCTGAGTAAATCATATTTAAATCAAACATTTTTGACTAAACTAGTAAACCTCAATCTAAACTAACATGTACAAAGAAGAAGGAAAAATATGGCGAAAACCATAATCAATGAGATGAGATGAGGTGAAAGTTTGTTTTATTTGGAGAACAGAAGTTTATCTTGAAGGATTTGGGATGTGAAAAAATAACTAATTAAGAACAATTAAAATGTTTACAAACCAATTTAAAATGCAAATCCATGAGGTGAACAAAAAACAAAGCGGCGTGTGTATGACATCATCCGCGCGCGGGACTGGAGTTGTGACAGGCAGCCCGGGCCACAGGCGGCTACGCTCTACCCCTTCTATTCATTCTAGCTCATCTGAATCGTTCATCTTTTGGCGAGATCATCTGAGGTAGCAGCTCTAGACATCTTCCAGGCATGTGAGGAAAACTAGCAGCAGTTCGTTGCCCATAGGAAGACGTTACTGGATATAACCTAACGGAATATCTTCAGAACGGCTCCAAATGACACTAAACTCATATGGGTCAGTAGAACATGAGGGAATAACGGAAAATCAAGGGAACAATGTAAAAAAAACGGCGTTCCCCTTTAAAGCAAATTCCCCGCTTTAACAGATAACCAGTCTAATCCTTATCACCAATGATATAACTTTAAATGAGATCAGTTGTTATAGTTACATGAAGTTAATGAACCTTCTTGTCTCAGAATATTTTACTACAAAGATTGATGCTTAAAAAGGAATCTTAGGGGACCAGCCAAGGAAAGTGGGGAAAATGGTTACTGCTGTAAATTTATGAGTCATAGAGACAAATAACCACAACAAAACAAAAAACATGCCTTGAAGGGAGCGGGAAGAAGAAAAGTTATTAAATCCCACCCTCAATGTTCATTTATATTTAACATATATATTTCCAGCTACTTTTGTTTTTGTTTTGTTTTTTTAATTACGACTTAGAACACAAATTTGTATGAGCAAAAGCAGTTTAAAACAAATATTGTTTTCGGTAATGAGAAAATGAGTAAAATCACCGTTGTTTTACCCGAGCAGATAATTAATTATATAGTATCTTTTTGTTTTCTATCATACCAGCAGTGATTAATAACAATGGTAATGGAAAAATACCAGCAATGGTAAAAAGAACTACAAACACACATTAACTTACATTTATACCCTCTCTGGACATACTGTGACCAAATCAACTTTCTGAATAGGATTTTAAATCTGTGAATATTTTGCCCTGCACGACTGCTTGTTATTGTTCTTTTGGCATGCAGGTCAGTTGGGAAATGTAAAAAGATATTAGAAACATTCTAAAAGTAATGTGAAAATAAGCAATTTCATCTGATCACATAGAATATACTGCTTGAGCAAACAGCAGAAAACCAAACCACAAAGGAAAAGATGAAGCAGAGCTAAAAAGTTAGAAAAACAAAAAGAAAAACTGTCTGAAGCTCTGAATGTTTCCTGAAAAACAAAAAAAACAAAAACGGAACAGGACTCATTTGTTGACAATCTATTCTCAGAACTGAGGTTTGGCAAAACAAGGCTTGATGGATTTCACAACTAAAGTGACCTTGACATTAACAAGAGTAGTGATCAGCTGTGAAAAGACTAAAAAAAGGCAATGCATGTTTAAAACCACCTTATGCTCCCTAAAAACGGACCTCATTTAAATCTTGGCGTTTCATACACGTCTCTTCATCTTTCAGTTGGTTATATTTAGATCAGAAGACGTTAAAGTAGTTATACGGCATAAATGAAACAATAAAAGACGGTTAAATGTCATTTATCATGCAGCCACCGAATCATAAGGAGATCAAACACAACAAGACTGGATGAAAGCCAGGCATTAGGATACCAGCTGCCAACTGCTTTTAAGTTTCCACTAATGCGCTTTAATAAAAAAGCAGGTCTGCAGATGTGGACTGTTGAGCCCCGCCCTTCAGGAATCCTGCAGTTCAGTTGGAGAGAAACATTATAAAACACATCTCCACCTTAATCCCTGAAAGAGGCAGAAGTTGTTCAACATGCCCAACAACCAGAGATGGCAAAAGTACTCACTTTCCGTACTTGAGTAAAAGTACAGATACTTGTGTTAAAAAATACTCTGGTAAAAGTGGAAGTACTGATTAAACTTCTTTACTCAAGTAAAAGTAACAAAGTACAGGCTTGTAAATTTACTTAAAGTATAAAAGTAAAAGTAGAAACCACTTTTTTCATGCCGTTGCCTACATTTTAAATGGATGTCTGCCAATAGGACTAGATCTCCGTTGTGTTCATTTTCAATCATCTCGTCGTCCATGCTACTATGCTAACGCCACCGCCACCAAGCTGCAATGATTCGCCGCCAATGAATACCGCCAAATCTGTCCATTCATCTTGTAGCGGTGCGTCAAATGCAACGTAGATTCCCATCCAATTAGATTGAATTTGGTATTGATGACGTGAAAAATAATAACGGTAACTCCATTGAAATGATTCAAAACTAAAGTAACGAGACAACTTTTTAAAATGTAAGGAGTAGAAGTAAAAAGTCAGCATAAAAATAAGTAGTAAAGTAAAGTAAAAATTTCAGAAAAATCTAGCTGAGTACAGTAACGAAGTATTTGTACTTCGTTACTTCCCATCTCTGGTGTAGTTTGAGTATTGCAACCAGCTCTCAATCCCAGTTGGTGGAACACTTCGGAGAGCAGAGTGTTGTGCAGCGAGACTTAAGAAAAAAAATGTAACCAAAAAGCTAAGGCAGCTAAAAACATAACCATAAACAACGTGTTCCTAAAAATCTGTAAGACGCAAATAAGGGATTAAAGCTTTGAGAATAATTTCTTGATCAGATCAAGAACCTGTGAAACCAGGATTATATTGGCCGTGATGAGGGATTATCATGTATGTAATATCCAACCAGCGAACAGCAAATAATGTTGTGATATTTGTGATATTTATCAAATCGTTTTCAGATTGTCATAATGAAAGTTAAATCATGGTCAGACAGATAATTCTGCACATATATGGAACAAATTAACCACAATTTCTATTCAAAATATCAGTTTATTAACAAAAACATTTCAGTCCTGAGTAAATCATATTTAAATCAAACATTTTTGACTAAACTAGTAAACCTCAATCTAAACTAATATGTACAAAGAAGAAGGAAAAATATGGCGAAAACCATAATCAATGAGATGAGATGAGATGAGATGAGAGTTTGTTTTATTTGGAGAACAGAAGTTTATCTTGAAGGTGTCATGATGGGATTTAGGTTCCTAACCCACATGCAGAACACACACGGAGTCAGATGAAAAGTTTGACTGTTTATTGAAAAGACACAGAGTTATTAGTTGATGCTGGGAAACAGATCCGGGGCTGGTCACACAGGGTTCTCTGCAGAGAGGGATAATTAGGTTAGCCAGGATTCTATTACTCTTGTCAGAGGGTAAATGCAGGTCTGTACCTGTTCTGTGGTTCAGGCTGAGTGGCAGAGGGAGGGAACTAGGAGGGTCCAGAGGCTGAGGGTCGGCAGACTTGACAGTGTTCAGATTTAGGGTTTCTTCCAGTTCTCTTCTTGAGAGCGGGCAGGCAGGTTCTGACAGTTTGATCTTCTGATGTGCCTCTGAGAGCAGGCAGGCAGGTTTCAGCTGAGAAACTCTTCCAGAGTTCCAGGGTACAGTCAGGTTCTTCCTAAGAAGCAGAGGGGACAAAAAACTGGTTAGGTTCGGATTCAGGTTTTCAAGGGAGTCAGAGAATCAGACAGGTTGGTTGGCTCAGGCTTGCTAACCGTAACTGGCTTAACACTCTGGCACTGGAGTGTTGCTCTGCCGCTGCTTAAATGCTGGTCTCCTGATGAGCAAACGAGCCGCAGGTGTGGTAGTCAGCTTCAGCTCAAGGAGACCTAGGGCGCCCTCTGCTGGAGAAAGGTGGACAGACCTCCAGATCCCAACAGAAGGATTGGGGATGTGAACAAATAACTAATTAAGAACACTTTAAATGTTTACAAACCAATTTAAAATGCAAATCCATGAGGGGAACAAAAAACAAAGCGAAGTGTGTATGACGTCATCTGCGTGGCGGACTGGAGTTGTGACAGGCAGCCCGGGCCACAGGCGGCTACGCTTTACCCCTTCTATTCATTCTAGCTAATCTGAATCGTTCATCTGGAGAGCGAGATCATCTGAGGTGCAGCACTAAAAACCTTCAGGCATGTGAGGAAAACTAGCAGCAGTTCAGCGGACAGGAGGAATGAACAGTAGCCGGCGCGCACTGATGACGTCATACACGCGCCGCTTTGTTTTTAAAACATATAAATATAAAAAATCTAACGGCGGATGTCTGGGGGACAGTGATTGGCCTCCATGTTCTGAATGCTGGCGTACCATAAAGAATAAATGATGAACAGTTTAGTTTGTGCCTTCAAGTCGTTGCCCATAGGAAGACGTTACTGGATATAACATAACGGAATATCTTCAGAACGGCTCCAAATGACACTAAACTCATATGGGTGAGTAGAACAGGATGGAATAACGGAAAATCAAGGACCAATGGAAAAAAAACGGCGTTCCCCTTTAAAGCAAATGCCCGCTATAACAGATTACCAGTCTAATCCTTATCACCAATGATATAACTTTAAATGAAAGGCTAATACAATTATTTTTAGATATCTTTTGAACCTGCCTTTAGATCAGTTGTTACAGTTACATGAAGTTAATGAACCTTCTTGTCTCAGAATATTTTACTACAAAGATTGATGCTTAAAAAGGAATCTTAGGGGACCAGCCAAGGAAAGTGGGGAAAATGGTTACTGCTGTAAATTTATGAGTCATAGAGACAAATAACCACAACAAAACAAAAAACATGCCTTGAAGGGAGCGGGAAGAAGAAAAGTTATTAAATCCCACCCTCAATGTTCATTTATATTTAACATATATATTTCCAGCTACTTTTGTTTTTGTTTTGTTTTTTTAATGGCAACTTAGAACACAAATTTGTATGAGCAAAAGCAGTTTAAAACAAATATTGTTTTCGGTAATGAGAAAATGAGTAAAATCACCGTTGTTTTACCCGAGCAGATAATTAATTATATAGTATCTTTTTGTTTTCTATCATACCAGCAGTGATTAATAACAATGGTAATGGAAAAATACCAGCAATGGTAAAAAGAACTACAAACACACATTAACTTACATTTATACCCTCTCTGGACATACTGTGACCAAATCAACTTTCTGAATAGGATTTTAAATCTGTGAATATTTTGCATTTTTATGTTTTGAACTCAGACTGTTACAGAGTTTCTCTGCACATACAGACACACAAAAGCTTTTCCAAGTTGTTGGAACTAATGTGAACTCACCATAGCCTCTCAAATTGTGAACCCTCGCTCATACTTCAAATTTGTTTTGTAAATTTGCAGGCAGCGTTTTGTTGAATGATTTGTATTTGAAAAATCTGTACACGGGCTCTCCGGGTCCAGTCACGGATCTGCTTGACTTGCACTGGTGTGCCATCCATGTATACCATAAGCATGGGCGTGGCCTTGGGACGCTCGGCAGAGGAAGTCTGCTCAAGGCATTGGCATTCCCATGTTTTGAGCCCTCCTTATACTCCAAGGTGTATTCATAGGCAGCAAGTATCAATGCCCACCTTTGCATTCTGTCAGCCGCCTGATGTGGGATGCCCTTATGCTCTCCAAACAGACCCAGGAATGGTTTGTGGTCTGTGACTATGTTACATTGTTTTCCAAATAGGTACTGGTGGAATTTTTTTAAGCCAAATATTATTGCTAGAGCCTCCTTTTCCAGCTGAGAGTAACCACGTTCTGCTGATGACAAGGGCCGTGACATTTAACCTATGGGTGCCATCTTGGAGCCGGTGGGATAACACTGCTCCCACGCTATATGGGGATGCATCTCAGGCCAGGTACAGGAGTTTTGTGTCCTCCAAATATATTAACAGTTGCTCAGACTGGAGGCATTTTTTCGCTGCGTCAAAAGCGCTCTCATGGCGTTTCTCCCATTTCCATGAAATTCCTTTTCTGCAGAGTTCATGCAGAGGCTCAAGCACAGTGGCTACATCAGAAAGAAGTGATGATAATAGTTCACCATCCCCAGGAATGACTTCAGCTGGTTTGTTGGTGCAGCTGCATTTGCAATGGTCTTAACTTTGTCTGCCACTGGCTGAATCCCTGCATGATTTATTCTGTAGCCCAGATACACCACCTCTGTCACCATGAAAATGCATTTCTCTTGCTCAAGGCTAGGGAATGCAGTCCTGCTGCATTCAGTCTGGACAGTACTACTGTCCCTAAATTCTGCAGATGGCTGGCATCGTCTTTCCCCGTCATGAGTATGTTGTCTACTCGCACCACTGCCTGAGGAAGCCCCCTGTAGTAAATTGTCCGTGCGCTGAAAAATGCCTGGGGCTGAGGAGACCTCATAGGGCAGCCTGAGGTACTGATTCAGTCCACGATGTGTATTTATAGTTGTGAATTTTCTTTCAGTGGTAGATGCTGGTAAGCCTGAGACATTTCCAGTTTGGTGAACTTGTGCACTCCAGCCAGCAAGTCTTCTGTCTTTGGAATTGGGTAGTTGTCCAGCTTTGACACTGGATTCACTTGCTACTTTAAACTTTATACTTACTACTTTATAATCACCACATATCCTTATGCTTTTGTGTGGTTTGACTATGGGGACTATTGGGGCTGCCCACTCAGTAAAACTAACAGGCTCTAAGACCCATTAATTCTGCAGCCTGGTCAGTTCAGTTTCAACTTTTTCTCTGAGCGCATAGGGCAAGGGCCTAGCCTTAAAGTAACGAGGCTGGTCCTTTGGGTCTAGATAGATTTTAGCTGTAGCCCCCACTAATGTGCCTAATTCACCCTTAAACACTTCCAGGTGTTGTGACAGCAGGGCCTCTAACTCTTGCTGCTGTCCTACTTGGAATTTGAACATGGCTGTCAAGTCTAGTCTCACTGCCCTGAGCCAATCTCTTCCCATTAGGTTTGGGCCCTCCCCTCTAACCACCAATAAAAGCAACTGCTTCATCTGTCCTTTGTAAATGACATTTGCATAAATCTTTCCTAGCGCATCCACCGTATCTCTGGTGTAGGTGTACAGTTTTATCTTTGCAGGGTGAAGACCTCCACACCCTATCTGCCTGTGTGTTCTCTCATTCACTATTGTCAAGCCTGCCCCCGTGTCTATTTCAAATGTGATTTCATGCCCATAACCAGAAAGTTGTTCTCTGTATGGCTCCACTTTGTTAACTCTCAAATTGTGCAGCATGTGAGTGTATTCTGGCTGTACATCTTTGTTTTCCTCTAACATGTGTGCTGCCCCTCTTGTGTTAAATCTGATCGGTTTGGGCTGTCTCGCACTGCGGCATTTTCTAGCCAATTGTCCTTTCTTGCGGCAATTATGGCACAGCAGTCTGAAGCTCTGTGCGTTCCTCCGCATCTAAAACACGTAACATGCATCTTCTGGTCAGACCGGTGGCTGCACTTTGTGCACCGCCTCCTCTAGGCCTTCTGTTTTCTGCTGCAACTGTGCCACATCTTTCATGCTGGTTTCCATTGCTGTCGCTAATTCCAGTGCCCTCTCCCATGTCCCGTACTTCTGTCGAAGTACGGTACCGTAGCTTCTGTCCAAACTTTATTTATTCATTTTATAGTAAAACCCATCTGTATATTATACTATTGTACATACAGTATCTGTAAAAACCCTTAAATGGTAATATCCTCCTGTATATTATATTCAGTACATATTTAGCTGTAAATTTACTCCATAACACTAGTTATCTATATATTATATTCATAGGACAAATATATTAGTAAAATTCTGTTTAAAATAGTATTCATCTCTATATTTATTCAGTAGAAACCCATGTCCTGTATTTATGGAACCATTATTTATCCTGCACTTGCTGCTATTGCACTTCTGGTTAGACCTAAACTGCATTACGTTGCCTTGTACCTGTACCTGTGTGATGACAATAAAGTTGAATCTAATCTAATCTAATCTGGTTCTGAAAACAACGTTGCGTTGGATGCGGTCATCATTAAACCACACACCAGTCTATCTCTTAGCATCTTAGTACAGTGCTCAGAAAGTCTCCTAAGTTCGGCTACAAACGCAGCAACTGACTGGCCATGATCTTAAACTTTTAAATGGAACATAAATCTCTCCACGATAATGCTGCGTTTTGGTGCATAGTGGTCAGTCAACAGTTTCAGTAACTCTGTCAGGGATTTATCTCCCGGCATACACAGGTTGACACAAGTCTCTCAGTGTGGCGTAAGTTTTTCCTCCACATGCACTCAGGAAGATGGCCCCCCTTTCTCCGGCGTCAGTGATTTTATTTGCAGCAAAGTAGAATCCAAGCCATTCCTCATACTGCTGCCAGTCATCAGCCTCCAGGTCCGACTCTCCGTTTTTCCGTACGTTGCCATTGCAACTCTTAAACTGTAGCCATCCTTGTCGTCAGTGTAGTAAAGTGTCACTTAGCCAGCTTTGCAGATTCCACTTTATTGAACACTTGCTGCATCACTCATTACACACACTGGCAGCATACCTGCTGTCTATTTATACTTGACCCTGAGGACCCCTGGTGGCCCTGTCTAAAATGCCTGAATAAAAACAGTGCACAACAACACATTAACAACATTCACCTTACTACAGCTCAGCAGACCGTCTCTCCAACCAGCAGTCTACAGACTGACCAACTTCATCTATCTCCACTCCACCACCAGTTTCAGGCCTGGGGAGAAACAGCCCTATTCTCCGCTCCTATTCATGCATATTTATCAAAATCAATCAATGTTTTCTGCCGAGGTCTGAGCACCAAAGACAAAGTAATTGTCTCAATACATTTCTCCTAATTCTCTTCATTTGAGGTTTTCAGATTGAAATGTCATTTATAAGGTTACAGTTTATTGTTCATTAGATGGTTCAGTTAAAGGGGAATACTCTCAGCACCTGCAGACACAATAAACTGCTTTCATGGAGACAAAAAAAAAACATTCCTTCCACGTTCCCTGGAAGAGACTGTGCCCTGCACGACTGCTTGTTATTGTTCTTTTGGCATGCAGGTCAGTTGGGAAATGTAAAAAGATATTAGAAACACTCTAAAAGTAACGTGAAAAATAAGCAATTTCATCTGATCACATAGAATATACTGCTTGAACAAACAGCAGAAAACCAAACCACAAAGGAAAAGATGAAGCAGAGCTAAAACGTTAGAAAAACAAAAAGAAAAACTGTCTGAAGCTCTGGATGTTTCCTGAAAAACCCGGGATCTCACTAAACAAACAAAATAAAACGGAACAGGACTCATTTGTGGAGAATCTAGTCGCAGAACTGAGGTTTGGCAAAACAAGGCTTGATGGATTTCACAACTAAAGTGACCTTGACATTAACAAGCGTAGTGATCAGCTGTGAAAAGACTAAATAAAACGCAATGCATGTTTAAAACCACCTTATGCTCCCTAAAAACGGACCTCATTTAAATCTTGGCGTTTCATACACGTCTCTTCATCTTTTAGTTGGTTATATTTAGATCAGAAGACGTTAAAGTAGTTATACGGCATAAATGAAACAATAAAAGACGGTTAAATGTCATTTATCATGCAGCCACCGAATCATAATGAGATCAAACACAACAAGACTGGATGAAAGCCAGGCATTAGGATACCAGCTGCCAACTGCTTTTAAGTTTCCACTAATGCGCTTTAATAAAAAAGCAGGTCTGCAGATGTGGACTGTTGAGCCCCGCCCTTCAGGAATCCTGCAGTTCAGTTGGAGAGAAACATTATAAAACACATCTCCACCTTAATCCCTGAAAGAGGCAGAAGTTGTTCAACATGCCCAACAACCTCTGTCGTTTAAAACCATAAGAGAGATGAATAAAGTTTGCCAGCTGTAGATTAAAATCTGTTCAGATCAGTTTTTTTCTGCTTATTATCTGATGGAAATGCTCAGAAAAAAGTCAGATTGCTGATATGAGAGTTGAATTAAATGTTTACACGTGTGATTTTTATGGTGCTAGTTTTAGTGGAGTCTAATAAGTTATGCTCCATTAAACTTGAGCTGATATATATTGGTTCATAAATTATAAATAATAATGAATGCTTTAGACCCTCCTGGTCATCCATGTCAGCACTAAATAGCGATAATAATGTGACTGGTGCTGCATGTCTGACTCTGGTTAATAGTGAATCATCACATTTATTTGAATAAACTGAGTTCCTTTGTAATGTTCTTTTCTAATTGTTTGTTTTAGGCTGTTTATGGGAATCCCAGTAGACAGCGTTTTGCTTTTCCTGATATAAATTAGTAACTTTCCTCGAGTTCTTTGTCAGTAGCTGTGCTTTTTCATCTGAATGTGATGTGAAACTATAGCAAACCTTTATAAAGTACAGCAGAACATGCATTTATAAAACCTTATTTGTAACAAATTCACATTTTCAAAAAGCACCTCAAGTTCTTATAAAAACACTGAAGCAAACAGTTGATTTTTACATTAAAATTAGAGCCAAACTTGACCTTTGCTCTTTCCTTTCATGTCACGGTGATTCACTGACATCTCAGAACAAATAATTATCCTCTCTCTATAAGACTGATAGCAGACTTCCTGGTTGGACCCTCCGCTCTATCACTCTATTGCTTTCCAAAGCTGTAGCATCTCTGAACTCTACAATGGCTACCGTAGTAATTTATACAGAATCAATCCTGGTTGTTTTAAAGTTTTCCTTTCATGTGAACTGAAATAAATGAATATGGATGTTTCTAAAATGTTTACAGATTCACCTTCTTCCCTGTCAGGATGTTTCTTCATTGACAGTTTGCTTTAATTCCTTGGTGATGAGGTCATCAGCAACATTAAAAGCTTCTCTCCAGTTTTTCTCACATTTCTTCCTGATCTCTGCGCTCAGCTTTAGGTTTACCGCCTGCCTCAGAACCTCCTTCAGCACCTTTTCCTCCTCTTCCAGAACCAGTTTGTAGTAAAGTGTTTCTTCATACTGAGCGGTTTGCCTGCTGCATTTACACACGCCGTCACATTTCCATCTGATCCAGGAACTCATGGCTCCTGAGAAGATTATGATGAAGAGCATCCAGCAGCCAACAACCTGCAGCAGACACATGACAGGCAGTTAGAGACTGAAGGTCCAACCTGCAAACGGTTCCTCCTGCAGGACAATAAAGACGTCCTTCACCCTGGATGTGTTTTTCACGCCAGCAATGGTTTCTCTCTCCTCAACGGTCCTCCTCCCCGGGTCTTTGCAGGGTAGATGGGCCTGTTCCTCAGAAAGGTTATTAAAGCAGCAGGCAAACCAGTCGCCTTTAACGAAAAGAAGTGCAACCCAGAGGAGACCGACCATAGAAGACTTCAGGATCTGACAGCAGAGAAACCCTTTAAATGTGCAGCAGTAGCTGCAGAGCCTCTGGAACAGCCTGTTGGACCACAGCATCAGGACGGTCACTATGAGAGCAGGAAGAAGTGAGTAAATGATGCAGTCATAGTGCTGAGGTTTGCAGGTGCACTCAAAGTCCCTGCTGAGCAGAATGCTGTAGGTAAACATCACCACGATCACCATGTAGAGTTGCAGTTTCCCTGCAGCCACTTGAGTCAGTAAACGCTGCATCTCTGCTGGTGGGAGAGGATCTGATAGCGAACTGTTTCTGCCTCTGAGAGGAAAGAATGGAAAGAATTACGACAAACTTCCCATTTTAAGCTGCAACAACCACATTCGCCATCAGTCTGAGCAAACAGAGCAGCAGCACTGAAAACAGGAAGATGTTGAGAAATTAAGGTCTTGCTAAGGTTTTCTAAACTTTCAACATTTTATTACGTTACAAACACAAACCTCAATGTTTAAATTAGGATTTATGGTAAAAAGCTGAAAAGTGTGGTGTGCATTTATTTCAGTCACTCTGGGTCAGAACTTCCTTTTGCATCAATAGAGCTTCTCAGCTTCCAGACTGGAGCTGAAAACAGAGAAAAAGATGCATAGATCTGCTCAATAATCCACCTTAAAGTCCAACTCTTCCCCCGAGATCATTGAACCTGATCCACCTTTAGCTCAGTGGTGATTCCTCATTGACTCCTAGAAAGGATCTCTGAGTTTTTTATTGGTTTTATTTCCATTTTGTTTTATTTTGGTATTTTTAGTTGTATTTGACTTCTTATGTATTTCTTATTTTCCCTCTTGTGTCAGTCTCCTTTCTAGATTCTTCTTTCCACACATGTAACTTGTCTGCCAATTAGTCCTCCCATTGTTTGTCTCCCATATATACTCCTTTTGTTTAGTGACTCTGCTGGTTCCTCGTCGTCATTTTTGATCCACATGTTTGTTCCTGGATTTCATTATTTTGTTTGTAGACTTTTGCTTCTGTTGCCCCTTTGGACATTAAACTCGCAATAAACCCCTTCAGCTTCCATCTCTGCAATTAAGTCTTTAAATCCTCCACTCAGCATGACAGGCTAAACCTCACCTGTAAATGTTGTAAAATAATTGATCATATATGAATTGTTAAACTTCATTAAAGTGCAATAAATAACCACTAAAATGTGATTAATTTCCTCCTTGATCCGCCACCTTAACGTGGTGGAGGGGTTTCAGTGCCTGGGTGATCCCAGAAGCTATGTTGTCGGGGGCTAAATGCCCCTGGTAGGGTCTCCCAAGGCAAACAGGCTCTGGGTGACAGGTCAGACGGAGAGCGGTTCAAAAACCCTTATGATGAGCACAACAACGAGGCAAGTGACGTCGCCCGGTACGGCGGAGCCGGGACCCCACCCTGGAGCCAGGCCTGGGGTTGGGGTTCGTTGGCGAGCACCTGGTGGTCGGGTTATTCCTCACGGGACCCGGCCGGGCCCAGCCCGAAGGAGCGACGCGAGGCCATCCCCCAGTGGGCCCACCACCTGCAGGGGGAACCATGAGGGACCGGTGCAAAGTGGATTGGGCGGCAGCCAGAGGCGGAGACCTCGGCGACCTGATCCGTGGGCGCTTAAACTGGCTCTGGGGACGTGGAATGTCACCTCACTGGCGGGGAAGGAGCCCGAACTTGTGCGGGAGGTGGAGCGATACCAGCTAGAAATAGTTGGGCTCACCTCTACGCACAGCCAGGGCTCTGGAACCGAGCTCCTTGAGAGAGGCTGGACTCTCTTCTACTCTGGAGTGACCCGCGGGGGTGGGGCTGCTTGTCTCCCCCCAGCTCAGCCGTCTCGTGTTGGAGTTCACCCCTGTAGACGAGAGGGTCGCATCCCTTCGCCTTCGGGTTGAGGGGAGGACTCTGACAGTTGTTTCGGCCTATGGGCCGAACGGCAGTACGGAGTACCAGGCCTTCTTAGCATCCCTGGGGAGGGTGTTAGAAAGCACCCCTCCCGGGGATTCCATCATTCTACTGGGAGGCTTCAACGTCCACGTGGGAAACGACAGTGACACCTGGAGGGGCGTGATCGGGAGGAACGGGCCCCCAGCTCTGAACCTGAGTGGTGTCTCATTATTGGACTTCTGTGCAAGTCACGGATTGTCCATAATTAACACCATGTTCAGGCATAAGGATGTCCATCGGTGCACTTGGCACCAGGACACCCTAGGCCGAAGGTCGATTATCGACTTTGTAGTCGTATCTTCTGATCTTCGGCCGCATGTCCTGGACACTCGGGTGAAGAGAGGGGCGGAGCTGTCCACCGACCACCACCTGGTGGTGAGCTGGATACGCTGGAAGAGGAGGAAGCCTGAAAGACTTGGCAGGCCCAAACGTGTAGTGAGGGTCTGCTGGCAACGTCTGGTGGAACCCTCGGTCAGGGACGTGTTCAACTCCCACCTCCGGGAGAGCTTCTCTCAGGTTCTGAGGGAGGTTGGAGACCTGGAGTGTGAATGGGCTATGTTCTCTGCCTCTATTGTCGATGCAGCTGCCCGTAGCTGTGGCCGTAAGGTTTGTGGTGCCTGTCGTGGTGGCAATCCCCGAACCTGGTGGTGGACACCGATACTAAGGGATGCTGTCAAGCTGAAGAAGGAGTCCTATCGAGCTTGGCTGGCTTGTGGGACTCCTGAAGCAGCAAGCAGGTACTGTGAGGCCAAGCGTGTCACGGCCCGGGCGGTTGCAGAGGCAAAATCTCGGTCCTGGGAGGAGTTCGGAGAGGCCATGGAAAAAGACTATCGGTTGGCCTCAAAGCGATTCTGGCAAACCGTCCGGTGCCTCCGGAGGGGAAAGCAGGGCTTCACTAACACTGTTTTCAGTGGGAGTGGGGAGCTGCTGACCTTGAAGGAGGATATTGTCGGGCGGTGGAAGGAATACTTTGAGGATCTCCTCAACCCGACGGACACGCCTTCCGTGGGGGAAGAAGAGACGGGGTGCTTGGGGCTGGATTCGTTCATCACCTGGGGCCGAAGTCACCGAGGTGGTCAAAAAACTCCAAGGTGGCAAGGCTTCGGGGGTGGACGATATCCGTCCTGAGTATCTTAGAGCTCTGGATGTTGTCAGGCTGTCATGGTTGACACGTCTCTTCAACATCGCGTGGAGGTCGGGGACAGTTCCCCTGGATTGGCAGACTGGGGTGGTGGTTCCCCTCCACAAGAAGGGGGACCGGAGGGTGTGTTCCAATTATCGGGGAATCACACTTCTCAGCCTCCCCAGAAAGGCCTATGCCAGGGTGCTGGAGAGGAGAGTCCAGCTGATTGTTGAACCTCGGCTGCAGGAGGAGCAGTGTGGTTTTCGTCCTGGCCGTGGAACAGTGGACCAGCTCTACACCCTCTGCAGGGTGCTTGAGGGTTCATGGGAGTTTGCCCAACCAGTCCACATGTGTTTTGTGGACTTGGAGAAGGCATTCGACCGTGTCCCTCGTGCTGCCCTGTGGGGGGTGCTCCAGGAGTATGGAGTCGGGGGCCCTTTATTAGGGGCCATCCGTTCTCTGTACAAGCGGAGCAGGAGTCTGGTTCGCATTGCCGGCACTAAGTCGGACCTGTTCCCAGTGCATGTTGGACTACAACAGGGCTGCCCTCTGTCACCGGTCCTGTTCATAACTTTTATGGACAGGATTTCTAGGCGCAGCCGAGGACCGGAGGGAGTCTGGTTTGGGGAACAGCGGATCTCGTCCCTGCTTTTTGCGGATGACGTAGTTCTGCTGGCTCCCTCCTGCCAAGACCTACAGCGTGCGCTGGGGCGGTTCGCAGCCGAGTGTGAAGCAGCCTGGATGAGAATCAGCTCCTCCAAATCCGAGGCCATGGTTCTCGACCGGAAAAAGGTGGCTTGTCCCCTTCAGGTTGGAGGAGAGTCCGTGCCTCAAGTGGAGGAGTTCAAGTATCTTGGGGTCCTGTTCACGAGTGAGGGAAGAATGGAGCGGGAGATCGATAGACGGATCGGTGCGGCTGCTGCAATAATGCGGACGCTGCACTGGTCTGTCGTGGTGAAGAGAGAGCTGAGTGAAAAGGCAAAGCTCTCAATTTACCGGTCGGTCTACGTTCCTACCCTCACCTATGGTCATGAAATTTGGATCATGACCGAAAGAACGAGATCCCGGATACAAGCGGCTGAAATGAGCTTTCTCCGCAGGGTGGCCGGGCTCTCCCTTAGAGATAGGGTGAGGAGCTCGGTCATTCAGGAGAGGCTCAGAGTAGAGCCGGTTCTCCTCCACATCGAGAGGAGTCAGTTGAGGTGGCTCGGACATCTTCTTTGGATGCCCCCTGGACGCCTCCCTCGGGAGGTGTTCCAGGCACGTCCCACTGGGAGGAGGCCCAGGGGACGACTCAGGACACGCTGGAGAGACTATGTCTCTCGGCTGGCCTGGGAGCGCCTAGGGCTTCCCCCAACAGAGCTGGAGGAGGTGTCTGCGGAGAGGGAAGTCTCGGAGTCTCTGCTTAGTCTGCTGCCCCTGCGACCCGGTTCCGGATAAAGCGGGAGACAACGAGTACGAGTATGTGATTAATTTAAAGAGTATGTTGCTCATTAATCAGCTGTTTTTTTTTTTTTGCCTCTATTAATCTCCTGAGGTTGGAGCCTCAGTCTATTGAAGCAACCAGAGAAAGTAGAGCCCTGACTGAATAACAAGCAAAACATGTCATTTCCAGGGAGGCTAAACCTCTAGCGGGTCAAGAAGCTGGCTCCTTGATGCTGATTGGCCAATCACACTAAAAGATTGAGACTCAGAGGGAGGATAAAGGGATCGTTCCGTCAGACCAGTCATCAGATCCTGAACTCACTGTGGTTTATTATTTGATTTTTATTTTATTTTTTAGAAATGCTTTCAATTGCTGATTTTAGATCTTTTAAGAGGCTACATACTGTATGCCTTTAAATGTATTGATTTTAATGATTGTCTTTTACTCTGTTTTTAATGTTATGTTCTTTTAACCTTTGTTTTAATTTTCCCTTTTTGAACTGTAGCACTTTGAGATTTGAATTCAAATGTAAACAAGTATTTGGATGTAACTGACGTCACTGAGCCTCCTCTGTTTCAGAGAGCAGCAGCTTTAGCTTCTCCATTTTCCCTCATCAGCTGTTATTGCTTCTTCTCTCCTGTTGTTTTATTTTCTCCTGTTTTGGTCATTTTGCCAAATCAAACCTCTTCATACCAGCAGCCAATCAGAGTTTAACACCGACAGCTGAGTCCAGAAACATTTAAGATAGATGAAGCAGTAAAAATGAGAATCATGGAGAGGAAAATGATTATCAAAACAATGATGGGGATGGAAATAATATTTTTAATAATATATAATTTTTTAATTAATTTCTCCCCAGTGTTGATTAGGAGAACATTTGTGTTTGTTTTGTTAGCATCACACCTTCAGTAGCCGCCGGGTCATCCAGACCTCCTCACCCAGAGTCGCTCTCAGCATCTATTATTTGATTCACTCAGGAAGTTTAGTGAGTTCAGGCTCTGGAGAACCGATCTATCTGCTCCATAATGGTCCATTCCAGAGAAACTGACTCCTCCTCTGAGGTGAACATCAGGTGAACATCAGGTGAACATCAGGTGAACATCAAGTGAACTTCAGGCTTCTTCTCTGCGCAGTAAATCTGTGAAAGCAGCTCATAGACGAAGGTTCCCCACAGTATCAGCTGGTGCTGGACGATGTTTAGGTGGTTTTATCCAGTATTTGCTTTAAGCTGTAGATCATCTGAACATCTTTGCTCCTCAGAGACTCTCATGGTGGTTGGAAGATTTAGATTTCTATCTCATATATTTAGTGATGCTATTTATCCAGTGAAAAATGTTTTTACTCAGTTTGTCTGAGTGAGGGCGGTTTACTTATTCCCATGACAAGCCAAATCTCAAGGTTTGTTCAAATGTGTGTAATTTGTTTTGACTCTGACTCAACCTTCAGTTGTTTCCTCAGCATAAGTAAAGGAGACAAACTGTCTGTCAGTACAGGGCTGATTACAGAGCATTAAGGGCTAATATGAACTGTTCTCTCTGTGCAAAGATAAGAAAATAAAGAGCCGACAGAGTGAAATCCATCGATCTCCGTTTATTTAACTTGGGTGAATACTTTCCTTTTTTCCCCACTACAATAGATTAGGATTTACTGCAGGATTAGGATTAATATTTCCACTTTCAAACATTTAAAGGCTATAAATGTTTCTCTGGAGCTTCATTTGATTCGGGTCAATTTGAAAGGTCTTTATGAAAAACTTTTCAAAGACCTGAAACAAGGAAATGCAGCGACGACAGCTCGGACCTAAAGATCCTCCCTTCAGTCCAGGCGGCTCTCCTAATCCTGGTGGTTCGTGTTTTTCTGATCGTCTGCTCAGCGTTCTGTCCCGACTGAAGCTGAAGAACCTTCCTGAAGTGCGTGAATCACTTCCTCCTGCTTCTTCCTCCAACATTTCCTCTTTATTTCATCATTTCATTGTTTTATCGAGCAGAAGTTATTTCTGCACGTGAATTTTTTTACTTTGAAGATGTGAAATTTAATTCAGTCAGCAGAAAGAATGAAATATGGTTTGATATGAAGAAATTCAATTTCCAGACGTTAACCTCAGACCAAAGCTTGTGATTTTCTGTCTGCTGTTTCCTGTGGAGAATAAAAGCAAATGATCTTTAGCTCTTTGTTTCTGCTCTGACATTTAAACCGGTAAATTTCTCCTCCTGTCTCAGCTGAACGTTCGGCTTGGAAGGATCTCAGAGCAGTTTAGTCTAGAGCTTAGTTTCTAGAATTTAACTTTAATTCATTATATGGAGAGAATCTGAATTGAAGGATGTGGAAATTTCTTTTGCATTAATTTGCAGCAATCTTTCCTTTAAATGAGGTGAACAGATCAGCTGCTCAGTTTTTACGTGTCTTCATCAAACCCAGAACTTCCTCTGTGGGGAACCACCTGCTTTTTATCTAAACTATTAAAATACTTTAAGCTTTGGTCTTTATTTCTAGTCAGGTTGAAGATTTTTTAGCTTTATGCTGATTATATGAATCTGTTAAGGTTATTTATCAGTTAATATTACCAGTTTTCCTTGTTTAAATTAAATAATAAGTTTATGTTTTATGCAGCTCTTTGGTATCTGCTGAACATTAAGGAGGAAATTTTTCACTTTCATTACAGGTGTTGTGATTCTATAGTTAAATTCTTTTCCCAGCCCGCTGGGAATTTATGTTTCTGATACTTTAAGATGTTTATTGCCCTCCCCTGTAGGGGTGGTAAAATATCTTATTTAATCAGATATTATTTCAGCTGTTATATACTGTTTATGACACCCAGTCCTACTAACTGTGTGTTATAACAATAGATGAAAGAGTGATTCGAGCACTAATCATGGTCTAACAGTTATTTCTGCACATACATGGAATAAATTCAGCACAACTTCTGTTCAAAATATAAGATTTTATTAACAAAAATCATTCAGCTCCACGTCAAACATATTTCAGTTTAACACTCTCATCTAAGACTAGTAAAACTCAACTAAACTAAACTAACTACTATGTACAAAGAGGAAGGGGAAAACGGTTGAAAAACATATTACAGTTTAAGATGGATTCTGTGTTTGAAACCAAAGTTTATCTGGAAGAATTTGGGATATGATCAAATTAGCTTTTCACTAATTTTAAAGAAATTGGAATGTTTTCAGACCAATTCACAATGCAAATCCATGAGGTGAATAAAACATTATTTGGCCAAATAATGTTTTATTGAATGATTTGCTTAATTAAGAACCAAAAACCTTTAGTTAAATGATTCTTTACCCTCTTTGAAATAGCTAGCTGCGAATAGACATTAGGATTCCACTAAATGACTCTTGGTCATACTTAGTAATGGAAATGTAATGAGCATCTGAGGAACACATGAACACTAATGTTATTTCAGTGTTTAAATCCTTAGTGAATAAAGCTTGTCTAAGCTTTAGCAACAGCTCAACATATATTCCTGTAGCATAGCGTAGCATGCAGTCCATTCTTTAGCATTAATTAGCGTTGTCTTTACTCAGCAGTAAACACATGATATGATTAGCATCATCAAAAGACACATTGCTTGTTCTGTCCCTAATCATGCCAGACCTGCAAACCTTTTTCCATGTCCGTTTGGAAAGCTTGAGTTTCATCCAGTTTTGCAGCTCTGCAGTCAGGGGTTCTTTGTCTCAGTCTCACAGCAGGGGTCCCCTCAGTCTCAAACCCAGGGCATGGTCTTCATCCAGTTTGGCTCTGTAAGTTCTAAAACTCAAGAGAAATGTGTTGCAAAAGTTCTGTCTGCAGCAGTTAGGTTCTGAAGAGTTCTGACTCATCCTTGATGGTTCTGGGGATCTGGTTCCCCTGGGGCCTGCATCTCCACTGTGGGCCACAGTGGGCCCCAGCTTTGAGCGCAGGAGCAGAAGCAGGCTGGATCAGACGAGGGAGAAAGAGAGAAGAGGCAAAAGAGGCAGAATCCTGTGTGCTTTGTGGTTTTCTCTGTCCTCACAGGGAGGGGGGTAGGTTTTCACACCTTTGGTGGCTCCCATGTGACTGCTTTGGCTGAAAAAGGGGGGCTGCAGAAGTCCCCCAGCTGTTATTCACCAAAGCTGCGTTTTCTTCTCTGGTAATTCTATCAGGATGAAATATGGACACTGCTTCCCAATGTCCAAAAAGTATGATCATGGCATATGGCACAACAGTCCCCCTTTTGATCTGGAAATAAAAGATGCAGTTCTTTGTTTTCAGATCACAAATAGCTCCATAAAGCCATGATATCTGGAGCGGTGATGAGTCAGGTTCCTGTTGGCAGGAAGTTCATTTAGGGTTCATATCTTCTCCAGTTTTTGTCCCTGGATGATTTGTTGCAGGTCTGGCAGAAGCTGACCCTATCTTATCATAAAACAGTTCATTTTCTCCAGAGGTTTTGCGTCTGGTTGAAGCAGGTCTGGCAGGAAAGTCTGACCCTGATACACAAATATATACATTCCAAACAAAATTTCCTAACACCTTCATGATGCTGTTGTTCGACCTTCATCATTTCTCAAGTTGTAAAACAAAAGAAAGAAAGGATAAAACAGGTTGAAGTATGTTAGAAATTATCAGCAACTATCATACTCTTGGATATGATAAGTTTTACCATTAGCTTGGAATTGTAGTACTTTGTGATTGGTCAGAGAAGCCAGTAGCTCTGTAAGAACTGTTTTGCAGATCTGTTCTAAGTTTTCTTTTGTGGTTGTTTCTGTAGCTTGTTGATGACGTATTTCCCAAACAAGCTGAGCATATCTGCGAGTTTCCTGCATAGAAAGGTTCTCTATCCTGCAATGCATTGCTACATCATATCGTACACTTTCATGTAGATTTTGGTTGAACAATGCTTTAAATGTGGGATCTTCTTCGTCAATATCTGGAGAACTGCAGCCCTCAAAATAAACCTGTCTCAAGCGAAAGTAATATTCTCTGGGTGTTTCATGTTCTCCTTGGAAAACTAAAGATGCCTGAAGCGTTGCTAACGCCGGATCTCTGTAACCAGAATATTCTTCTCTTAAGGTTTGACAAAGAGCTGAATAACTTTCTCTGATTTTTGGAGGAAGAGATTTTATGAAAACATGGACGCTTCTAGCTGTTGTTTTCCAAATCAGCTTCAATTTCTCACGAGAAGAAGGAAATGGCAAGTCTTTTAGACAGTGCTCAACTTCTTGCAGATAATCAGCTATGTTGGAGTGTTGATTTTCTGGGTCAAAAATATCAATGTCTTTGGCCAAGGATTCCATTTGTTGAATTCTATGGTCACTCGGTGGGCCTGGCCCATCAGGAAGCTGGTTCTGCTCATTAAGTGGTGGGGGGTTTTGAGCTAACCTTTGATGACACAAGGGAGACTGGTTCTCCTCAGAGTTTTTCAGGCTGTGAACTTTGGCACTTGATGCTCGGTCAAGAGAGTGTGAGACAGAGATTGGTTTGCATGGCTGTCCTTTGCAAAATTTTAAACCGCTTGAGTTTACCAAGTGATCTACTTGTTTCTCTCTGTCTACGACACTACTTTGACTTTGAACATCTTCAGATCTATTTAGTGTTAACTCAGAGTTAAGAGACTTTGTATCTGCTTCAGGAACTGTTCTCCTTTTGACTGGGGTGACCTCCTGCTGATTCAAAGTCTGCTTGCTTTGTTTATTGCATAGCTCCTCAGAGAGGGGGGTCACCATTTGTTCTGAGGCATTGTCAGTCTGGCCACATGGGTCTTTGATCTTGTCAGCTCCTGACAATAAAATGTTTGCAGCACTTACTCTGTGGCAGATCATCTGATATTTGGCTTCTAACTCAGAGTACTGTTTAGCTTTTATTTGGTATTTAAGCTGATAAAGTAACGTGAGCTCACAGAGTACATCTGTTATCAGAAAGTTTTCATTTGGGTTTTGAATTAAGTTAAATAATTCTTGAATCTTTTCTTCACATAGGCTGAGGTTAAAATTGTTTAGGTTATCCTGCTTTTCTGGAGATAAGTGGATAAGCTTTGCAACAATTTGTTTCTGTTTCTCTATGCCTATGGAATCAATGGTGTGCCCAGAATTGAGGATGCTTGGATCCATTTTCAGCTGATGGCACAAAAACACAAGTTATGAAGAAATTTCAAAAGAACACAATCCAGTCAGTACCCACTATACTTGTATGTTTACATATACATATTGTAATGACTTATTTTTATGTGTGTAGAAACGGGTCACAGGTTATCTTTAAACCTGTGATATCAAAGAAACACTTTTCTTTCAGTGTTAGAAATGCTACACCTTGTTTAGGATTTACCAGCTATTTTAGCGCATGCTTTACCTGTCTTGGAGGATTTATAAGCAGTTTGGCGCAAAGCCTAACCTTTAAGGTTTTACTATCAATTTAGCTTATGATTCACCTTTCTTTAAGAGATTTTAAGCAATTTAATTTCGAATCCACTCCCTTTTGGTCGGGTAGGACCACAGATTAACTTACGTTAAATCTGGCAACAAATCTTGTTCTACACAATATAAAATAAGTGTTTAAGAGTCTTATCAGACTAATAGACAAAGGGATTTAGGTTAAATTTCAGGGCATCTAACCTATTTTGGACTGGAGGTGACTTTGAAATAGCATAACTTGGGAGTTTTCATTTTTGGGATGTGGTTATAGAAACCACAAAAAGCAGCATCTAGTTATAGATGTGCCTAAATTTTGGTCGAACGATAAGATTAACTTGGGTGTTAAATCTTTTAGTTTTAGTTGGACCAAAGTGATCAGATTGATTTGAATCATCTGAGTTTTGCTTTGAAGTAAAGTTGGTTATCACCAGCTGAAGAGATATTTTGGAGTTATTAGATTTAGTAAAATTTTCTATATTTTGATGCTCCAAGAATGTCAAAGGTTATATTTTCTTCTCATATAAGCTAAGACATTTAGTATTGGATTCTTAAGTTGTGAGTTTAAGATTTCATTATTGATTTGTGAGAGCTGATGTTAATGCTTTCACACGGTTTTCAATAATGGCTCTAAGTTTATTCTCATATATGTGCAGAATGACTGTTATATTCGATGACCACCAAACTGAGACACCAATTAAATGTTACATTCAATGAGCCCAGCAACATGGGACGCTAAATAAATGTTACAATTAATGGGCCCAGCAATCAGGGACGCCATATTTATGTTGTGATTCTATAGTTAAATTCTTTTCCCAGCCCGCTGGGAATTTATGTTTCTGATACTTTAAGATGTTTATTGCCCTCCCCTGTAGGGGTGGTAAAATATCTTATTTAATCAGATATTATTTCAGCTGTTCTATACTGTTTATGACACACAGTCCTACTAACTGTGTGTTATAACAATAGATGAAAGAGTGATTCGAGCACTAATCATGGTCTAACAGTTATTTCTGCACATACATGGAATAAATTCAGCACAACTTCTGTTCAAAATATAAGATTTTATTAACAAAAATCATTCAGCTCCACGTCAAACATATTTCAGTTTAACACTCTCAACTAAGACTAGTAAAACTCAACTAAACTAAACTAACTACTATGTACAAAGAGGAAGGGGAAAACGGTTGAAAAACATATTACAGTTTAAGATGGATTCTGTGTTTGAAACCAAAGTTTATCTGGAAGAATTTGGGATCTGATCAAATTAGCTTTTCACTAATTTTAAAGAAATTGGAATGTTTTCAGACCAATTCACAATGCAAATCCATGAGGTGAATAAAACATTATTTGGCTAAATAATGTTTTATTGAATGATTTGCTTAATTAAGAACCAAAAACCTTTAGTTAAATGATTCTTTACCCTCTTTGAAATAGCTAGCAGCGAATAGACATCAGGAATCCACTAAATGACTCTTGGTCATACTTAGTAATGGAAATGTAATGAGCATTTGAGGAACACATGAACACTAATGTTATTTCAGTGTTTAAATCCTTAGTGAATAAAGCTTGTCTAAGCTTTAGCAACAGCTCAACATATATTCCTGTAGCATAGCGTAGCATGCAGTCCATTCTTTAGCATTAATTAGCGTTGCCTTTACTCAGCAGTAAACACATGATATGATTAGCATCATCAAAAGACACATTGCTTGTTCTGTCCCTAATCATGCCAGACCTGCAAACCTTTTTCCATGTCCGTTTGGAAAGCTTGAGTTTCATCCAGTTTTGCAGCTCTGCAGTCAGGGGTTCTTTGTCTCAGTCTCACAGCAGGGGTCCCCTCAGTCTCAAACCCAGGGCATGGTCTTCATCCAGTTTGGCTCTGTAAGTTCTAAAACTCAAGAGAAATGTGTTGCAAAAGTTCTGTCTGCAGCAGTTAGGTTCTGAAGAGTTCTGACTCATCCTTGATGGTTCTGGGGATCTGGTTCCCCTGGGGCCTGCATCTCCACTGTGGGCCACAGTGGGCCCCAGCTTTGAGCGCAGGAGCAGAAGCAGGCTGGATCAGACGAGGGAGAAAGAGAGAAGAGGCAAAAGAGGCAGAATCCTGTGTGCTTTGTGGTTTTCTCTGTCCTCACAGGGAGGGGGTAGGTTTTCACACCTTTGGTGGCTCCCATGTGACTGCTTTGGCTGAAAAAGGGGGGCTGCAGAAGTCCCCCAGCTGTTATTCACCAAAGCTGCGTTTTCTTCTCTGGTAATTCTATCAGGATGAAATATGGACACTGCTTCCCAATGTCCAAAAAGTATGATCATGGCATATGGTACAACACAGGATTTAAATCTACAGCTGAATAATCAACAATCAATTTAACTCAGTTTATTTATAAAGTGGTAATTCATAATGGATGTCATCTCAATGAACTTTACTGAGACAATTAAGTCAGATTGGTAAAAAAAATCACATCAGAAGTTTATTTTTATTTGAATATATTTAAATTATTTCCGCCCAGATTTCTGAACAAACGATTTAACTTTGGTTTAAAGCTCTAACATCAACACACATTTGTCAGATTTACATAATCAATATAAGTACATTCAGTACTTTTTATACATTTAGTAATTTGATTTCTAAATATTATCATTGCTTTATGATTTCTTTTTATTCTTAACTTTTTTATTCTAGGATTTATTTTGAGAGATTTATCTCTTCCAGAGTATCACCTTTCTTGTAATAAAAGCAAAGTAAAAAACACGATCTTGTATTTCATACGTTCATATGTTTGCATCTAGATTATCTA
Organism: Cyprinodon tularosa; assembly: GCF_016077235.1. Taxonomy (NCBI): domain Eukaryota; kingdom Metazoa; phylum Chordata; class Actinopteri; order Cyprinodontiformes; family Cyprinodontidae; genus Cyprinodon; species Cyprinodon tularosa. The sequence continues at coordinate 256,666 of NW_024039127.1, read as the reverse complement.
TATATCTTCATATTATTAATAATAAGCCGTTATTAAACCAGTAGCTGCAGCAGGAATTAGTGCAGAGGATCTCTGTCAGGTGTGTCTCCGCCTTTGCGCCCCCTGCTGTTGATGTTCAGGAGCTGCGGTTCCAGCAGACTCTCTGATCAGCATTGGGGCCACATCCCAGCACTCCTCCCATCGACCATCTTCGATTCTCCTCTTCATCTCGTTGGACAGCTTCTCTCTGGCATAATTCCCCAGAGTCTCCTTCAGGACGCTTTGGTTCTGCTGCAGGATCAGTTTGTGGTAGAAGTTCTTTCTCTCCCTCGCTGACTGTTTGGACCATCCCAACATGGCAAACAGAGCTGGAACTGAAATGATGCCGCAGAGCAAACCAGTGCCGATCATCTGAACGAGAGACAGAAATGATCAAAGCTGTTTTCTGTCGCATTTAAACTCACATGAAGCAGAATAAAGGTTCTCACCCAGGACGTGTTCTTCAGCTCAGCAATAGTCTTCTGCTCCTCCTCAGTGATCATCCCTGCAGATTTACAGGCTAACGGAGCCTGGGTGGTCTGGTTGCTCATACAGCAAACGTACCACTCTCCATTGATGAGCACACACACCACCCACAGCAGGGCCACAAATGCTGCTCTGATGATGTACCTGCAGGAAAACGTCAAGAAGCTCCAGTCTGATGAGAGCAGCAGGTGTCTGCTGGTTCTCTGGAAAGACGAGTCTGTCCACAGCAAGAACACGAAGGTGATGAGGAGTGGAAGGACCAGGAACAGCTTACAGTTCCATCCCTGAGGGGTGCAGGAGCAGTTGAAGTTCACACCCAGATAGACAAAGATCACAAACACTGCAAAGTAGGTGCAGAACCCTCTGCAAGGCAACCTGCTCTGAGTGCTCTCCATCTCCAGCCTGAGACTGAAATCTGCTGCTCGCCTGCAGCTTATGTCCTCTGGACCAGAACCAAACTGAACGATCCACTTCCTGATTTTAAGAGCTGCTGAGTCGGCAAACATCCGAGTCACGAAGATTAAAGCTGAGAGAAGAAGCTCTGAACGTGTCAAAGTTTCCTCTATAAATATCTTTCTACTGAGGAAACGGACATAAACATTCAATTCTATTCAATCTATTTCTATAGCTTCAATTCACATCATGTCATCTCAGGTCACTTTCCAGTTCACCAGATCATCCAGTCAGATTGATTCAAAGTTTTCTATCTAAGGAAAACCAGCTGATTGCATCGACTCATTGACTCTTCAGCAATCCCTCACACTAAGCATGCTTGCAGCGACAGTGGAGAGGAAAAACTCCCTTTGAACAGGAAGAAACCTCCAGCAGAACCAGGCTCAGTGTGAGCGGCCATCTGCTGAGGCCCACTGGGGTTCAAGGAGACAGAAGCAGACATAGAAAAAGAAGCATAGATACTAAAGGCAACTGTCAACCAGCTCCACAGGCGGCCCCGTCCAGGAAACACACAGCCAGGCAGACGAGCTCCGAGCCAGCTCCCATGTCAGAGGATGAAGAGAGCACATCCAGTTAGTCACAGTCAGAGAAACAGGACTACACTGGAAAACAGGCCAAGCTCCAACATCTAGAAACAAAGGTGTTGATGGCAGCAGCACAGCTGATATTTCTCTCCAGGATGGAGTCACAGCCAAACAGGAACAGACCAGATGAAGCTACTATGAGAAAAAGCAGAGAGAGCAGAACGTTAGAGATTGAACTAACAGATTCTGCAGAGTGGGAGAATGGAGATAGAATGAAGCAGAATGATGAAAAAGGGGTCCCTATGTCCTCCAGCAGTCCAAGCCTATAGCAGAAGAACTATAGAGATAGATCAGCATAACCTGAGCCACTCTAACTAGAAGCTTTATCAAAAAGGAAAGTTTTAAGCCTAGCCTTAAAAGTAGACAGGGTGTCTGCCTCACGGACTAAAACTGGTAGTTGGTTCCACAGGAGAGGAGCCTGATAACTAAAAGATCTGCCTCCCATTCTACTTTTAGAAGTTCTAGGAACCACTAGTAAACCTGCAGATTGAGAGCGAAGTGCTCTGTTAGGAACATAAGGAACAATCAGATCTCTGATATCAGATGGAGCTTGGCCATTTAAGGCTTTATATGTGAGAAGGAGGATTTTAAATCCTGAATTATAAAGTCTGTTTCACTTCATATTCGTTCTTTATAGTATTGATTCACAGTAAATATATAGATGAAAAAAAATAATTTCTATTCATTTCATGCTTATACAATGATTCTAGCTACATAGTCAGTTAAACACCAATTTTTTATTCAAACAGGTTAAAATGATTCTATCTAAGAAAGCCCAGTAGATGGTGCTGCTGCGTTGGCTTTGCTGCAGTCAGTAATACTCAGAATCCAAAAGTGAAGAGAACAAACAGGAGGCATCCAACAGAACCAGGCTGACACATATAAACCCAGAAGAGCTGGTCCAGGGTTACTCTGACAGTACTGGGCTGTATTTATTAGTATTGGGACTTAAAGGAAGGCAGAGAGAGAAGGGGAAGACATACAGTAGATGCTCCAGATCCAGGAGTCAAACCTGAAACAGCTTTGCGGAGGACCACAGCCTCAATAGGTGGAGCCCCTTTGCTCCCATTGAGCTCCAACACTAGGGGTGTAAATCACACCCATCATGGTGATTCGATTCAGTATCGATTTCCTGACCCAACGATTCAATTAATTTCGATACTCAAGAATACACCACGATACGATTCGATTAATTGGTCTTTTTTTTTTCTCTGTTTCATATCTGAAATAAATCAATGAAAGCTTTAATATCGTTATGCATTTTTTTTAGAAACGACATCAAATAATAGAAGTAGAAAACTTGCACTCCACCTATTCCTATTAAAACCTCATTAACTGAAAAATAATAATACCCCTGTGTTATAGATTCTGAAAGGCCAGGCATCAAAAAAAGAAAATCAATGCAATGAGTGCAATGCAATAGCTCGGCTCCAGACGTCCCGCCCCCTCCACAGACGCTCCGCTGCTACTCTCCCTAATTGTAGCTGACCGCAAACAGTGCCGGAGAGGCCGGCTTGTTTTGTTTTTATCGAAATTGCGGAAAACAACTCATGAAGTTTGACCCGCTAGAAGAGCGAGGTGCGCGAGAACGCTGGGACCCTTTTTCCACCTGGATCTCCGCTCTTTTTGGCCCTCATGTCCCTCCGTCGTCGGACTAAACTCGCCCCCACTTCCTCTCCGCCTCGGCCGTATCTAGACCCACAGCGTGTAGAGCAGACCACGCTGCAATATTGAGCATAATTTAAAAATGTCTGCATCAAGCTCACTGCAACACACTGCTGTAAGAGTATAACCAGGAAGCGAGGTAGGAGGGCAAAATAGAACCACAGTGGCGTCTGGCCAAACATCCTTCATGCAGTTTTCAAACACATGCCCTCTGTAATAACACCTACTCTGCACCATGGCTTATGTGACTGTGCACAAAGTTTTTTTTATATCTGGGTTCCTTGCAGCGCCTGCACTGTTCACACATTCAGTGAAATAAATAAAATTTTATAAATAAGGAAATGGAGACAAATTGATCTCATTTAATTTTTCATATTAATACAATCTCAGGATATGATGTGAAAAGAAGAACATGTTAAATTTGTTTTGGATTTTTATTCCAAATAAATGACAAAAGATTGTTATAATTAAAGCCTTAATATTAATTTGTAGAGGGGAATGACTAATTTGTTGTAAGCAGACATTAACAGGCACATGATTGTGAAGAAAAATTGAATAAACAGGGAAAACCAAAGAGACTCGATGATAACAGAGAACCAGACAAGGGAGCGCCTTGAAGGCATTGACTTTAATAACACAAAACAGGTGAGTATAATCAATAGAACAGAGCAAGCAGGTATTGCAAAAGAAGCACACTGTTAGTTATGAGCAAATTTAAAATGTGTTAACCCATAAAAGCCAAACATATCACAAAACAATAAACACATTAATTGAAAAAAGTAAGAAAATTGTTTAACCAAGGTTTAAGGTCAGGCTTGAGAATAAAAGATGCTAAATGTCTCAGAGAAACCAAAGCTTTAGTCCACTATAGCTTTAACAGATAAAGAAAAACATTCCTCTAATTAGAGACCCAACCCTAATACCACCAATCATTGACATCAAGTCTTCTTGACTCAGTTCTGGATCCAGATGTCCATCCCGTCTCTACTCCGGTCGTTGATATGTTCTGGTTTGCAGGAACTTCTGATCATGTCTACATGGACATCAAAACATTTTTCCCATTTTTCATCATTTTTTCTCATTCTGATTCGTTCAGTCATATCATTTCTCGCAGCTTCTTTTAAAGTAGTATGCAGGACACCTTTGCTTTCTCCAAGAATCAACTCATAATAGATCCGTTTTTTGTCACATTTACAACATTTTTTCCAGTCAAATGCTGAAATCACAGCTAACACTATAAAGATAAAGAGAAGAACCCCAAATCCAAAGCTCTGAAAGGAGAAAAGAGAGGTGCTGGTATTTAGTTATATCATTAGAAGGTATATACAATAATGTAATAAAATCTGCTGCTAAATAAATTACTTACCCTAGATGTACTCTTCTGATGTGCAATTGTTGATTTATTTTCAGATGTGTAGGTGTTTGGATCTTGGCAGGCTAAATCTGTCTGACTCAAACAGCAAAGAAACCAGTCTCCATCAATTAGCACCGAGATCCCCCACAGGAGGCTGACTAGAAATGCTTTAAAACTGCGATAAACCAATAATCCACAGAAAAGGGTATTTTGGGTTCTTTGTCTTTGATTATTTTCTGCCTCTTCTTGATTGTTCCCCTCTTGATTGTTCTGTCCTTGATTATTTTGTTCTTGGTTGTTCTGTTCTTGATTGTTCCCCTCTTCGTTGTTCTGTCTTTGGTTGTTTTGTTCTCGATTATTATCTCCTTGATTGTTCTCTTCTTGATTGTTCTCCTCTTGATTGTTCTCCTCTTGAATGTTCTGTCCTTGATTATTTTGTTCTTGGTTGTTCTGTTCTTGATTGTTCCCCTCTTCGTTGTTCTGTCTTTGGTTGTTTTGTTCTCGATTATTATCTCCTTGATTGTTCTCCTCTTGAATGTTCTGTCCTTGATTATTTTGTTCTTGGTTGTTCTGTTCTTGATTGTTCTTCTCTTGATTGTTCTCCTCTTGATTGTTCTGTCCTTGATTATTTTGTTCTTGGTTGTTCTGTTCTTGATTGTTCTTCTCTTGATTGTTCTCCTCTTGATTGTTCTGTCCTTGATTATTTTGTTCTTGGTTTTTCTGTACTTGATTGTTCTCTTCGTTGTTCTGTCTTTGGTTGTTTTGTTCTCGATTATTATCTCCTTGATTATTTTGTTCTTGGTTGTTCTGTTCTTGATTGTTCTTCTCTTGATTGTTCTCCTCTTGATTGTTCTGTCCTTGATTATTTTGTTCTTGGTTGTTCTGTTCTTGATTGTTCTTCTCTTGATTGTTCTCCTCTTGATTGTTCTGTCCTTGATTATTTTGTTCTTGGTTGTTCTGTACTTGATTGTTCTCTTCGTTGTTCTGTCTTTGGTTGTTTTGTTCTCGATTATTATCTCCTTGATTGTTTTGTTCTTGATTGTTCTCTTGATTGTTCTCCACTTGGTTGTTTTGTTCTTGATTTTTCTGTCTTTGGTCGTTTTGTTCCTGCTCATTCTGTCCGCAGCAGACACAGGTACATTCAAATCTGCAGGCTTTTAGAAAAATCTTGTCTATGCAGATCATCAGGAAAAAAATGATGAGAGTAGGTCCAACCATATACACAGCGCAGTTAAAGGAATCATCTTTGCAGGAGCAGAGCACGTCCCTCTCAAGCAGAACATTGTAAGTAAAGCTTACAATGATGATGATAAAGATGCTAAATTTTTGAAAGGGAAAATTTGCCAGCCAGCCCTTCATTTTTCGGTGGAGAGGTCTGAGTCTGCCAACAACTGAAACTTGAGATGAAACAAGTACTGACAAGACATACGGTACTTCCTATGTTAACACTAGATGTCCCAGAGAATTTCAGTTTTCCTGCAACGCCCCTCCCCTCTTTAAGTTTATGTATTCACTCTACCTTGCTAAGTGTCCTTGTTGTAATGCTAATAACCTGTGATATGACCAGCCCTCCTACAGGAGACTGGATAAAGGCTGAAACAAACTGGCATCAGAACCAGAGCATGCTCCAAACACTTTCATTACCTGCTCCTGCAACATCAGACATTTTTGCAGGAATATCTTGATAAGTCAGATCTAAATCTTTTAATTAGGCAAACCTGTTGAACAACCAGATATCATACGGGTCCTAGTTCCTGAGCTGAGAACAGGTCATAACCAGCTTTTCCAACAAGGCAAGGCAGAGCCTGTTTATATTGTCCATTCACCAACAGACTCATTTATATTGCAAAGCTCACTATGTGAAAGAAACGTAGAGAATAATTTTATTTTGTCTGTTCTCGCCTTTTCACGTCACTCAACATTTCAGCTTAGAGAATGACAAATAGTATGATTTCATTATAGCAGTAACATTTATTTCAGCCAAGGAAAAGCTCTACATATGAAGCTACAATTGTCCCATTTAGCAGTTTCTACAAACCCAAGGTGAGTCCTTCCTGCATGTGTGACAGGTATACTTTGTGTAGAGCACACAACGCTCAGTGCTGTGGTTCCTGTTGCAGAGATTGCACACCTGGCCTGCTTATAATAATAAAAAAATCTAAAAAAAATAGAGTTTAGCACATATTCTGAAAGTAAGAGATGTAGCATGAACTAGATGAGGTTATCTATTTGTGCTACAAGTTTGGAGGCACTACAATGATCTATAGTGTAATTATTGGCTATTATATGCTTATAATAACAATGAATAAATCTCCAAAAATACAGTTTGGCCTATCTTCCCAAAGTAAGAGTTTTAGTATGAGCTAGATGAGGTTATCTGTGTTTCTTATAAGTATGGAGGCACTAAAATGATCTATAGTGTAGTCATTGCTCATTTTACACTTATTCTAATAATAGAATGGAGGTGCCATTTGTCATTTAGGCTTTGGGAAATTCCTCAAAAAAGTATTATTTTCGAATCCAATAAATGTGATATGAAAGACATGATATGAGATACACATGAAATAATATTTTTTATATTAATCCACCTCTCCTTAAAGATGCCTTTGGATTTTTCTCTTTGATTATTTTTATAGTGTTACGACTTGCAGACGGTCCCTAAACCATTTGCGGAGGACATTGTTAATTTCTTCAACCATGACGATGACGAAAATATTTCAGCAATAGGATGGATTACAGCATCCAAGACTTCAGATAGTAGCGCGCTGCTGATTAAGAAATAGTCCAAACGAGAGTAGGAATGATGGACATTAGAATTAGAAAGTGTATTCCTTACTGTTAGGATGAAGAGATCGCCATGCATCGCAAAGACCAAAATCACTCATGTATTGTTTGACTATATCTAATGATTGCCAACTGCGCTGAGATCCTGTTGTATTCAACCTGTCCATTTCTCCATTTAGACCAAAGTCGAGGTCACCCCCCATAATTAGAGAACAGTCCCTGTGCTTTGAAAGCGCATGAAAAAGTTTGTGGAAGAATGAGGGGTCGTCAACTTTTGGACCATATATGCTAACAATACACCACTTCTGGTTATGAATAGATATTTTAATTATGATGAATCTGCCTTCAGGATCAATAATTTTGTCTAATAAAGTTGTTAGGTTTATTATTTATACATCATGTGCATTGTTATTCCGTTAGCCAGATTAGACAGAGTAGAAGGCCTTCCTTCACATTGTGGATGTCACGGTGTGTACGGAGGCCATCTAATCAGGACAGCCTTCGTGTCTTTAAGAGTACACAGGATATGGGAACATCTTGGAGCTGGTCTGATAGAGGAGAGCTATCATAGACTCATAAGGTATAGGAAGCAGGAGATGACCTTGTTCGGGGTTCAATCTTTGCCGGACGCTCGCGGACGTGATGTTTGAGCCCACAGCTGTGCAGCTCCAAGCATTTTCTCTGTCCTGTAATGCATTGCATTATAATACTAACTTTTATAAACTTACAATCTGTTGCCATTATGAGCTAAAAAACCTCTGTATTTCTAACACACAGATTTTTCGGTGGCAACCCTTAACCAACCAGTCTTCTAACTTTTACTCAAACATCGAAGTAGCTGCTGGTTAATATTCACTGAGTGAATATTAACCAGCTGTGCGTCTCTCCTCCAACCACATAGCTACTCTCTAAGCAGTGAAATGCGACCGCAGATCAGATGTCTTAAAGCTACAGATCCAATGATGTTAACCTGAGATGCAGGACACAGGAGCAGTGGGAGAGAGGAAAAAAAACAATGACTCAAAACGCTCCGAACACAGATAGCTGCATCTAACCTCTGTTACCTCCGCTGGCTCCCCGGCCCCCTCTGCCGGGGTTCCCCCGTCCAGGCCCCTGGAGCTGACGGCTCGGTTCGAATGCCTGGTGTGTTTCGACTACGTGCTGCACTGTAGTCGACCAAAATCCCAGACCATTTCGAAACTACCCCTAGACGTTTTTATAGGTATGAAAAGTAGGGCATGTCCAGGAAAAAGAGGACGTCTGGTCACCCTACCTAAACCTAACCCCCACCCAAAGAAGGGACCTCCTTATGGGGACCAATGACTGGTCCCCGCAAGTATTTAAGTACTTAAGTCCCCAAAATGTAGCATTTTTGTGTTGGCTCTTTTATTAGGAGGACACTTCTTCTCTGTCTCCCTCCTCCCAAAACCTAAAAACTGAATCATGGATCTGGTCAGCTGGTCTTTTAACACAAGTGTTATAACTTTTCTATGGGCAGACAGGGTAAGGTGAAACAGTCCCGTCCAGATGGTTTGTTTTTCTCCAGATACATGATGGATTCCTGGTAGAAGTGGAAGATTGTGTGCCTGACGATGATGTGTATAGAGGATGTAGTAGACGCATACATATTTGGATTTTTGATAAAAGGATTTCTATTGTTTGGAGTTGGTGGATATGTGGCATATTGTTAAATTGGGAAGGTGTCAAGGGCTGTTTTGGCCATTGTCAGGTTTCCCGGCTTGTATGAGGGTATCTGCAGAGCTATCAACACTCAGACTGAGATGTTAAGGGAGCAAAATCGTAAACTGGATGTGAACCTGCTGGCTGCAGTTTCTAGACTCAGAGTATAATGGTATAATCTTAGAGAAAGTTGCGAGCTCAGATCTTGGCGGAGTGGACCATAAAATCCATTCTATTGGGTTGAGGCTCCACCAAAAACTGTGAAGGCTGTCAGAGAAATTAACAGCCAGCCTGACCCAAACAGTCTGTCTCTATCTGAAATTCGGCTCCCTACTGGCCTGGAGAGGCCTTTATCTGGTCGAGTTTCCTGGGATGAAATGTAAATATGAGGCTCTGCCCCCCTCCCTCCTCTGAAGACATCTGTGAAGCTGCCTTGATGGTTGGCTTACTAACTGTTACATCTATCAACGACATGACCCCAGGGCACTGTGCTTCATGGACATATTCTGCACACACACATGTAAACGCACTGATGCTCAGATAAGACACACACACCTCTCATCCTTCTCCACTGATGGACGTCATCTTTGTTCCCTTAAATGTGCAGAGGTTTTTTGCAGTCTCAGACTGTATCCTGCTAAGGATACATTTTGATAAAATGATTGTGTTTCCTCTCCTCACCTATTGTGATCTCTTTCTTGTGTTTTTCTTTCTGTAAGAGCAGCTCCTTTTATGGAAGCAAGGCCTTGGACACTGCATCCCCCATGTAAAATGTCTGTGTAATGCCCTTCTGTGTGTTTTGGTGTTCTTAGACAGGCTGTAGCAAAACTGAATTACCGTTTTTAATACAGTATAACTGAATTGAATTCAATTGAATTCAATTGAATTGAACTGAAATTATTTTTCTTGTTCCTACTCGGTAACAAAAACATGACCACAAACCACCTATCTGATAACTCCGATGCGTCCCTCTGTAAGAGTCGGTGGCCATAAAGGCACATACTGTACCTATGATGTAAATGAGGATTAGAAATTCTGAACTAACAAAAACAAAAACAACGTTGATGATTACAACCATTTTGAACGAGGTGATATTATCATGGATTAGAAATTCCCCAACTATTCACTGCATTCGGGAACATAGAGATGGCGTCTGGGTGTCTCACATCCTGCTTCGCATGGCTGGCATAAATGCAAATATTTTTCAGACAGTACATAAAGAGGCAAAAGAAAGTCATCAATTGTTCATGCTGGAGCTTGTAGAGGAATTTAACTACAGGCATTTGCAGGAGAAGGAACAAAGAAAAGAACACAAACCAGCATTGGGATATAAGAGTGTCTGAGGAAAAAAAGATGCCAGATGCCATGCTCTGCAATAATAACAGGAACACAGAACTTTATGTACACTTCTGCAAAATACACTTGTTGTTTCTGTGGAAAAGACTCACATTGGGAATATGGAAACTACTAGATGAGCCACCTATATGCTATATCTATTTATGTTTATTATGACCCTTTTTCATCATTCTGCTTAAGCATTCCCACTTATTGTTTTGCTCTTTTCATTTTTCTGAGTTTAACTAGTCACGCAGTTTTCAACCGATTTAAAAAAAAATGGTATCAAAACGTTCAGCTTGTTCAGGAGAATGGTGCTATATCTTTTGGTAAAGATATTTTTTGTAGTTTTCGCGATATTCAGCTTTTTTCTGCTATTTTTGGCCCCATTGAAATGCATGTAGATTTCTCAGATTTGAGCAAAATTCAGCTAAAACTTTACCATTTTTGACCTTTAACTACTTCATTTCAGCTAGAAACACCATTCAACTTTTAAAATGTTCTCCAAACATTCAACTATTTCTGTTTCAGTTAGCTTTTTGATATATTTTACCATTTTATGTAAAATTGTGATTGAAATTAAATTAAACATTTTCAGGTTTTCAATTTTATAATGGAAGTCTATGGGCGGAATTCTTCAACTGCTAGAGTGCGTGCTCTAGCGTTTGAGCTGTTCTGGTTTTTCCAAACAAATTGTTCTCACTCCTTCGTTTTTCACTCAGTTGAAATAAATTTTAAATCAAAACATAGGTATTTTTGTTAAGATTCAGGAAATGTAATCCTCATTTTTTGGGATTTACAGTTTTCCTACAGTTTGGCCCAGACCAAGAAGAAGTCCACACTTCCCCAATAGAAATCCAATGAGACTTTCCAAAAATCAAAGACAAAAATCCAAAACTATACATATTTTCGTATCGCTCTCATTTCTTAACCATTTGATGTACTAACATGAAACGTGGTATACACCATCTCCAGACGCTTCTAGCACTCACATTGAAGGAATTCTTTCAATATCATTTATGGTTTAGCTGTTTACCTGACTTGTTTGGGCATAGGAAAATGTTGATTCTGAGAAAAATCCTCAGACTCAGAAAAAAGACATTTTACAAAACCAAATCGTTTTTAGTAGAAACATCAAAGTTGGCACGGTCGAAGCCGAGGGGATTGGCTGACACCCACAGTGAAAGAATTTTGTTTAATAGGGCTTGGGATCCATGTTGCATTGTGGGATGTGGCGGCCATATTGAGGCCTAGGCGAACGTAAAAATAGCTCTGATACAACGTTGTTGTTGAAAGAAGAGATGTAGAAGTAGAGAGAAAAAAGATGTTAAAATCCCGAAAAGGATCTGGAATTTACCGGGACACGTTAAATAGGGAAGCCAGGGACCGGTATGTTGACAGAATCAGCATTACTAATAATTTGGATCCATATGAAGTTCCAAACAATGAGTGGAGCACCGATGAGTGAGCGCCTATACTTCAAAACAGTTCTGAAGCTACAAGTCCTTGGAGTCTCATGTGCAGTTCATGAATGGATGGGTTCAGGAGCTGCAGATCATAAAGCCAGCAAACAGTGGGAACACAGTAATCCGTACGAAGGTAAGCTGTGCTCAGACGGGCTCTGGAACCTGCTAGTTTAGTAACTGCTAACCGCTAGTGCTAACAACCACCTACGCATGTAATGTACTTTTATCTAGCTGCTATGTGTTTTAAAGGTGTAGTTAGTAACGTTAGACTTTTCCCGCTGCCGTTTTTATTATTTTCCCGTAAAAGATCCCAACTTTGAAGGAAAGCAACAATGTAGGCTATAAAATAAAACCGTGCATCTTTAACTTACCAGAATGAAAATGCAGGGAACACACTCTCATTGACATCGGGAAGTTATGTTCGGTCGTCTTACTGCCGCGATCCAAGCTAGCCAACGACTCTTTATCTCTGACACTTGGTCTCCGTGGTTGCGCCTCCAGGCAGGAAAGCGGTGGAAAGTTAACCCATTTTCTATGTTTTTCCCATGGCGATCATGTGTTGAGCTGTTACAGCCCACAATACAGCAACAGTTTACCATGGTTGAAATCAAGTTAAGGTGAAATTAATCAAATTAAAACACGGCTGAGAAGGAGTACAGTATGCGGTAGTCATAGGCAGTAGTCTGAGCAGCAGTAAAGGAGGCCTTCAACATGGCGGCCACGCAAAGTAATTACGTTATGATGCCCAAGCCCTATACGGTTTTGGCTCACCACTGAGGAGCTGCATGTAATCCAATGAGACAAGCAGATGGGACAAACCATTTAGTTTCTCTTCCCATTAGGGTTGTGAAAGAGCTACAGACATGAAAGTTATCCCAATCAGAGACAAAGGATCGCTGTCGCTTAGACGGAAAAAAAATTTCAGATACCATTTCCGGTTTTCCTTCAGCAATCGTTTGTTTGGAGGGCTTGTTTGGCTTTTGAAGGCTCAGCTCTAACATGAAGCTGCATAATATTTAATGAGAGGAGCAGGTGTGGCAAACCTTTTTATTTCTCCCTCCCATTAAAGTTGTGAATGAGTTAGACCCATGAAAGTTACCCCAATCGGAGACAAGGGATAGCTGTCGCTTAAACTGAAATAGTTTTTTAGATACCATTTACGGTTTGCCTTCAGCACTTGTTTGTTCGGAGCAGTTTTTCCCATTCAAAAAAGCCTGAGAGCTAAGGAACGATAGTGCTGCGTTTTTCTCTCTGTCACTGACAGGCTCTTTAAGCGTCGTCAAGGTAACGGAGCTTGAAAGGGAATAACTACATCTGCCACTTTATACAGTACATTTTAATCTAACGGAGGGAGAAAACAGTGATTTAACATTTGGAAATGGATACTAGGGCTCTGTTCGAAATCCTGGGCTGCATCCTCCAAGGACCCGGTCTACCTAAACTGGATCCTTCGAAGTCCGTGAAAATAAGGAGACCGGAAGTGTTTTGGCTGTGAATTCGAACAGGTCTACCCTTCGGCGGGTTTTATCGCTGTATGCTCTGTTGCTTAGCAACCGTGAAAGTTAACACACAATGCGGGAAAATAATGAAAACCGAAGTTTTCAAAACTGTTTGTTTATTTATTTCTTTTTTATTGTAAAGTGAAGAAAGACTACACTCACAAGAATCCAGAGTGGAATAAATGTTCCAACCACCGGGAGCAGGAACAAATAGAATCAAATGTAATGATAGAAACCATAGTCAGTTAAATAACATGCTGCTGTCATTCTGCACATCTCTGATGTTGCTGCTATTTTCAAATATCCATTACTGTAAAAATGTCCATAGCTGCATATTGGTTATTTATTCCCCGGTTTTATATTGTTAAAACACTTTACAGAATTGTATTGTTTATATTTTAACTCCTCCCTATTATGTTATTCTTATACATTTTTAAGGTCCACCTTTGTGTGACCATTTTCAATAATCTTTCTGCTGGTGTAAATTTGCCCATTGTGGGACAATAAAGGGATTTTCTATTCTATAAAAGGGGTAGAAAAATATATAAGTAAATCTAAACAATGTATGTATAAAATATATATCTGCAAAATATTCAACAACAAAAAATACTTAGTTAAGCATATTGTGCAAAACAGCAATAAAAAGATAAAAATCCTATCTGATTTATAGTTCCCACTCTGCAGATATATTAGAATCTGTCCTTAAATTACAGCCAAACCCATTTAATCAGTAACAGATAAAAACCTTTAGATAAATCAAACATTACCGCCACACATCTGACTCAATAATCATTAAACAACTATTTTCATTCATTTCAGACGAAACTATTTACATACTGAATTATATTAAACTGAACTTCCAATTTTTACCACTGTTCCTATCACGGAGCAAATCCCGACTTGCTTGGTCTCGCAATGAATCCTGGGATATCCAAGGATAGAGAGGATACTTAGGACCCGTCCTTCAAATCGGGTAAAAAGTGTCATGATTGGTACTCGGAGAGAAGCCCAATATGCAGAACACAACGGAGGCTGATGAAAAGTTTAACAAGGTTTATTGAAATACAGTCATATGAATATGCAACAGGAACTGGTTCTGGTCTGGGGACAGGTTCACTGGAGTCTGCAGGGATGACAGTTCAGTTAGCTCAGGCACTGATGAGTTAAGTGACTTTGAGTTTGCAGAAGTATACCTTGAAGGAGTCCGGTTTTCACTTTGAGAGAGGTTACTGTGGGATCCAGAGACTGATAGTTCAGCAGAGTCCAATAACTGCTTCAGCGTCTTACTTCTGACTTTGAGGGTAGACCTTGGCTTGGGTTTCCAGCTCTTAGACAAGAGCAGCAATGGAATCCAGAGGAGAGTCTTCAGGTTTGGCTCAAGAGGGCAGGCTAGGCAGGTTAAGCTCATCCAGAGCTTCACGAAGAGACAGGATTCCTGTGAGGCAAAAACAAGGAAGAGTTAGAATCTTATCTCTAGAGAGATAGCAAAGATTCTCAGGTTACTAGGCTCAGGGTGCTAACCAAACTAGATCAACACTGCGGCGTTGAGGCAAGGTCTGAAGTCAGCTTATAAAGGAGTGGGTCCTCTGATGAAGAGATGTGCCACAGGTGTGTTGGAGGCTCAGCTCAGGAGGACCCACGGCACACTCTGCTGGAGGAAGGTGGTACAGCTCCAGATCCCAACAGTACCCCCCTCTCAACGACCGCCTCTTGGCGGTCCAGAAGATGTCGACGGGAGGGAGTGCTCGTAATCCTCAATCAGGGATGGATCGAGGATGTAAGAGCCAGGAACCCATTGGCGATCCTCCGGACCGTAGCCTTCCCAGTCGACGAGGTACTGCCATCCGCAACCTCGCCGACGGGAGTCCACGATCCGGCGGATGGTGAATGCAGGATGTCCATCGACTTCCAGGGTGGGTGGAGGGGAGTCGGATGGAGGGCACAAGGGACTGGTGATAACAGGTTTTATCTGGGAGACATGGAACGTTGGGTGTATGCGGAGACTCTGAGGGAGATGAAGGCGTACGGCGGAAGGATTGATGACCTGGGCAACTTTGTACGGACTTATGAATCTTGGAGATAACTTACGGGACATTCCCTTGAGGGGGATGTCCCGAGTGGAAAGCCATACCTCCTGGCCAATGGCGTACTCTGGGACAGGACGTCTCCTGGAGTCAGCAAATCGCTTGGTGGTCACAGAGGATTGATTCAGAGAAGTGATGGTGTCCCTCCAGACGTGACGACAGCGGCGGATGTGATGATTTACTGATTGGACCGAAATCTCTCTCTCATCTGCTGGAAAAAGGGGAGGTTAATATCCGAGACTGACCTGAAATGGTGATTGACCGGTGGAAGCAGACTTGAGGGAGTTGTGGGCATATTCAATCCAGGTGAGGTATTGGCTCCAGTCAGTGGGGTTGTAGGAGGTCAGACAGCGGAGAGTTGATTCGAGCTGTTGATTCATTCTCTCTGTCTGACCGTTGGACTGTGGATGATAACCGGAAGTTAGAGATGGTTTACAGTTGAGAGCTGCACAGAAAGCCTTCCAAACTTGGGAGATGAATTGTGGTCCACGGTCTGAGAGGATTTCCTGGGGTATACCATGGAGTCGGAAGACGTGCTTCACCAGAAGCTGTGCGGTTTGAAAGGCCGTGGGAAGTTTCCTGAGGGGAATCAGATGACATGCTTTCGAAAATCGGTCGACGATTGTAAAGATAGTAGACATACCTCTGGAGACAGGGAGACCAGTGACAAAATCGATGGCGATGTGAGACCATGGACGAGTAGGAACTGGAAGAGGATTCAACAGACCGGAGGGAGGTTGATGTGAGCTTTTGTTTCTAGCGCATATGGAGCAAGCCAAAACATACTCCTTCACATCCTTGTGCATCGTCGGCCACCAGAAACGTCTAGCAATCAAGGCGACAGTTCGGCTCACCCCCGGGTGAGCGGAAAACTTGGCTGTGTGCATCCATTGAATTAGGCGAGATCTGACGGAAGAGGGGACATAGGTTCTGTTAGGAGGACCGTTACCTGGGTCAGGTTCAGAAGCCAGGGCAGAGTTTATGAGATCGGAGATCTCCCAGGAAACCACTCCAACAGTACAGGAAGCTGGCAAAACGGGTTCAGGCGTCTCGGATTGATCAACAGAGTAAAGACGAGAGAGAGAATCGGGTTTGGCGTTCTTGGATCCGGGTCTGTAAGATATAATGAGGTTGAATCGGGAGAAAAACAGAGACCACCTTGACTGTCGAGGGTTAGCTTGTTTGGCGGACTGGATGTAGGCTAGGTTTTTGTGATCCGTCCAAACTAAGACTGGGTGTTCAGCTCCCTCGAGCCAGTGCCTCCACTCCTCCAATGCGAGTTTGATGGCCAGGAGTTCACGATCCCCAACGTCGTAGTTCTGTTCTGCCGGGGAGAGTCTACGGGAGAAAAATGCACAGGGGTGAATCTTTTGATCAGAGTCGAGTTGTTGGGATAACACAGCTCCAACACCAGAGTCAGAGGCGTCCACCTCGAGGATGAATTGCTTGGCAGGATCAGGTTGGATTAACACGGGAGCTCTGGAAAATAAAGTCTTTAGTTTGTCAAAAGCTCCTTGAGCTTCGGGGGTCCACTGGAAGGTCTTTTTGACTGAAGTTAGAGTTGTGAGAGGTAGAGCTGTTTGACTATATTTCCTGATAAATCGACGGTAGAAGTTGGCAAAACCCAGGAATCTCTGCAGCTGTTTACGGTTCTCAGGTATCGGCCAATCCAAAACAGCTTTTATTTTATCTTCAGATGGCTTAACCTGCCCGCCCTCGAGCACAAACCCTAAAAAGGAGACTGAAGGTTGATGAAACTCGCATTTTTCGGCCTTTACAAAAAGTTTGTTCTCCAATAATCTTTGCAGGACCAGGCGGACATGCTTCTTATGCTCATAAAGGTTCTTAGAATAAATCAGAATGTCGTCAATGTAAACGAACACGAAGATATTCAAAAAGTCTCTGAGGACATCGTTGACGAGGGCTTGGAAACATGCAGGAGCGTTAGTGAGACCAAAAGGCATGACCAGATATTCAAACTGGCCCAAAGGGGTTTTAAAGGCTGTTTTCCACTCATCACCCTCTCTAATCCTGAGGAGGTGATATGCGTTTCTTAAATCAAGCTTGGTGAAGACAGTAGCCCCTTGTACAGGTTCAAAGGCTGATGCTAGCAACGGAAGTGGGTATTTATTTTTAACAGTTATTTGGTTAAGGCCTCTGTAGTCTATACAAGGTCTAAGAGAACCATCCTTTTTGCCCACAAAAAAAGAAACCAGCACCCAATGGAGAAGAAGATGGACGGATTATTCCAGCAGCTAGGGACTCATTAATGTATTTCTCCATGGTTTCTCGTTCTGGTTTGGAAATATTGTAAAGTCTACTGCTGGGAAGGGGAGCTCCTGGTAATAGCTCAATCGCACAGTCATATGGTCTGTGAGGTGGAAGAGACGTAGCACTGACCTTACTGAAGACAGGAGCCAGATCATGGTACTCGGACGGGACAGAAGTAAGATCAGGAGCGTCCATCTCCCCCCTACCTCTAGGAGACCTTACAGCAGGAGCTGCAGAACGAAGGCATGTTTCGTGACATGAGGTCGACCACAACTCAATGTGGCGTTCAGCCCAGTTGATATGGGGATTATGTCGTTCCAGCCACTCAAAACCAAGCACCAGGGGAGAACATGTAGAAGGAAGAACAAAAAATGTCAGAGTTTCACGGTGATTACCTGAGATCAGAAGCTCAAGTGGTTGCGTCTGATGGATAACCTGATGGAGTCTCTTCCCATCAATAGCTGAGACACTAAGTGGCTTGGTTAAGGGAACAGTTTCGATTTGTAGCTGTTGAACCAGGTTAGAGTCTATCAGATTTCGCTCACATCCGGAGTCGATAAAGGCTGACAATGTGAGATTCTGGTCGGAGAAAAATAGGGTGGCTGGAAGCATCAAATGAGGAGATTTTTCCATTTTCAAATGGCCCGTCAGACTCCTCAGATCCTCTGACGGGCCCCGGCTTTTGATTTCGCAGGGCATGAGGCAATGAAGTGGCCAGTCTCACCACAGTAGATGCACATTTTGCCCCTGAAACGTCTTAGTCTTTCCTCAGGGGTTAGCCTTGTGTGTCCAACCTGCATAGGTCCGGCTTCCGTCTCAACCGAGTGAGAAACCTGGACAGGTATAGATAGAGACTGGAGTTTAGGCCTCGGCTTGGAAACAGGTTCTGTGGATCCAGAAAAAACAGAAGCATTATTACATGCAGGGGCTGACACAGTAAAACCTTGACTCTTTAGTCTAGAGCTGTTTCTGGCACGAAGTCTGTTGTCCAACCTAATAGTTAGGCGGATTAAATCCTCCAGACTGGCTGGTTCATCAAGAGTTGCAAGTTCATCTTTGATATCTTCATTTAAAGCCTGGAAATATGCACTTTTGAGAGCACATTGGTTCCATCCGGAAGCTGCGGCTTTGACCCGGAAGTTGATGGAAAAATCCGCTACAGAGGATTTTCCTTGTCTGAGATTCAGAAGAGCTCGAGAGTCTATTGTCTGATCAGAGTCTTGATTAAACACCATGGAAAATTCAGAAACAAATTCAGAGAAAGTACATCTGAAGCTGTCCTGGGAGGCAAACCTTGCCAGTGCCCACTCTAGGGCTCGTCCAGTTAGTTGGGACAAAATAAAAGTTATTTTCGTCTTATCTGTCGGAAAACTGCCAGGAGAATTCTCTAAAATTAGACAACATTGGAACAAAAAACCTTTACCTGAAAACTTTTCAGGGAGACTAGGGCAGAACTCAGGTGATGACGTCACAACCGGTGACCTCGGAGGCGGAACTGGGCCCGGAAAAGGTTGTGCTGCCGACGTGGCGTTAGCACTCCTCATGTAGCCTGCAAAAGTTTGAAGTACTTGATTTTGAGTTTCAATCTGGGTATGTAACTCACGGAGGGCTTGAGCTTGTCCTTGGATCTGAGCGTCTTGCTCCGCTAGCCTCCGACGGAGGTGGCCTGCTGGGCTTTGTGTTTGGCCGCAGTGTTCTGTCATGATTGGTACTCGGAGAGAAGCCGAATATGCAGAACACAACGGAGGCTGATGAAAAGTTTAACAAGGTTTATTGAAATACAGTCATATGAATATGCAACAGGAACTGGTTCTGGTCTGGGGACAGGTTCACTGGAGTCTGCAGGCATGACAGTTCAGTTAGCTCAGGCACTGATGAGTTAAGTGACTTTGAGTTTGCAGAAGTATACCTTGAAGGAGTCCGGTTTTCACTTTGAGAGAGGTTACTGTGGGATCCAGAGACTGATAGTTCAGCAGAGTCCAATAACTGCTTCAGCGTCTTACTTCTGACTTTGAGGGTAGACCTTGGCTTGGGTTTCCAGCTCTTAGACAAGAGCAGCAATGGAATCCAGAGGAGAGTCTTCAGGTTTGGCTCAAGAGGGCAGGCTAGGCAGGTTAAGCTCATCCAGAGCTTCACGAAGAGACAGGATTCCTGTGAGGCAAAAACAAGGAAGAGTTAGAATCTTATCTCTAGAGAGATAGCAAAGATTCTCAGGTTACTAGGCTCAGGGTGCTAACCAAACTAGATCAACACTGCGGCGTTGAGGCAAGGTCTGAAGGCAGCTTATATAGGAGTGGGTCCTCTGATGAAGAGATGTGCCACAGGTGTGTTGGAGGCTCAGCTCAGGAGGACCCATGGCACACTCTGCTGGAGGAAGGTGGTACAGCTCCAGATCCCAACAAAAAGAAGGACGCATTTTAAGGTCGCATAACGAGGACTCTTGGAATCCGACCAGACCTCGGCGCCGCGCTATGACGTAATCGTCCTTCGAATCTGGCCCTCTGAGGACGCGTCCCAGAATTTCGAACAGAGCACATATGACTACTGGCCATGACCCTTCCCTTGACACGCAACCCTAATAAACTTTCAAAATAAGACTCCGGGGACCTTACAAAATAAAAGCCTCTACATTACACTCATATATTTATTGCAGCATATGGCTCAAGATTATGCCACAAACTAAACCCCTTTTTAGAAATTAGACCTTAGGGGGCTTTTCAAAACACCCCACAGCAATTTTCAAAATAAAACTCTCCCATTGCCACTTAGTCTTTTGACCTAATAACAGGTAAAAAAAGAGCAATTCAATGATTGGACATTCATCAAGTATCACTGTTGGGTCTGGCCCTTTCCTCAACACTCAACCCTGCTAGACTTTCAAAATAAGACTCCAGGGACCCTACAAAATTAAAGACTCTAGATAATACTTGTGTATTACTTGACAGAAATGGCTAAGCATTATGACCCAAACTTCACCAGCTTGTTTCTATTAGACTCTAGGGACCTTTTCAAAACACACCCCAGGGCAAATTTCACAATAAAAGTCTCCCATTTACGCTCTAATACAGCATCTATCCACCCAATAACATTGAAAACCAATGATTTAACATATTGAAATGGATTCTATATCACTGCTGGGCATGACCCTTCCCTTGACACACACCCATGATAGACTTTCAAAATAAGACTACAGGGACTCTACAAAACAAAAGCCTCTTCATTTGCACACTCATTTATTTTGCCATAGAGCTGGTAGCTATGACCCAAACTCAACCAATGTCTTTAAATTACAATACAAAGGCCTGTTTACAACACACCTAAGTGCACATTTCTTAATGAAGCTTTAACATTTCCACTGTAATAAAGCATCTGTTAAAGCTGCAGTCTGTAACATTGAGAAGAGAGCAGACTTCGACTGAAAATTTGAAGAAAAACAGGTTTCACGCCACTCCCCCACCCTCTCTGCTTCACTCATGCCCCACCTCCAAGCTCCACCCCTCTCACAGCATCTGCACGGCTACCGCATGCGACCAGAAGCGTCCAAGCAGCGTACGCGGCATGGAGTGTGAACCGGTAAGAGCGATAACACTCACCTCCAAGCAGCTAGATATAAGATGCTGGTTATACCGAAGTTTGCCGTGTAAGCAGTTGTCGGCAGGGGCAGTAAGGGCAGTTTCTCTTTCGCTGGTGGCTGTCGCTCCGCCATGTTCCACGCGCGTCCTCCTGACTGCGGCAGAGGCAGGTTAAGCGGTGAGAGGGGGGTGTTCAGCGTGTGTGAGCTGTGATTGACACTCCATCAGACACTCCTCTGGCTGTGATTGGTTGTTTTGACTCGTCCCGAAATATTCATTCCAGATTGAAATACAGGCAGTAGGCGGGACCAATTGAAGCAGTTTTTTTCACAGGTTACATATCACATGTACTGCTGTCTGGGCATAGGGACAGATTTAGCCAATATGACAAAAAAGTGATTTTTAAAAACTTACAGACTTCAGCTTTAACCTCGTAAGCAGATAACCTCTGTCAACTTCCAGGTAAACAGGTACTTTTGGACTCTTTCTTCTGGTTAATCAACTTTAAATGGTTTGCTTTTAAGATTAGTGTGTTTCTGCCATTATTCTGCCAAATGATTCTACCCTGCAACTTCAGATGATTCTACTGTTTTGAAGTTTGAAGTTTCTGATTACCTACTGTTGTCAGAAAATTTTTATCTTTCTTCTATTATATATTAATTTATCCTATTTACTCACTATAAAAGTTTTCACTCAGTCTGTTTCTCTCTCAAGGCCACACATTTCTCTCCAGGATGGTGTTTGTAGACCAGACATAGCTTCTTCCCATAACAAATGAGATTCTTTCTCAAGGGTTATTCATAACATGTTACTGTTAACCAAAGTGTTTGTTATTTGTTTTGACTTTGACTACTTTTGCAGTGTTCTAAGTAGGGGGGGACGAACCCTGCTTGAGCAGAACAGAGCAGAATGCTGTGCCATTAGGGCTGTATGATGAACTGTTCTCTGTTTGCAAAGCTATTAATACATTTGCCGACTGAGTGAAATCCATCGATCTCCATTTATTTAACTAGGATGAATAGTTGAATACTTTTTTCCCAAGACCATTTGGCGTTGTCAATGCAGGATTTTCCTTGATTGATTTTTTCTGAGGACAGCGATTGTCAGAAGTGTCAGGTACCACCTGGAGGAAGCAGTCTTCCAGCCTCAATACCCCGTTAGAAGGTTAAGGGAGTGAGGACTTCTGGCATCGAGGTCCCTGGACGTCAGCAGCAGGATCAAACCAACCATTTTTTGAGACGGTGAGATTAATCTTTGTCGGCACAGTTTAAATTAAATTTCAAAAACTAAATTACAAAACAATAGGTTGTTAACAGATTTAAAGATAATTAGAAATCAAATACTGGAAAATTAGCTCAAACAAAGTCCTCTTCTTCTCCATTAAAAATAATCAAATAAATAAATGTAATCTAACAAAAAAAATAACTAAATTAAAGATTAATAGGTTAATCATTTTAATGCACTAACATTAGTATAATACTAAAGAATATACATACAAAATAAAAGATAACTTTTCTTTTTGGGGAGCAGAAAGGCAATTCAGGTTTTTTTCCACCTGTGAACCAAAAGACCTCTTATAGGAACGTGCAGTGTTGTGCCTGAACGCGTTCATTGAACGAAAGTTCATGAACTCGTTCATATTTTGGGCGAACTTGAACTGAACGTACTGCATTACTGCCTGATGAACGTTATTGTGAACTCGTTCATTCTGGTGTCTGTGAACGGCTCGCTCTCTCAGTTCAACTCCGTTCAATAGGTTGCCAGATTTCTATAGAGCCCTCCAGGCGAAACCCCGGCTAAATCACACCGTAAACAGGCCTTAATATGTAGCGGGAAAAACACCCAATCTGGCAACACCAGCTACCAGTGTCGTAGCCTACAGCCGCGTGCGTCATCAAAACAAAATGCAGCGTGGAAGCCACAGCAGCATGGAGGCGACAAAGCAGCAGTATGATCATTTAAAACAGGTTTATGACCAGGTGGTCGGTGAGGATGATGGCAACAATCTTACATTTCTCTGCAAACTTTGCCCGCCGGCTTTCAGTAAAAAAATCCGCACTTCAGTAACCTTAAATTCCTACCTCAGCCTGGTCCCTCAGTTTGTGTTAGTGAAATGTTCTTGAGGGTTTTACTATTCATGTAACTTGTTAGTTAAACCTGCCTGGTATAATTTTCCAGGATTCCTTTTTAGTATGTACTGAAATGAAATTTCAAATTGAAAAAAAATATTAAAATTAAAAAAACATTTGCTCCTTAAAGACTACTTTCCTGTTTTTCTTTTAATAACTCCTCATAAAAAAGACCATTCAAGCAGCACATTTTTCCTGATGTTTCTGAGAATATACTGTAGGGGTGAAAGCTGCAGCTGCTACTAGTGTGAAGTGAATGGACAGCAACAAAGCGTTAAAGCAGCAATGGGGAAATGCTGTCCCCTCAATGCTAATGTAAACACTGGTTGGATAAGGATTCAAAACTGGATATGAAGATGAAATCTGACGCACAGTTTCAGAGTTACAACTGATAAAATAATTGCTGTCTGTGGTTCTACAGTAGGCTATGGTGTATTTGAGCAATGTTGTAGGTGCCACCAGAAGGCATTTAATTTTACTGAGACATCGGTAATCTAGAGTGGGATCCCCCCCAGTTATCCAGGTCGGCACCATAGGATTGGTGTGTATCGGGCAGAGTTAAATTACCTGTAGATCAGGGGTGTCAAACTGGTTCCAGAAAGGGCCGTGTGGCTGCAGGTTTTCTTTCCAACCAAGCAATAGCACACCAGACTCCAGTCCTCTCATCAAGTCATCATGTTCAGATTGGACTCACTTGATGAGGTGACTGGAGTCTGGTGTGATATTGCTTGGTTGGAAAGAAAACCTGCAGCCACACGGCCCTTTCTGGAACCGGTTTGACACCTGGGCTGTAGATAATGGGAAAGGTTTTGCAGTTCTATGGTAGTAGAACAAAAGGCAAGGTTCTGGGGAATTGTCAACTGCCCAAGAAGTTTTTGATCAATTGCTAAGAAAATAAGGTTCTTTTAATGTTGGAATACAAAAATATTAAAGATAAGATAAACCAATATCACGAGAAGTTAGAGGCTAAAAAGAAGGGTAAGGTAAGAAGATTTACAGATTAAAAAAAAAAAGCAATAAACCTAAAATTAAATTACAAAAAAACCCAAAATTAAATTGCGAAAAGTATGTTAAAAAAAAAGGCAAGGTAAGTTGAGAAAAAGGCCAAAGTGGGTTGATGACAAAAGTATGTGACGAGAGGGGAACGTGACTTAAAGTGACTGAAGGATGAAGTGGGGCGACTGACGAGACGACATTTCCTTCCTGAAAAGGCTTCTTCTTTTATATGGTAAAGATGAACAACTTTATATTATTATTTTTATTATTATTATTCATTTGAAACATTGAAACTCTTCCTTAAACTAACCATTGTTTTTTTTTTACTCCCTGCCCTTCAAACATGGACTCCCTGATCGGAGCCGCTCCTTGTGGAATTCTGACCTGGAGGAGTTGCCCCCGCCTCCCATCAGCCCGCCGGAGAAAGACAGCCTGCTTCAAGCATCAATCTCCCCCCACCCCCAACGCACACACACCGTCACAGCAACCGGATGGAAATGATGGGTTAAAATATGGGGAAAACAACACAAAAGGATTTTCATCTGCTCTGAAGCCCTGACCCTAATAGCTCACCTGAGCTGCAACCTGCGCCACAATGTGTGTGTGTGCAAGAACCATGAGGACAGAGACACTGGGGACATTTTTTTTTGTGGGGAAACAAGGGGGAGGTGCACCAAAAATAAGGCTTTCCTTCTCTCCGGTGCTAAATTATTTTTTAATTATTGAATTATTAGTTTTTGTTTGAGAAGTGGCTGACCTTTTTGGACTGAGGTGGTGGAGCTCCAGGACTGAAACCGCCTGTTGGCAGCAATCAGTAAAGGGTATTGTGATCCATTATATATTTTTCTTTTCTTTTATTTTCTTTATTTTATTTTATTTTCCATTTCCATAGACTTCCAACTATGCAAGAAAAGCTTGATAACTTTCTCTTGTTAGATTCCTTTCTGCATCTTGCAATGAAGAAAATGCTGCTGACTGACATGACTTTCTTGACGTGACTTTATCTATGGGAAAATGTCTAATGAGGGTGATAATGTACATCCTGGTTTGCTTTCACTAAAGATGAATGTTTTAGAGTCAGTATAATAATTTCTGATCAAATTAGAACCAACCTTAAATATATAAACCAAAAATTATTCTTTTAAAAGAGAAAAAACTCAGCAGCAACTGCCTTTTCCTGTCGGCTTCAGGACTGGAAAACAAAACGTTTATTATCAGGCCTGTGGTTGTTTAAAAACAGGACGGGTCTGGTTTTGTTCATTTCCTGCTGTCACCATGTTCCATAATGTTATGGATGGACCTGGAGATGAAAACTGAGGCAAATCCAGAGAGAGAAAAGGGTCCAAACATGGTCTGACACAGTAAAATGTGCACAGGTTTTAGTCACAAACCAAATTCTCTATTTCACCAGCAGCCACTCGGAGAGATTAGCTTCATCTCTTCATGATTTTGTGGTTGTTGCTTTGTCCCTGTGCCATGAATGTCTGAGGTTCTGACTAAGACAGAGAAAAGGTGATGGTTGCTCTGACTTATGAAAATGTAAACAAAATAGCACCTTATAGAGGAAAAAGAATGAATAATATAATCCAATAGGATAAAATCTAAAGTTATGTGTCATTTTAATCTGAATTAGATTGTACTGAATGAAAAACTAAAAGAATTAGATTTTCCTTTCCTCCAAAAATATTAAAACACATGTATATCATTAAAACATATGAACAATAAAATCAGCAATTTTCATCCCTTAAGTGTTAAAAATAAATAAACCTTACAGTTAACCAAATATATGGGATATAGTTTGGGAAAATGCAACTAAAATACACTATATTGCCAAAAGTATTTGCTCACCTGCCTTGACTCACATATGAGCTTAAGTGACATCCCGTTCCTAATCCATAGGGTTCAATATGACGTCGGTCCACCCTTTGCAGCTAGAACAGCTTCAACTCTTCTGGGAAGGCTGTCCACAAGGTTTAGGAGTGTGTTTATGGGAATTTTTGACCATTCTTCCAGAAGCGCATTTGTGAGGTTGCACACTGATGTTGGACGAGAAGGCCTGGCTCTCAGTCTCCGCTCTAATTCATCCCAAAGGTGTTCTATCGGGTTGAGGTCAGGACTCTGTGCAGGCCAGTCAAGTTCATCCACACCAGACTCTGTCATCCATGTCTTTATGGACCTTGCTTTGTGCACTGGTGCACAGTCATGTTGGAAGAGGAAGGGGCCAGCTCCAAACTGTTCCCACAAAGTTGGGAGCATGGAATTGTCCAAAATGTCTTGGTATGCTGAAGCATTCAGAGTTCCTTTCACTGGAACTAAGGGGCCAAGCCCAGCTCCTGAAAAACAACCCCACACCATAATCCCCCCTCCACCAAACTTTACACTTGGCACAATGCAGTCAGACAAGTACCGTTCTCCTGGCAACCGCCAAACCCAGACCCGTCCATCAGATTGCCAGATGGAGAAGCGCGATTCGTCACTCCAGAGAACGCGTCTCCACTGCTCTAGAGTCCAGTGGCGGCGTGCTTTACACCACCGCATCCGACGCTTTGCATTGCACTTGGTGATGTATGGCTTGGATGCAGCTGCTCGACCATGGAAACCCATTCCATGAAGCTCTCTGCGCACTGTTCTTGAGCTAATCTGAAGGCCACATGAAGTTTGGAGGTCTGTAGTGATTGACTCTGCAGAAAGTTGGCGACCTCTTCGCACTATGCGCGTCAGCATCCGCTGACCCCGCTCCGTCAGTTTACGTGGCCTACCACTTCGTGGCTGAGTTGCTGTCGTTCCCAAACACTTCCATTTTCTTATAATACAGCTGACAGTTGACTGTGGAATATTTAGGAGCGAGGAAATTTCACGACTGGATTTGTTGCACAGGTGGCATCCTATCACAGTTCCACGCTGGAATTCACTGAGCTCCTGAGAGCGACCCATTCTTTCACAAATGTTTGTAAAAACAGTCTGCATGCCTAGGTGCTTGAATTTATACACCTGTGGCCATGGAAGTGATTGGAACACCTGATTCCAATAATTTGGATGGGTGAGCAAATACTTTTGGCAATATAGTGTATATAAAAGGTATGAGTTTATTAACTAAAGTTATAGATTTGCAAAAAAGAAATAATTAATTCCTGAAAGATTTGAATCAAAGTGGCATATTTTCCTGAGAGAGTGAAATAATAATAATTTATGGCACATTTAAAACAAGTATGTTTAAAAATGAATAAAACCTAAAACCTGCTTAATGGATTTAAATCTAGGATGATAAAAAACAAAAAAACACCCTAACTTTCAGAATTAGGACTGAAATAGCACCTGACATAAAGTTATAAATGGTTGGCTTACAGCAGAATAGTAACTGATTCGATGTTCATTGACTAGAGGTAAAGTACCTGCGTATAAATAGACAGAAAAGCGTCCATTTTACCGTTGACCCAGTTACAGGAGGTTCGGTAAAGATGGGCGGGCTAAGGGTTCCAGGAATCTGCCTAAACCGCCACCCCCCCAGTGTGAAAAAAGGGGCCTGACACATGATGGTTTGCACGCAATAATTACAACGTTTAATCATTTATATTATGGCCATCTGTTTGTGTTTTGTTTGTCTTATCTGTTATCTGTAGTGTCTGTGGATCCACTCTACCTACTGTATGTTGTCCATTTGTGAAATGATAAATGATAAATGTTATTTATGTCTTGGTAAAATAGAAATGAGTGAATAATTAATGTTAAACTGTAAAATAAGGACAGTTTCTAGTTTCTGTGGCTCATTCTTCCCCCTAACCTGTTTTCAAGACAAAGCAGGAGTTAAAAGTGTTAAACTTAATGCACAGCTGTTTAAATTGGTAATAAAGGGGATTGATATAAGGTTAAAACATCACAACAAATAAAGTTTAATGAAACAGATTTTTTAACCCTGTGTGTTCTTTTAAGATAAGAACACAGCAAAGTAAAGTTTGCAGCTGCCGCAGCAGGGATAGCAGATACGGCATCTGGGTATCCGGTGCGTGCGAGGGCCTGGAGTTGGAGACTCCAAAGTGTACACGTAACGATAGGTGTTTTTTGTCTATGTTGGTTAAACTAAAAATTATATACTAGGCCTTAGAATAGGTGTGTGTGACTGTGTGAAAGTGTGTGAGGAAACAATCAAACCGTTGGGTTCTGTTGTTTCATATTAAAACAGCAGGAATTAATAAAGTATAACTCTTGTGGATGCAGAGGCAAGAATTTCTCACCTGAAAAGGTAGAAGCAGAAATTACCACAACAGTGTTTGGGTGCTGTCCTGCTGAATAAACATCCAGTGCGTAGAATACCCTAAGTGTTTGTACTGGACTAAATTCTTTCAAATGGGAAAAGGTCAAAATAAATTTAGAGATAATTTAGAATCTACGATTAGAAGTTTGTAGAAGTGCAGGATCCCAGTAATTTAAAATACTTGTAGGAGTGGAAGTAAAAGTATGAAATAGATGGTGTGTGGAAGTAGCAAAAATAGATAAATAAATAAATAAATAAATAAATAAATAAATAAATAAATAAATAAATAAATAAATAAATAAATAAGCTCCAAATGGCGAGGTGTAGGTATGATACATGCACAAGGTAGATACAATGAAAACCTAAATAAATAGATCTAATGTTGTGTTCGTCCGTCTTTAAATGTTATGTTTGTGGGTTTTTTAAGTTGTTTGTGCGTCCAAAAGCTAATGAAACACAGTTTAGAGGGAGAGAGCTTGAATTTGCAGCAGCGTGGAAGCATGTTTATGGATCGATGACTGCAGCGTTGATCTACAGACACCCTTCCTAATGCGCCTGCATGGTCTCCAAAACTATTAGATTCGGAACCGGAAAATTAAAAAGAAAAAAAATAATAATAACCCACCGGAAAATTATTTTAGTCATGCAAGCTACCTACAGGGAATAAAAAAAAATTAGAGGGATTAAATAGGTGGACTGTGCAAGCTAAAACATAGAAACAGCTATGAAGCGTAGTTTGGACCATAATTGGGCTCAAGGGAGGGGCCGGTGGTCACAGGGGAAAAACAAGGGGTCACGTAGAATAAAACAATAGGTGCTACAATTGTGATAAGGAGGGCCACTTTGCTCGAGAATGTCCAGACCCCCGCAGAGTGACCCTCCCCTGTCACCAATGTTATGACCAGCACTGACGCCAGGAGTCATGTGCACCAGCAAAAATTGCAGTTAATTGTGGACCCAGTGAAGGTCCTGGACCTAAAGAAAATTTTCCTTTCTTTTTTAAACACAACAGAAAAACCATACTGGCATTTAAACATTTAAGGGGTAAAAGTAAAAAGATGTAAATGCTGCAGGGGGAAGTTACTCTAGAGATGCAGCGGACACACATGTGATACATTTAGGCTCATCCCAAAAAACATTTTATTACCTGGATCTAACCACCCAAGGGAAAAGATGAACCATAGGAGGGGTTATAAAATTTGTATGTGGATGTGTCAGTTTCCAGAAAGAAATTAGTTGTTTTTACAATTGTAGATGAGTTAAAAAAAAAAAAAAAAAACCTTTTTAGTGCTGCCTTAAAATCATCATATTCTGTGTAAACTGCAGAGATTGTTGCACTAACAAAAACATGTGAAAATTCAAAAGGCATCAAGGATGCAGGGGCGGTTCTAGAACTTCAAAGGGGGCTTTCAGCCCAGACCAGTAAAAGCAGACCAGGAAGAAAGAGTCCACAGGGGAAGTTCTTCATCTGAGTGTGAATAGGTGTTTGAGCAAATGGGGGAGCCATTAAAATAGTAGATGTGTATGAAGCAAGGGGGATATTAAATGCATTAAAGGAAAAAACATGAATAGTTCTAACAATTATTAGACAAGCGGTTAGACTTATATGCAATTCAGGAGCCTGTAAAATTTACATTAAAAATAATGTAGGACTAAAACCATCTAAAATGCTATTTTTTGTAAAATCAGCAAATGGTCGAACATCCTAGGAGTGGATGTCAAAGGATTAGGAAAAAGATTGCAAGTTTGCATGTTTTTGTAGTAATATCACCAACTCACCAGATTAATTTGGTAGGATGGGAATTGATCGGAACATTTAAGCAATTTTTCCCAAACAGGGGGGCATGAAGGCTGAATGTGTGGAACATATAAATAGCGTTTCAACAAAATCTTCTTGTGTTTATATGCACTATGCTAGAAGCACATAGTGGGTGTTTCCTTGTAGGGACTGGTAAAGATGGAAAAAACCAAAGTGGTTTTGCTGCCTGGTGATGATCGTTGGTCTGGTGTTACTAGGGACTGAAACTGACTGTCTGAAACAAAGGAGGAACAGAATGGTCTTTGATGGATCCACAGCAAGTCATCCTACAGTGCCAAAATGTGGTGGCAGCATTCCAAGCGCATTGCTGAAGATTTGAACAAAACAGACTGTTATGTTTGTACTCATATTCCTACTTCTATGCATACAATATGAATTGAAAGATGCTGATGTTTAATATGCCCAACAGGGGGGAACAGGGGGTTACAATTATAAAATTAATGTGTGAGCATATGAAACATTGAAGAAATAAGATGCTACATTCTGTCCTGTGATTTAATTAGGAGGTTTATTCTAGACTTGCCTTCAGCCAGAAAGCATTTACAGGGTCATAAACCTTTATGACCTGCCTCTCAGCCAGTTGGTCATTCTAGGGTCATAAAACCCACCCATCTGTTTCTGCTCTGTGAATAAAAGACTCTGCTGTTCTGTTGGGGGTGAGAAAGGCGCTGGGATGTGAGCAGCAGCCTTTCTAATTCCTGCAGGAAAAGCTGTTTAAAAAATCCTTTAGTACTTCAGATTCATTTTTGTCCTATATGAAATATGAACTCACAATATTTTGATTCTAACAGAATGTAAAACAACAATTCTTTTTGTTCATAATTTTGTTTAAGATTACATTATATAACTCAGACCCACTATCAACAGGAGTCATAGTAGCTCTTAAATTCTCAACTTTGCTGGTAAAACAATTATTAAAATAATTTGCAATTTTTTTGTGGTTTGTTAATAAAAAGCCCATTATGTCTTATTTTGAAATAATTCTTTTTTATTTTTTTTATTTACCTTAACTACATTATTTCTTAAACCTTTGTAGTATTCTTTATGTACTGATTCACCAGAACTATATGCTTTTGTCTTAGCACTATCCCTAATACGCATCAGTTCCTTCAATTCATCATCCAACCATGGTGCACTTCTATTCCTAACTGTACTTTTCCTCAATGGGGCATGTTTATCAACAATTTTCATTAATATTTCCATAAATCTGTTTAGAGCTGAGTCTAGGTTAACATCAGTGCACACTCCTGACCAGTCGGCAGCTTGAATATCATTGATACACTGCTCCTGATTGAAATATTTAAATGATCTTCTGTGGATTACTCTTCTGCCACCTTTAAGTAATTTTGTTTTCCTTGTGACCCCTATAATGTTATGGTGACTACAGCGGCATAGACTTTAATCTCAGAATACTGACTTTTTTCTCAGAATTCTGACTTTTTTCTTCTGACTTTTTTTTCAGAATTCTGACTTTAATCTCAGAAATCTGACAGATGATTAATATTTCTAATCAATTTACAGTGTTGGTTTTGGGGGGGGGTACTATATAGATATATAAAAACAAGAAGGTCTAACTAAAAAATAACCAGAATATATGTTTAGAGTAAAGATTGACTACTTGTGTTTACACAAGCACACAATTTCAAATCTGCTAAGCTTGCTGTGCAAGAAAATGTAAAAAATACGTATAAAGAAATATAACAGGAAGTACTGCTAAAACATAAACTAAATGTTAAATAATGTAGATATTGGTTTAAAAAATTCTTCAGATTTGTAAATTTGGAAGGAATACATAATTTTGGGGGCCGGTGCAAAGTGGATTGGGCGGCAGCCAGAGGCGGAGACCTCGTCGACCTGCTCCGCGGGCACTTAAACTGGCTCTGGGGACGTGGAATGTCACCTCACTGGCGGGGAAGGAGCCCGAACTTGTGCGGGAGGTGGAGCGATACAAACTAGAAATAGTTGGGCTCACCTCTACGCACAGCCAGGGCCCTGGAACCGAGCTCCTTGAGAGAGGCTGGACTCTCTTCTACTCTGGAGTGACCCGCGGGGAGAGGCGGAGGGCGCGGTAGGGGCTGCTTGTCTCCCCCCAGCTCAGCCGTCTCATGTTGGAGTTCACCCCTGTAGACGAGAGGGTCGCCTCCCTTCGCCTTCGGGTTGAAGGGAGGACTCTGACAGTTGTTTCGGCCTATGGGCCGAACGGCAGTACGGAGTACCAGGCCTTCTTAGCATTCCTGGGGAGGGTGTTAGAAAGCACCCCTCCCGGGGATTTCATCATTCTACTGGGAGACTAAACGCCCACGTGGGAAACGAAAGTGACACCTGGAGGGGCGTGATCGGGAGGAACGGGCCCCCAGCTCTGAACCCGAGTGGTGTCTCATTATTGGACTTCTGTGCAAGTCACGGATTGTCTATAATGAACACCATGTTCAGGCATAAGGATGTCCATCGGTGCACTTGGCACCAGGACACCCTAGGCCGAAGGTCGATGATCGACTTTGTAGTCGTATCTTCCGATCTTCGGCCGCATGTCCTGGACACTCGGGTGAAGAGAGGGGTGGAGCTGTCCACCGACCACCACCTGGTGGTGAGCTGGATACGCTGGAAGTGGAGGAAGCCTGAAAGACTCGGCAGGCCCAAACGAGTAGTGAGGGACTGCTGGGAAAGCCTGGTGGAACCCTCGGTCAGGGACGTGTTCAACTCCCACCTCCGGGAGAGCTTCTCTCAGGTTCCGAGGGAGGTTGGAGACATGGAGTCCGAATAGGCTCTGTTCTCTGCCTCTATAGTCGATGCAGCTGCCCGTAGCTGTGGCCGTAAGGTTTGCGGTTCCTGTCGTGGTGGCAATCCCCGAACCCGGTGATGGACACCGATAGTAAGGAATGCTGTCAAACTGAAGAAGGAGTCCTATCGAGCTTGGCTGGCTTGTGAGACTCCTGAAGCAGCAAGCAGGTACCGTGAGGCCAAGCGTGTCACGGCCCGGGCGGTTGCAGAGGCAAAATCTCGGGCCTGGAAGGAGTTCAGAGAGGACATGGAAAAAGACTATCGGTTGGCCTCAAAGCGATTCTGGCAAACCGTCCGGCGCCTCCGGAGGGGAAAGCAGTGCTTCGCTAATACTGTTTTCAGTAGGAGTGGGGAGCTGCTGACCTTGACGGAGGATATTGTCGGCAGTGGAAGGAATACTTTGAGGATCTCCTCAACCCGACGGACACGCCTTCCGTGGGGGAAGAAAAGACGGGGTGCTTGGGGCTGAATTCGTTCATCACCCAGGCCGAAGTCACCGAGGTGGTCAAAAAACTCCACGGTGGCAAGGCTTCGGGGGTGGACGAGATCCGTCCTGAGTATCTTAGAGCTTTTGTGTAATGTTTGTTTTTTCTCCCAAACTGTTAATATTTGATCATTGCTGCACTTTAAGGAATGGAAATGTCAGGAAAGCTCTACATAAACGAAATGTCATTTTTTATATGTTACACCCCAGTAAAAGGGGAAAATAGAAATACACACGGACACGATGTAGCTCAGTCAAATCCAATGTTGTAATGGATGAATGAAAGCAACACGGCATTAGCAGTCGAAAACAGATCATTTGATCCCAACTTAAAACTTACAGTAAGAGAGAGTTAAACTTAATAAAACAACACACAGAATTGTTACTTCCCAACACAAAACACTGAATAGAAAAGCGTTCTACATACAGTTTTATTTTTATCTTATTAACTTTTTTAACAAAGAAGAAGAAAACCAATGGATTACCGATCTCTTGATCATTCAGTCGTAACTTTAATAATCATGTCCGTTTCTATCATCTTATGCAAAATGACAATAAAAGTTGTCTGGGTCTAAGTTACTATGGTTGTAGTCTGGATTCAAATTCTTTGATTGATGGACATTATTGATCCCATAGTGGAGAAATGTACTTAAATTCAAACACCTTTCTCTCTTGTGCCTGAAGTATCTTTCTCTGCCATTCAGTCTGGGTGAAATTTGACCGGGACTGATGTGTTTCCCTGCAGGAGCAGATTTAGGGCAAGAGTCCCTCTGTTGCCCTTAGTGGACAGGAGGCCAAGATGGTCTTTGAGAAAGTTTGTCACTAAAGTGTCTGAACCCTCATCTTCTCTGGGTAACTTATAAAGCTTAGTGGGTTTTTCTCTTTTCCCTCCCAGTTTGAAGGGAATGTTAGAGATCTGGCTTTGCTTTGCTTCGGTTTATTCTCCTGAAGCCTCTGTTTGCTGTAATCATTGGTCCTTGGTTAACTGTTGTTGGTTGTTTTCTTGAATTTCCTTTGGTTGCATCTAATTCTGTCTTTGTTTCAAAGCTTATTTTTTGCTTTCCACCATCTATAGAGATGTTGTTCAGTTCCTTTTTTATTTTCATTGTAAATTGTTTCTTTTGTAATTTTTCTGCTTGCTATATTTTCATCAGTTGAATCTGCAATGTGATCATTTGAATTATAAATTCTGTTTCACTTCATATTAGTTTATCTTTATAGCATCAATTAACAGTAAATATCGTTTTCATGCTTTAGATGAGTGAATGTAATTTCTATTCATTTCATGCTTATACAATATTTAAAGCTACATTGTCAGTTCTACCCAATTAAACATCAGTTTGTTATTCAAACAGGTTAAAATGTTTGTGTCTAGGAAGGTCCAGCAGATGGCGTCGCTGCGCTGGCTTTGCTCCATCCCTCCACCACTAAACAACATCCAGTCCCTGATTGGCTGCTATTTCTGAAGAACCAAATATGTTTTGTTTCCATCTCAGGTGTTGCTTTGCTCTCGGTTCGCCACAGTCACTCCGTTGGCCGTGCAACAAGCAACGCTCATTTCATAGGGATGGAATGTGAACACCATGATGCTGTGCTCACACTGAACACAGTGCAACTGCCAGGGGTGAATCTAAAGGAGAGGCTAGGGGTGCCACAGCCATCTCTAGCCAATCGCTGTCCATCCTTGACCCTGAACTGTTTTTGGTGCCTATCAGTTTTCTTCACCCCTCTATCCATATCGGCCTGTCTGGCCACCCCCCCCCCCCCCCCCCCCAGCAGCTCCTCGTAGTTGTGCTGCAGAAGGTCCCGCTTCTTGAGTACTGTAAAGGAAGAAAATATTCTAACATAGTTAACTTTGGAAAAAGATTGGCTTCTGATTCTTCCCTTCCCCAGGTCCACTCGGCGAGCTGCGTTTGGTAATAAAACCAACATTGCGTGTTGACGTCACAGAATTACAGAGTTTAATCCAATATAAGACAATGCATACACTTTAGAAATAAGACAATGCACAAACCTACACCAGAAACTGCAGAACAACAGAGACATACATTCCATTACCTGACATAGGAGGAAAGAAAGCAAAGAGTACAGAGACATCTTTGGAGAGTTGCAAGGGCAAATCTGATCTTTTTCTTCTATTTAGAAAGCTTTATCCTCTTGTATCTAATCCATTCAAAAAGGGCTGGCCCTCGGTCCTCCAACCAAACGCCATCTCTGACACTGCTAGGGCTTCCCCTTATTTACTGCAAACATCTGGGGTCATTTGCTTCTTTGTTTTAACAAGAAAAGGCGGAAAGCTTGTCCTGGCATCTAGAATTCCTAAAGTCATAAAACACAAGATAAGCTCTCACAGACAGCTTGTGGAATGCGGGGGGCCTCACCATCCCTGGTTGTTTATTCTGAAAGACTTTTGACCTTCTGTAAACCAAGCAGAAATCTCTCCTGCAGGCTTAACTGTTATTCACCCCCCAGGAGATACTCATTTTAAGGCCTCCTGTGCTTTGAATACTTACCCATTAGTAGTTTTAAATCATTAACACAGCCTTGTTCAAAATTAAGAAATATGTTCAAGTGAGAGTGTTTACACATGCCATAAGATTAACTGTAATAAAGTCTAAAAAATAATCATTTTTCTTTAACAGTCCCCGTTTTGAGGTCTGAGACATACAGACCTCACAAATAAAATGATTAAGCCTTCTAATAGAGGAACCAAAAAATTATTTAGTATACTAAAAAACTAAAACATTAGCCCAATTTTATAACAGTCCCCTTTTTTAAACAGCACCTCCTAGGTCCCCTGCCAGGCCATGTGTCTAAAGCTGAACTCCATAATCTAAACTTATCAAATGTATCTTGCGCTGTCCAACAATTTAATACTCACCTGATGAACCACAAAATTTTAACCAGTAAAAACTAAACTAAAAATACATTTCACTTATCAAATATGAAAAATCATAAAACTCAGTTATCTGAAAGAGAAGCAAACACACAATAGGAATATCAGCCCAGAATATGAAATAAAAAAAAAAAAATAAAAGTAAGATATCTCAAAATTACTAAAAAATGCTCAGCAGACTTAAAAGACAATATTCACCACAAAAACTACAATTTGTCAATAAAAAACAATAACAACATCAAGAAATACATCATAAACACATAAAAATTACAAAATATTTTTTTTTTTTTTTTTTTTCACAATTCAATAATAAGAAGTTAGAGTTCGTCTCTATGCTCCTTCGATAGTCTTTCAAAAATGAATATGAATTCTTCGTCAGGAAACGATCCAAAAATACGCGCAAAAAGAAACGAATGTTCTTGAAGAGTTCGCAAAAACAAAAACACGCAATAAAAAGAAGATAAGTTAATGATGATCTTGTAGCTGGATCCTTCACGTGTTCCTCCTCGGTTGTAAACCTCAGGTTTTCACCTGAGTGTCCGTTGCTCACTGAAAATTGGAGTATTATGCCAATTTAACAGTGAGTTTAAGGAGAGGGTGCAATCTCCTTTTCTCAATGGAAGGACACCGGAACAGGATTATTGTGCCTGTCTGGGCCTTTTAAGCCTTGTAATTCAGGAAAATGAAGTGGTTTTGGCAGACTTCTGCCCGGAAATGCAGATCCTCCTCCGCGCTGTGATGGCCCTCAGACACTCCTCGACCGCAGGTTGAGACTGTAGATTCTCCTGTATGCCCTGCAGCGTGCGTTGTGGCTCCTCAGCTGACTCCAATGGAACCACGTGTCTCCTTCTCTCTTGTAGACGGACAGCCTGAGATGTACTCTCCACGACTCGGTATGGTCTGGCGAAGCGAGGTTCAGACCACTTTCTTTTGATGACCATCAGGCGCACCCAGTCGATTCCCCGAACTGATCCCGAGCCTGGACGTTCCTGTGACATCTGGTATTTTGTAAATTCTGCTGCCAGGACCTGTAACTCATTGAAGAAATCTTTATGAGATAAATGTGCAAGCTTACCTTTCCATCCTGGAATGCGGGTAGCAGGTCCTGGAAACATCCGTCCTGTCTGGAGCTCATATGGAGAGAACCCTGTTGATTGGTTAATGATTGATCCTACACTTTATGACAGCTTCACTGTCTTCCTTTTGTATTATAAATCTGCTACTTTGGAGTTGTATTTTATCAATCCTTTGACCCTCTTTTTATATAAGGCCTACATGAGAAATGAAAGTTTCCTATCATGTTAAACCCAAAACTTAACTGTATTTTAGAAGCAGTTCCATAACTGTTAATTTGTAAATTTCCAATTTAGACCAATTTAATTTCAATCATCATATTTTCTATTTTTTAAAACCTTAAAGAATGATCAGCCTGCTTTACATGAGTCACTAAATATCAAAAATGACCTACTTTATTCCAATCATATTTTAAATCCCAAAAATTTCAACCATTTTTACCTTTGATCCATTTATTCATTTGAAAACCTATTTATAAAATATTTAATTGAATAATGTATTACCCTTTTTATATTGTTTATCAATTATCAATGCCTTTTCAGTTTTGGAGAGAGATTCAATACAGCTAAATTTATTAAATGATGTAAATCTTTAGTTTAGACCTTCCTGGATGTCTTAGTTAAACAACTTATTTTAAAACATATGAATAGAGATACAACAATCCAATGATCACCTTCCTTAGTTTAAGAACACTATTTTATGTAAATTATTTGATAGTCAATATTTTGTTTAGTATATTCAATTTATACATTTTACTTATTTCATATCCAAATAGTTAGCTCATCTTTAATGCTGGTAATACACCATAAAACATTTAATGTATTTTGATTTAACTTCAATAACCTCTTTTTCCGAAAAGTAAATGCAGAGATCCAAACTAAAAATTTGCCTATCAGATCAATTCCATTCATGTCCCCCTGTTTCTATAACAGAACAAATGTTCTGTCATAGAATACAATAAAAATCCTATACAACTCATTGAGATGAAATCCGCTATCACCACTAACTTTAGCCTCATGTAACACAGTTGGATGCAATTCAAACATGGTGTCCCAGTTACTGTTACAATCTGCACACCTCAAGCAAAGAATTTAATGTTTGATTAAATTTATGAAATCAACACAGAACTTGGTGTCAT
The DNA here is from genome assembly GCF_016077235.1 of Cyprinodon tularosa. Lineage (NCBI taxonomy): Eukaryota > Metazoa > Chordata > Actinopteri > Cyprinodontiformes > Cyprinodontidae > Cyprinodon > Cyprinodon tularosa. The sequence goes on along the minus strand of NW_024039127.1, from coordinate 217,846 downwards.
TTGCTCAGTAAGTCAGTCTATAGACACCCAATCCACTTTAACACCTTAATTTCAAATTCCATTTAAATTTAAATTTAGTTTTACTGAATGGTAGCCACTGTACTATGCAAATAAAAATTTAGATCATCTTCCTTAGTAGATGAAGCGTAACACACAATGCAATTCAGCTATAGTTAAAAAAAATGTAATTGCAATCATTAGTCCCTGCCCATTCTTTTCAGGCAGGAAGGGAAAAAGACACATTAGCATTTTGTGAGACAAACAGAGTGAATCATGGAGGAATGCAGTGTCGTAACAGTTGGTGCACACCAACCCCTAACTGCATCGTAAAACCTCTGACCCCAGGAGATGGGGTTGTCCTCAACACCTAGAATTACACTGCAGGGCTGCAGGACGTGAAGAAAACAGGGCGCCTCAGTGCTATATCTAAAATAAGAAGAGAACAATGGCATCACACACTACAAAAATTTAAAGAAAAGAACTTATTCACCACTACCAAGTTGTGTTGGCACCCATTTCGTCTCCAACCTGCAGACTGAAGGGAACCCCAGGAGTGGGCCTTGGCGCCCAGGTCACATGATCAGAGGTGAGAATCCAGGATCAAACATGAGAACACACAACAGGACCACCGCTGAGCGACTTGCCATGCCCCAATTCTGTATCTGCTGAATCAGAACGTGTCTAGAGAAGCAGTAATTCCAGCAGTGCAGAAACATCTGGATACAGTCCCGCTTTGATGAACTTTGGTCAGCCTTTCGTGGTCGACAGAGCAGGACATAGAAACCAGCAGACCAGTCATCTACTGAAGCCCCCGTCCGGGTTTGTCTATGATCTTTGTGGTTCCGACTCACTGCTGATTTCCAGCCATAGAAGACTCCCACAGATAACGCCTGAGTCCCTTTTGTTTTCAGCCAGGCATGAAAAGCAACAGTCAAAGGAGACATCTGTTGCCAGGTAACAGTTCGCCTTCACTGACCTTCGTAATCGCTCAACAGCGTTTGGCTTTCATACAGCAGTCCAGCAGAAGATGGGCACAGTTCAGCATCATCATGTCTTTGTTCAGCAACAACAGCGGCCTGATGCGGTAATCAAGAAGATCCCTTCAAATACATCTTCCCATGATCTCTGAGCTCAAAAGACCCTTCCCCCAAGATTGCCATCAAGTCAGAAGGAAGGAGAACTGCCAGAGAAAAAATAATACAAAGTAATTAAAAAGCAAAACTTATATTTGCCACATTTTGTTACTTTCACTACTATAAATAAAATTTATCTTGTGATGCCTCCTCCCGTGTGGCGCTAGATTTGTTGTTGTTATAGCACAAACGGCCAACTGCCCCAAATCCTGAACTGCAAAAAGAATAGATAGAAATTTGTTAAAATAGTCCACGATCGGATGTGCCAGAATTAAGAAAATAATGACACTTACTGTTCAAAATCAATAAACGTCAATACCTCGATGACATTCACTCTGCTTGTGCCAAATATCAACTACAAATTCTAAAATCACAACCTCACAAAATCATTAAAGAATTAGAACAAACTCTAGAATGTCCAAGTACTGATACTTATAAAAGTTGTGATGGAATTGCCCTTGGTCAAATAATTATGAATTGCATATTGTTCTACTACATACCAAACATCCTTATCATTGTCCCACGCTTCAAGACAAAGTCCTATTTCAAAATTTCAGAAATCCTTTACATTTTATCTGAATTTCATAGCAGTTTTAACCAAAATTTTCCTCAAAATTAACAATTTACACCCAACTGTATATAATCAAAGTCAGCAGTGATTCAGAAATCTATCAACAATTTTAAATGTAAATAGACATGGCATAGATGTTATTTGAAACCGTTCAATTTGAGATGATCAAATCTAATTTAGTAGAAGCTTCTATATCACATACACCATATTGTAGTAAAGCAGGAAGGCCATATGACTCTACATTAAAGAAATCCATAATTCACTATTGTTGAATCGAAAAAATCAAAATTATTGATTAACTAATTTACCATTAACCATATCCAAAAATTTACCAGGAATTAGGGTCTACTTCTGCTTCTCCCCCTGTTGATATAATAAAATTACCATTTTGAAAACAATTTGGAATCTATGTCACTTTTATATAATAATTTGCTGAAAAACCAAAATATCATAAGATGTTCCACCATTTCTCCAAATCTTCCATCTAGTATTCAAACTAGACTGAGATTATGTAAATTTAAAAGTTCCATCTGTAATGTCTTATCTTTATAACATCCCCCTGTGTTTTCTTATTTCCAAAAGAAAAACAATTTAGAGGTGGAAAAACAAAAATGGAAGAACTTACCCCCATTATGCTAAAATTTCAACATGTCCAATCAGTCACCCATATGAAATATAAACCAAGTTTATTTAGTTAGAATTTAGGTTAGTTTGTTAGTGTTGTTAGTCAAAGTGGATAACACAATTTCCTAATAACTACATCTATCTGCTTTAAGCCAAGGCTGAATTCTCGTTTCATATTAATTTCACTGCACAAGCAGAAGATTCAGCTTCAACCAGATTGTGACACCAAAATATGAAATCGTCATTACCTTAAAATTGTCCCTTAAAGCAGTAATAAAAACATATTTATGAAACAAAACCTTCAGTGTACCTAAATAGTTTAAAATAAGAAAAATATCACACAGCTACACACTAAACTGAGGTCATATTTACATAGAGCATCCTAAAACCCATCAAAGGCCATCAGCCTACACATTCACTCTCATTCACACTCAAGCACTCATCAACACCCCATTGTAAGAAAGATGCAGGATGTTACCCCAGATTTCAAACCAAAATTCATCCTGTAAAAGTCTTAAACACAAATATTATAACACCATGGTTGAAAAAAATAATAAAAAGACATTATTATCCAATAGTTCTAATATTGTTCAGTTTTGAGTGAACCTTTTTAAAAACTCCAAATTATACACACAACCGTATTTCATGATAGCCCACTGTTATTAAATGGCTACCTAGACCCCCTGTAGGAAAACCCAAAAACCGTTCATGTGGTCATGTAATATGCGAAATTGGCTGCACACGAAGATCGTCCTACAAGAAACAAAGTCATTCATTAGTGTTTCAACATGTCCCACATTAACAGTGTAGAAAACACTGTTACGCAGAAAAACATCCATATGTTCTCATTTTTGTTCTCTTACAATCAGTGAGGGTGTTCCATCCTGTCAGGAAACCTAGAAATTTAAGTGATTGTCAATGTTACAGTATTATAATAAACAATTGGATCATTCCAGTGCTCAAGCCTGGAACTGATGCAACACATTTCACCCGCTGAGAAAGTAAAAACATCTGTAAATCTGTTAGTTTGTACTTTTCATTTCAACACAAAACACAGTCCTAAAGCAATTCACATCAAAATCCAAGAATCCTGAAAGCGTGAGCTGGAAATAGCACAGAACTGAAGCACTCCCAAAATGCAAATAAGGGGGGTCAATCAGTCCCCCTGCTGTGAAACAAAACTTGCATCCAAAACGGAGACACCTCTGTCCCACAGAAGCACATTTTAACAGAAAGTTAGTAATACAACATCCAGCAAAAATATTTAACAATATTTCAGAGCACAATCTTGAAACACAAATCACTTCCGCACAATCTCAGCACAATTCAGACACAGACAGACGAATAGACAGCAGCGCGTGGTGGGACATAGGCTACAGTATAACGGGGGAAGACAGACACACAGCCACAAACACAAAGAAACATACAAAACACAGAAACACAGACAACGTTGTAGTTCAGTCAAGAAAAGACAGAAAAAAAAGAAAAGAAAACGTCAGGAGCCGGCTAAAAGAATGTATGACGCATCTTTTAATTGTCCAATTTCAATTTTACAAATTCCTTTTATTCTCATTTCAACTTCTCAGTCCTACACTTCAGAGCTGGGTCAAGCTCGAGGCGAAAATAAGCCTCAATTTAGTTTATTCGATCACTCAATCCGCCCAGTGACAAAAGGTTTTTTCTTTTTCAGCTGGGGAGAGCGATTGAACCCGTATTAAATCAAATAATTTATTTTAGTCCTTTATACTATAAGCAACCCGCTTAAGGGTGCCAAAGAAAGGTGATCCAACCTGCTATTAGTCCTTTATTTTCCACGAGTGATACAACTCGGTCCAATTAACCTGCTATTAGTCCTTTTCCATGAGTGATACGACTCGATCCAATTAACCCAAATAATTATAAGTCCACTGGAGATGAGTCGAAATCTCCGGCTGATACAAGCCAAAACTAACCAATACACAAATTTCCAAAATACTTTTTTAGAGGCCCAGGCATTGCTCCTCAGGGTAAAAAGAATATACATTTTTTAAAACCCAGCTTAAGTCAGAGTTAACGTAAAGGCTCTGTTTTGAACTAGCCACAGTTCCCTGTAATGTGTATTTATTCAAATCCTTAAACAACCGACTCTTTTAGAAGGGATTTTATCTACCTCTGCAGCTTCTGAATTCTGTGAGGCCGCACACAGCAAATCAGCCCCGGTCCGACCACACGGCGCTTCAGACAACTGAAAAATAATCAAATACTGTCTTACCACACCGAAGCGTCGGGCCGAAACGGATCAATCAGGACCAAACAGCCGCGCGCCGAGACTCCAGAACCGGCACGAGCCCCCAATTGTAAAGGAAGAAAATATTCTAACATAGTTAACTTTGGAAAAAGATTGGCTTCTGATTCTTCCCTTCCCCAGGTCCACTCGGCGAGCTGCGTTTGGTAATAAAACCAACATTGCGTGTTGACGTCACAGAATTACAGAGTTTAATCCAATATAAGACAATGCATACACTTTAGAAATAAGACAATGCACAAACCTACACCAGAAACTGCAGAACAACAGAGACATACATTCCATTACCTGACATAGGAGGAAAGAAAGCAAAGAGTACAGAGACATCTTTGGAGAGTTGCAAGGGCAAATCTGATCTTTTTCTTCTATTTAGAAAGCTTTATCCTCTTGTATCTAATCCATTCAAAAAGGGGCTGGCCCTCGGTCCTCCAACCAAACGCCATCTCTGACACTGCTAGGGCTTCCCCTTATTTACTGCAAACATCTGGGGTCATTTGCTTCTTTGTTTTAACAAGAAAAGGCGGAAAGCTTGTCCTGGCATCTAGAATTCCTAAAGTCATAAAACACAAGATAAGCTCTCACAGACAGCTTGTGGAATGCGGGGGGCCTCACCATCCCTGGTTGTTTATTCTGGAAGACTTTTGACCTTCTGTAAACCAAGCAGAAATCTCTCCTGCAGGCTTAACTGTTATTCACCCCCCAGGAGATACTCATTTTAAGGCCTCCTGTGCTTTGAATACTTACCCATTAGTAGTTTTAAATCATTAACACAGCCTTGTTCAAAATTAAGAAATATGTTCAAGTGAGTGTTTACACATGCCATAAGATTAACTGTAATAAAGTCTAAAAAATAATCATTTTTCTTTAACAGTACTACAACCAACCACTCACTGCTGCAGCAGGAACATAGTTTACAATCATGAGTTATCATGCAAAACAAAGTATGTTGGTGGATTGGTTTCATTCTGATATTTTATGGGAATTTTTTTTCTGTCTGGCACTTTTGCTGTTCGGTGCATCTGCATAGTGCCACCTGTTGGGTGAGAGGAATTCAGGATCTCGATGCAGGAACCACTGCAGCGTCAGGCCAAACATGATCAACCTGGCCTCTGAAACAACACCTGCACCATGGCTGAGTGTGGAAACTCATTTTTAGGATTTTGGTTCCCTTGCAGGGCCTTCACCGTTCACACATTCAGTATGAGCCCTGTTAGGTGACCAAAGGTTTGAGTATGAGAGTTAAAATATGATGATATTTAATTAATGAACATTTTGAAATAAAGGAAATCGAGTCAAGTTGATTCATTTTCATTTATTACCTAAAATCCCTGCTATCCTTTTATTACAATCTCAGTATATGATGTGAAAAGAAGAACATTATAAATTAGTTTGGGATTTTTATTCCAAATAAATGACAAAAGGTTTTTTATGATTAATATTTAAACATTGCATTGTGCCATAATTTGTAGAGCGGAATGACAGGCGCATGATTAAAAAACTGAAAAAACTGAATAAAAAAGACTTGGAATTCAGAAAAACCAGAGAGCCTCAAGCCATATGAGGAGCCTCAAACAGGATAGGAGCCTCAAACAGGATAGGAGCCTCAAACAGGATAGGAGCCTCAAACAGGTGAGTAATCAATACAAAATGTATTAACAAATAAAACCAGTTTAAGCAAAACATTAAACACATCTTGAAAAAAGTAAGAACATTGTTTAAGGTCAGGCTAAAAATGCAAAATGTCTCGGAGAAACCAAAGCTTTAGTCCTCTATAGATTTAACAGATATAGAAAAAGACCACCAATCATTGACATCAAGTCTTCTTTGCTCGGTTCTGGATCCAGATCCTGTTTCTACTCTGGTTGTTGGATAAGTTTCGGTTTGCAGGAACTTCTGATCATGTCTACATGGACATCAAAACATTTTTCCCAGTTTTCATCATTTATTCTCGTTCTGATTCGTTCAGTCATATCATTTCTCGCAGCTTCTTTTAAAGTAGTATGCAGGACATCTTTGCTTTCTCCAAGAATCAACTTGTAATAGGTCCGTTTTTTGTCACGTTTACAACATTTCTTCCAGTCGATTGCTAAAATCACAGCTAACACTAAAAAGATATGAGAAGAACCCCAAATCCAAAGCTCTGAAAGGAGAAAAGAGAGGTCCTGGTATTTAGTTATATCATTAGAAGGTATACAGGTGCTGGTCATAAAATTAGAATATCATGAAAAAGTAGATTGATTTCAGTAATTCCATTTAAAAAGTGAAACTTGTATATTATATTCATACATTACATACAAACTCATATATTTCGGATGTTTATTTTGTTTAATTTTGATGATTACAAATGACAACAAATGAAAATCTCAAATTCATCATATCAGAAAATTAGAATATTGTGAAAAGGTTCAAAATTGATGGCCCCTGGTGCCACACTCTAATCAGCTAATTAACTCAAACCACCTGCAAAAGCCTTTAAATGGTCTTTCAGTCTAGTTCTATAGGCTACACAATCATGGGGAAGACTGCTGACTTGACAGTTGTCCAAAAGACGACCATCGACACCTTGCACAAGGAGGGCAAGACACAAAAGGTCATCGCTAAAGAGGCTGGCTGTTCACAGAGCTCAGTGTCCAAGCACATTAATAGAGAGGCGAAGGGAAGGAAAAGATGTGGTCGAAAAAAGTGTACAAGCAAGAGAGATAACCGCACCCTGGAGAGGATTGTGAAACAAAACCCATTCAAAAATGTGGGGGAGATTCACAAAGAGTGGACTGCAGCTGGAGTGAGTGCTTCAAGAACCACCACACACAGACGTATGAAAGACATGGGTTTCTGCTGTCGCATTCCTTGTGTCAAGCCACTCTTGAACCACAGACAGCGTCAGAAGCGTCTTGCCTGGGCTAAAGAGAAACAGGACTGGACTGCTGGTGAGTGGTCCAAAGTCATGTTCTCTGATGAAAGTAAATTTTGCATTTCCTTTGGAAATCAAGGTCCCAGAGTCTGGAGGAAAAGAAGAGAGGCACTTCATCCACGTTGCTTGAAGTCCAGTGTAAAGTTTCCACAGTCAGTGATGGTTTGGGGTGCCATGTCATCTGCTGGTGTTGGTCCATTGTGTTTTCTGAGGTCCAGGGTCAACGCAGCCACATACCAGGAAGTTTTAGAGCACTTCATGCTTCCTGCAGCTGACCAACTTTTTGGAGATGCAGATTTCATTTTCCAACAGGACTTGGCACCTGCACACAGTGCCAAAGCTACCAGTACCTGGTTGAAGGACCATGGTATCCCTGTTCTTAATTGGCCAGCAAACTCTCCTGACCTTAACCCCATAGAAAATCTATGGGGTATTGTGAAGAAGAAGATGCAATACACCAGACCCAACAATTCAGAAGAGCTAAAAGCCACTATTAGAGCAACCTGGGCTATCATAACACCTGAGCAGTGCCACAGACTGATCGACTCCATGCCACGCCGCATTGCTGCAGTAATACAGGCCAAAGGAGGCCCAACTAAATACTGAGTGCTGTACATGCTCATACTTTTCATGTTCATACTTTTCAGTTGGCCAACATTTCTATAAATCCTTTGTTTTTATTGGTCTTCAGTAATATTCTAATTTTCTGATATGATGAATTTGAGATTTTCATTTGTTGTCATTTGTAATCATCAAAATTAAACAAAATAAACATCTGAAATATATGAGTTTGTATGTAATGTATGAATATAATATACAAGTTTCACTTTTTAAATGGAATTACTGAAATCAATCTACTTTTTCATGATATTCTAATTTTATGACCAGCACCTGTAAAATATTTAATGTTTCCACCTGAACCAAACAACCACCTGCTGCCCTGAGAGCAGAGCTTCCTGACTGAAGCTGGTTCTGATGATTAATCCATCAGAACCAGCTTCCTGACTGAAGCTGGTTCTGATGATTAATCCATCAGAACCAGCTTCCTGACTGAAGCTGGTTCTGATGGATTAATCATCAGAACCAGCTTCCTGACTGAAGCTGGTTCTGATGATTAATCCATCAGAACCAGCTTCCTGACTGAAGCTGGTTCTGATGATTAATCCATCAGAACCAGATTCCTGACTGAAGCTGGTTCTGATGGATTAATCATCAGAACCAGCTTCCTGACTGAAGCTGGTTCTGATGATTAATCCATCAGAACCAGCTTCCTGACTGAAGCTGGTTCTGATGATTAATCCATCAGAACCAGATTCCTGACTGAAGCTGGTTCTGATGGATTAATCATCAGAACCAGCTTCCTGCCTGAAGCTGGTTCTGATGATTAATCCATCAGAACCAGCTTCCTGACTGAAGCTGGTTCTGATGATTAATCCATCAGAACCAGCTTCCTGACTGAAGCTGGTTCTGATGATTAATCCATCAGAACCAGATTCCTGACTGAAGCTGGTTCTGATGGATTAATCATCAGAACCAGCTTCCTGACTGAAGCTGGTTCTGATGATTAACCCATCAGAACCAGCTTCCTGACTGAAGCTGGTTCTGATGGATTAATCATCAGAACCAGCTTCCTGAATGAAGCTGGTTCTGATGATTAATCCATCAGAACCAGCTTCCTGACTGAAGCTGGTTCTGATGATTAATCCATCAGAACCAGCTTCCTGACTGAAGCTGGTTCTGATGATTAACCCATCAGAACCAGCTTCCTGACTGAAGCTGGTTCTGATGATTAATCCATCAGAACCAGCTTCCTGAATGAAGCTGGTTCTGATGATTAACCCATCAGAACCAGCTTCCTGACTGAAGCTGGTTCTGATGATTAATCCATCAGAACCAGCTTCCTGACTGAAGCTGGTTCTGATGATTAATCCATCAGAACCATATTCCTGACTGAAGCTGGTTCTGATGATTAATCCATCAGAACCAGATTCCTGACTGAAGCTGGTTCTGATGATTAACCCATCAGAACCAGCTTCCTGACTGAAGCTGGTTCTGATGATTAACCCATCAGAACCAGCTTCCTGACTGAAGCTGGTTCTGATGATTAATCCATCAGAACCAGATTCCTGACTGAAGCTGGTTCTGATGATTAATCCATCAGAACCAGCTTCCTGACTGAAGCTGGTTCTGATGATTAATCCATCAGAACCAGATTCCTGAATGAAGCTGGTTCTGATGATTAATCATCAGAACCAGCTTCCTGAATGAAGCTGGTTCTGATGATTAATCCATCAGAACCAGCTTCCTGACTGAAGCTGGTTCTGATGATTAATCCATCAGAACCAGCTTCCTGACTGAAGCTGGTTCTGATGATTAACCCATCAGAACCAGCTTCCTGACTGAAGCTGGTTCTGATGGATTAATCATCAGAACCAGCTTCCTGAATGAAGCTGGTTCTGATGATTAATCCATCAGAACCAGCTTCCTGACTGAAGCTGGTTCTGATGATTAATCATCAGAACCAGCTTCCTGAATGAAGCTGGTTCTGATGATTAATCATCAGAACCAGCTTCCTGACTGAAGCTGGTTCTGATGATTAATCCATCAGAACCAGCTTCCTGACTGAAGCTGGTTCTGATGATTAACCCATCAGAACCAGCTTCCTGACTGAAGCTGGTTCTGATGGATTAATCATCAGAACCAGCTTCCTGAATGAAGCTGGTTCTGATGATTAACCCATCAGAACCAGCTTCCTGACTGAAGCTGGTTCTGATGATTAATCCATCAGAACCAGCTTCCTGACTGAAGCTGGTTCTGATGATTAATCCATCAGAACCAGCTTCCTGAATGAAGCTGGTTCTGATGATTAACCCATCAGAACCAGCTTCCTGACTGAAGCTGGTTCTGATGATTAATCCATCAGAACCAGCTTCCTGACTGAAGCTGGTTCTGATGATTAATCCATCAGAACCAGCTTCCTGACTGATAAACAGGTTTAAAAGCTTCCTGTTTATTATTGTTATGCTGCCAACGGATCCATCTGATGCTTCAACCAGCAGTCTTGGTTTGATAATCTGGGATTAAATCAGAAAACCAGCAGATTATTCAGAGGTGTCAAGTAACAAAGTACAAATACTTTGTTACTGTATTTAAGTACACTTTTTAGGTATCTATACTTTACTCCTTTACTTATTTTTCTTCCTACTTCTGACTTCTACTCATTACATTTTCACACCAGTATCTGTACTTTCTATTCCTTACATTTCTAAAACAAACGTTACTCGTTACTCTTGGCTTCGGTTTAATGTTTCTAAATATTTATTTCCCGTCATGTGCTCCATCCAATGCAGATCATTGGCTCCGCCCACATCTAGTGAAAACTAGTGTGATTGGATGAGTCATAGAAGGCAAACACTCATTGGTTAGCTAAAGGAAATCATCAGAAGCAAGCAGGTGTTCTTCAAACTGCTAACGTGAATTGTCTATGCCATGCTACAATGTGGGATTCAGGAAAAGATGCTGAAATGTCTGAAAGGTCGGAAACAGGCGAGAGCGTATCGGGAGACGGAGACCAACCAGACCTCCCTCATCCTTGGTCCTATCTCAGAGAACGTTTAGAAATAGTCCAAAAATTATGCTTTCAATTCATATAGCGGCATGTGCTGTTTTTTTAAAGGTTACTTTATTCTTTTATACTTTAAGTAGTTTTTGGTGCGCATACTTTTTCACTTTTACTTGAGTAAAGACGTCAAGTTGATACTTCAACTTTTACCAGAGTGTTTTTAACCTGCAGGATCTATACTTCTACTGAAGAAACTAATGTGTGAACTTTTCACACCGCTGTTATTATTGTGTTATCATTTCCTCTTACCAGTGTGAGTCTGTCAGAGTGGAAAAATCTTCCATTTGAAAGTAAGTTTGTATGAACGATGCAAACAGCTACTTTTATACAGAGCGTTCATGAGGAGAAATTAGCTCTCGTATGCGTTTAATAGGTGTTCCCTCTCCGGAGCGGGTACAGGGTTGTACATGTGCAGGTGGAGAGGGCGGGGCTTTTCCAAAAATTCACCTAAATCCTCCCTTCCACCTTTAATCCTGAAAGAGGTGTTCAGTAAAAGGCTCCTGATGAACGAAGTTGGCCAATCAGAACAGAACAGAGAAGTGGTCTGAAAACATGGGAGGAGTGAGTCCTCCTGTTTACTCCTATCTCTGTCAGGTTCCTGGAGCTGCACCTGCAGCAGCTCCTTCCTCCTTCCTCCTTCTCTTCTTTTTCTCATCCATTCTTCCTCTTCTAAAGCCATCCTTCATCCCTAACACCTCCTCCTGTTTTCTCCTCTTGTTTTCTCCTCCTGTTTCCTCTTCCTGTTTCCTCCTCCTGTTTCCTCCTCCTGTTTCGTCCTCCTGTTTCCTCCTCCTGTTTACTCCTCCTGTTTCGTCCTCCTGTTTCGTCCTCCTGTTTACTCCTCCTGTTTCCTCCTCCTGTTTACTCCTCCTGTTTCGTCCTCCTGTTTCGTCCTCCTGTTTCCTCCTCCTGTTTCCTCCTCCTGTTTCGTCCTCCTGTTTTCTCCTCCTGTTTCCTCCTCCTGTTTCCTCCTCCTGTTTTCTCCTCCTGTTTCCTCTTCCTGTTTCGTCCTCCTGTTTTCTCCTCCTGTTTCCTCCTCCTGTTTCGTCCTCCTGTTTCGTCCTCCTGTTTCCTCCTCCTGTTTCCTCTTCCTGTTTCGTCCTCCTGTTTTCTCCTCCTGTTTTCTCCTCCTGTTTTCTCCTCCTGTTTCCTCTTCCTGTTTTCTCCTCCTGTTTCCTCCTCCTGTTTCGTCCTCCTGTTTCCTCCTCCTGTTTCGTCCTCCTGTTTCGTCCTCCTGTTTCCTCCTCCTGTTTCCTCTTCCTGTTTCGTCCTCCTGTTTTCTCCTCCTGTTTTCTCCTCCTGTTTTCTCCTCCTGTTTCCTCCTCCTGTTTCCTCTTCCTGTTTCGTCCTCCTGTTTTCTCCTCCTGTTTCCTCTTCCTGTTTCGTCCTCCTGTTTTCTCCTCCTGTTTCCTCCTCCTGTTTCCTCCTCCTGTTTCCTCCTCCTGTTTCGTCCTCCTGTTTCCTCTTCGTGTTTCCTCCTCCTGTTTCTCCTCCTGTTTCCTCCTCCTGTTTCCTCCTCCTGTTTTCTCCTCCTGTTTCCTCTTCCTGTTTCCTCCTCCTGTTTTCTCCTCCTGTTTCCTCTTCCTGTTTCGTCCTCCTGTTTTCTCCTCCTGTTTCGTCCTCCTGTTTCGTCCTCCTGTTTCCTCCTCCTGTTTCCTCTTCCTGTTTCGTCCTCCTGTTTTCTCCTCCTGTTTCCTCCTCCTGTTTCCTCCTCCTGTTTTCTCCTCCTGTTTCCTCCTCCTGTTTTCTCCTCCTGTTTCCTCTTCCTGTTTCGTCCTCCTGTTTTCTCCTCCTGTTTTCTCCTCCTGTTTCGTCCTCCTGTTTTCTCCTCCTGTTTCGTCCTCCTGTTTCGTCCTCCTGTTTCGTCCTCCTGTTTTCTCCTCCTGTTTCCTCTTCCTGTTTCGTCCTCCTGTTTTCTCCTCCTGTTTCCTCCTCCTGTTTCCTCCTCCTGTTTCCTCCTCCTGTTTCCTCCTCCTGTTTCGTCCTCCTGTTTCCTCTTCGTGTTTCCTCCTCCTGTTTTCTCCTCCTGTTTCCTCCTCCTGTTTCCTCCTCCTGTTTTCTCCTCCTGTTTCCTCTTCCTGTTTCCTCCTCCTGTTTTCTCCTCCTGTTTCCTCCTCCTGTTTCGTCCTCCTGTTTCCTCCTCCTGTTTCCTCTTCCTGTTTCGTCCTCCTGTTTCCTCCTCCTGTTTCCTCCTCCTGTTTCCTCCTCCTGTTTCCTCCTCCTGTTTCCTCCTCCTGTTTCGTCCTCCTGTTTCGTCCTCCTGTTTCCTCCTCCTGTTTCCTCCTCCTGTTTTCTCCTCCTGTTTCCTCTTCCTGTTTCCTCCTCCTGTTTCCTCCTCCTGTTTCCTCTTCCTGTTTCGTCCTCCTGTTTCCTCCTCCTGTTTCGTCCTCCTGTTTCGTCCTCCTGTTTCCTCCTCCTGTTTCCTCCTCCTGTTTCCTCCTCCTGTTTTCTCCTCCTGTTTCCTCTTCCTGTTTCCTCCTCCTGTTTTCTCCTCCTGTTTCCTCCTCCTGTTTCGTCCTCCTGTTTCCTCCTCCTGTTTCCTCCTCCTGTTTCCTCTTCCTGTTTTCTCCTCCTGTTTCCTCTTCCTGTTTCGTCCTCCTGTTTTCTCCTCCTGTTTTCTCCTCCTGTTTCGTCCTCCTGTTTTCTCCTCCTGTTTCGTCCTCCTGTTTCGTCCTCCTGTTTCGTCCTCCTGTTTTCTCCTCCTGTTTCCTCTTCCTGTTTCGTCCTCCTGTTTTCTCCTCCTGTTTCGTCCTCCTGTTTCCTCCTCCTGTTTCCTCCTCCTGTTTTCTCCTCCTGTTTCCTCTTCCTGTTTCGTCCTCCTGTTTCCTCTTCGTGTTTCCTCCTCCTGTTTTCTCCTCCTGTTTCCTCCTCCTGTTTTCTCCTCCTGTTTCCTCTTCCTGTTTCCTCTTCCTGTTTTCTCCTCCTGTTTCCTCCTCCTGTTTCCTCCTCCTGTTTCCTCCTCCTGTTTCCTCTTCCTGTTTCGTCCTCCTGTTTTCTCCTCCTGTTTTCTCCTCCTGTTTCCTCCTCCTGTTTCCTCCTCCTGTTTCGTCCTCCTGTTTCGTCCTCCTGTTTCCTCTTCGTGTTTCCTCCTCCTGTTTTCTCCTCCTGTTTCCTCCTCCTGTTTCCTCCTCCTGTTTTCTCCTCCTGTTTCCTCTTCCTGTTTTCTCCTCCTGTTTTCTCCTCCTGTTTCCTCTTCCTGTTTCGTCCTCCTGTTTCCTCTTCGTGTTTCCTCCTCCTGTTTTCTCCTCCTGTTTCCTCCTCCTGTTTCCTCCTCCTGTTTTCTCCTCCTGTTTCCTCTTCCTGTTTTCTCCTCCTGTTTCCTCCTCCTGTTTCCTCCTCCTGTTTTCTCCTCCTGTTTCCTCTTCCTGTTTTCTCCTCCTGTTTCCTCCTCCTGTTTCCTCCTCCTGTTTCCTCCTCCTGTTTCCTCCTCCTGTTTCCTCCTCCTGTTTCCTCTTCCTGTTTCGTCCTCCTGTTTTCTCCTCCTGTTTTCTCCTTCTGTTTCCTCCTCCTGTTTCCTCCTCCTGTTTCCTCCTCCTGTTTCCTCTTCCTGTTTCGTCCTCCTGTTTTCTCCTCCTGTTTCCTCTTCCTGTTTCGTCCTCCTGTTTTCTCCTCCTGTTTTCTCCTCCTGTTTCCTCCTCCTGTTTCCTCCTCCTGTTTCCTCCTCCTGTTTCGTCCTCCTGTTTCCTCTTCGTGTTTCCTCCTCCTGTTTTCTCCTCCTGTTTCCTCCTCCTGTTTCCTCCTCCTGTTTTCTCTTCCTGTTTCCTCTTCCTGTTTTCTCCTCCTGTTTTCTCCTCCTGTTTCCTCCTCCTGTTTCCTCCTCCTGTTTCCTCCTCCCGTTTCCTCTTCCTGTTTCGTCCTCCTGTTTTCTCCTCCTGTTTCCTCCTCCTGTTTCCTCCTCCTGTTTCCTCCTCCCGTTTCCTCTTCCTGTTTCGTCCTCCTGTTTTCTCCTCCTGTTTCCTCCTCCTGTTTCCTCCTCCTGTTTTCTCCTCCTGTTTCCTCTTCCTGTTTTCTCCTCCTGTTTTCTCCTCCTGTTTCCTCCTCCTGTTTCCTCCTCCTGTTTCCTCCTCCTGTTTCCTCTTCCTGTTTCGTCCTCCTGTTTTCTCCTCCTGTTTTCTCTTCCTGTTTCCTCCTCCTGTTTCCTCCTCCTGTTTCCTCCTCCTGTTTCGTCCTCCTGTTTTCTCCTCCTGTTTCCTCCTCCTGTTTCCTCCTCCTGTTTCGTCCTCCTGTTTTCTCCTCCTGTTTCCTCCTCCTGTTTCCTCCTCCTGTTTCGTCCTCCTGTTTTCTCCTCCTGTTTCCTCTTCCTGTTTCGTCCTCCTGTTTCCTCTTCCTGTTTCGTCCTCCTGTTTCCTCTTCCTGTTTCGTCCTCCTGTTTCGTCCTCCTGTTTTCTCCTCCTGTTTCCTCCTCCTGTTTCCTCCTCCTGTTTCGTCCTCCTGTTTTCTCCTCCTGTTTCCTCTTCCTGTTTCGTCCTCCTGTTTCCTCTTCCTGTTTCGTCCTCCTGTTTCCTCTTCCTGTTTCGTCCTCCTGTTTTCTCCTCCTGTTTCCTCCTCCTGTTTACTCCTCCTGTTTCCTCCTCCTGTTTCGTCCTCCTGTTTTCTCCTCCTGTTTCCTCCTCCTGTTTCCTCCTCCTGTTTCGTCCTCCTGTTTTCTCCTCCTGTTTCCTCTTCCTGTTTCGTCCTCCTGTTTCCTCTTCCTGTTTCGTCCTCCTGTTTCCTCTTCCTGTTTCGTCCTCCTGTTTTCTCCTCCTGTTTCCTCCTCCTGTTTCCTCCTCCTGTTTCGTCCTCCTGTTTTCTCCTCCTGTTTCCTCCTCCTGTTTCCTCCTCCTGTTTCGTCCTCCTGTTTTCTCCTCCTGTTTCCTCCTCCTGTTTCCTCCTCCTGTTTCGTCCTCCTGTTTCCTCTTCCTGTTTCGTCCTCCTGTTTCCTCTTCCTGTTTCGTCCTCCTGTTTTCTCCTCCTGTTTTCTCCTCCTGTTTCCTCCTCCTGTTTTCTCCTCCTGTTTCCTCCTCCTGTTTCGTCCTCCTGTTTTCTCCTCCTGTTTCCTCCTCCTGTTTCCTCCTCCTGTTTCGTCCTCCTGTTTTCTCCTCCTGTTTTCTCCTCCTGTTTCGTCCTCCTGTTTCCTCTTCCTGTTTCGTCCTCCTGTTTCCTCTTCCTGTTTCGTCCTCCTGTTTCCTCTTCCTGTTTCGTCCTCCTGTTTTCTCCTCCTGTTTCCTCCTCCTGTTTACTCCTCCTGTTTTCTCCTCCTGTTTCGTCCTCCTGTTTTCTACTCCTGTTTTCTCCTCCTGTTTTCTCCTCTCATCTTGCAGTTTCTTTGGTTCTTCTTGTGCTTTGGAGGATTTCCTGCTGAGTTTCCTCCTTTGGTCTGAAACCCTGAGAAATTCAATTAGAAACTGGATATTAGAAATTAAGGCACTGACTAATAAATGTTCCTAAATAATAAAAAAATATATTAAAATATATATTAAGTTTCTTGAAATACATGAACATTTGATATTAAATTATTTAAATACATGATGTGTTTTTAATGGCGTTGCCCCGAATCCGATGCCATAATTTGGCCCTGATAACCGATACCCGGCTGTGCATCATCGGCCGATACCATCTGTTTGAAATCGATGTGTGTTTATGTGAAGAACTTCATCCTACCTGGATGTTAAATAATCACCATCATGGCTTCATGTCCAGCTGCTGCCTTCCTTTGAGAAGCAGGAAACAGACTAAAACTAAGTGAATCCAGTAGAACTTTTTATTGCCTACCTGGAATGGGTGACAACAGTTGAAGAAACTTTTGGCTCTAAAATGATATCGGTGCCCTATTGTTTGGTACTCGCCGATACCAGTACCACCATTTTAGTGCTGGATCGGGGCCCCACCTGATACTGGTAAACAGACATATAGATATAGACATGTCATCTTCTAAGGCTGCTTAGTGTAGCAGTGGGTAGCACTGCTGCCTTGCAGCAAGAAGGTTCTGGGTTCGATCCCCGGGTCTTTCTGCATGGAGTCTGCATGTTCTCCCTGAGCATGCGTGGGTTCTCTCCAGGGACTCCGGCTTCCTCCCACAGTCTAAAAACATAACTATTAGGTTAATTGGCTTCTATAAATTCTCCTTAGGTGTGAGTGAATGATTGTTTGTCTCTGTGTTTCCCTGCGATAGACTGGAGACCTGTCCAGGGTGGACACCCCGCCTCCCGTCCAGGGTGGACACCCCGCCTCTCTGTCCAGGGTGGACCCCGCCTCTCGCCCGTAGACCGGAGGTAGATACCAGCGCCCCTCGCCATCCCAGCAGGGATAAGCGTGACAGAAACTTGATGGATCTTCAACTGCCGCTTTTCAGAAATGTTTTCATCTCAGCACCAACAGGAACCTGATTAGGAACCTTGAAACCGTATTTTTCAGACTATAGAGTTACCTCACTATAAACCACGCCCACTACACATTTTGAAAAAAAATGGAAACAAGCATATATAAGCCGCACCGGGCTATAAGCCGCTGACATCTACTGAACTGTCTCCACCAAACCTGTAGGGGGAGCTCTACACATAACCCCTGGAGTAGGGAGGAAGACCAATGCTAGCTCCCGTTAGCTTGTTAGCTCGCAGCACTAAGAGCTTCTACTGAGAGATTCGCCGCCTCTTTATTTCAGCTCTGCAGGAGTTAAGCTCAGTCTTTTCATCGGTTCGGCAGCTTTAATGCAGATTTTTTACGTTTCAGGAGTCGCCTGAAAACCTAAAAAAAACTAGAGAACAAGGAGGCGCAGTAGGAATGTTAGTAAAGGAGCATAAAACTGCTGTTTAAGCATAAATATGAAGAACAATTCAGTACATGCATCTTTAAATGATCAGAGAACCAACAGAAATAAAAAGCTGTAATAGTTTTTCTCACAGCAATGCAACTTGGCCCTTCTGCAACTCTCTGTCGATCTTTTTATAACGTTCCTCCTCCTCCAGTGTTCAGCTCAGACTTCCACCTACTGCTGTTAAAAATCTGTAGGTGACTGGAAGCTGAAATGGATCCATCGCAGAAGAACCGATTGATGAACTGATTTAATCCAAACTGCTTCTTTCACCAAAGTTTTCCCTCCATATTTCAGAGTCACTCGCTCCAAACACTAAATGTTTTGTATTATTCACTGAAAAATGACACTAATGCCCCTGAAAACAACCTGCAATGCATGGAGGTGACATGATGAGGGAAGCAGCCTGATAGGAAAAGGACAAAATTTAAAATGAAGGTTGCAGCCTGTGGGCATGAAGGTCTGAATCTAAAGCTCCGTTTCCAGTCCCCTCTGAAACCGATTTCTGCTGAGTTCAAACCGAACTTGGATCGGTTAACCGTGCCTAGCTCAGTTCCTTACGACCGTCTACCCACCACGCTAGCACGGTTCTCACCTACTAGTGGGGATCTACAGTACTACTGCTCTCTAGGGAAACAAGCAAACCAACATGATGGCGCCTGTAACATTCAGGAAGTTTGCGGAGAGTCAGGCGAAGAAGGCAACCTTTGGTGAATTTACTTGACAGAGTCACTTTTGGGAAGTGGATACGACGAGATGTTGTTCATCACATCCAGGTCAGGTCCTCGGAGATGTGGACTCCCAGGAACTTAAAGCAGCCTATGCGGTCCACCGCCGTCCCCATGATGTGGATGGGCGGATGTGAGTCAGCGTCTGCCACCATGAGCTCCTTGGTCTTTTCTGTGTTCAGCTGCAGGTTGTTTGTGTTCAGCTGCAGGTTGTTTGTGTTGCAGTATTCAACCAGACGGTCCATCTCCTCCCTGTAGGCGGCCTCGTCATTGTCTCTGATGAGGCCCGTCACCGTGGCGTTGTCGGCAAACTTGATGATGGCGTTGGAGCCATGGACAGGTCTACTATCTGTCTGAATCACAGAGCTGCTCCATGTTGATGGAATGGAAACAGAGGCTGTTTCTACCTATTAGATCAGAAGCGACTGGCGCAGTCTGTTGACGTCTTTATGTTGTTTTCAATGATAGAAATAGGAAAAAGAAATGAAAGAAATTTGAACTTAATTGAAATCACATTGGAAAAATTCCCTCTCTGAATTTAACCCCTCCCCTTGGGGAGCAGCGGGCTGCCATTGTGCGGCTCTCAGGCAGTAGTGAGGGGTTAAGGGTCTTGCTCAGAGACCCAGAATGGAGGGTTAGGGTTATGGGGTCATATCACTGATCTAATTGATCGGCTGGCATTCCCACAGCATGCCATTCAGAGCAGAGAAATGTTAGGCTCAGAGCAGGTGGACCCGCTATTCGAGGCAGACAAACAGTGTTTAGGTTTAACAGTTTATTAATAGTACAAATGGGGCGGGTGGCATATTGTCCACAGCAGGAACCTCGACACAAGGAGATAAAAGTTAATGACCTCGTTGTGCTGAAAGTGCTCACACACAAACGTTTGGGTCACTAACCTGGGCTTAATGTCTAGTTATGGTCTGGGGGTAAAGGTAGTTCCCAGCCTCCAATCTGGCGCTGCGATTGCCGCTCAGAGAGCCCCAGATGGCAGGCGAATGTGAAGACGAACGTGAGCAGGGTGAGTGGTAAAGCCAAGCCAAAGACGAGGTCGGGAATGTGGTCGATGGTTGAAGCCAGGAGGTCAGAAAGCAGGTGAGGTCCAAACGATTATCCAGGACAGACTAAGGTGACAGTTCCAGGTTTGATTCAAAGAGCAGCAGGCAGGCTGGAAGAGGGCAGGCAGGCTGGAAGAGGGCAGGCAGGCTGGAAGAGCAGCAGGCAGGCTGGAAGAGGGCAGGCAGGCTGGAAGAGGGCAGGCGGGCTGGAAGAGCAGCAGGCAGGCTGGAAGAGCAGCAGGAAGGCTGGAAGAGGGCAGGCGGGCTGGAAGAGGGCAGGCGGGCTGGAAGAGCAGCAGGCAGGCTGGAAGAGGGCAGGCAGGCTGGAAGAGGGCAGGCGGGCTGGAAGAGGGCAGGCGGGCTGGAAGAGCAGCAGGCAGGCTGGAAGAGGGCAGGCAGGCTGGAAGAGGGCAGGCGGGCTGGAAGAGCAGCAGGCAGGCTGGAAGAGGGCAGGCAGGATCGGTAGTCAGAAAACAATGCTGTCGTTACACATTGGGCAGAGATCAGGTGGGCAGATCAGAAAAAGACGGGAACTTAATGGACAGCAATGACCCTAACGACTCCCTTTTCAGAGGCATAGACCAGTATTGGGTATTGCAGTCTAACGCAGATCTCAACATTCCTAACGGGCGGACCCGTTCATCCGTTTCTATTTCGATGTTTTCTAAACTAAAACCAGGCTTTGTTGGGCTGCTGGATAAAACCTGGAACTCAACGCTACCTAAACTCCAGTGGATTGATTTGAACTTTTTTAGAATAACTCTGACCTGGGTGACTGAGAATCTTCACCAGCACATTTGGAAGAGCAGTTGGGATCTGTCAAGAGACATTTAGACTGAGCGCAGCGTCCCGACTTATTTCTCTGTTATCGTGTCTGAAGAACGATCAAGTTTTACCTGATTGATCATTTCAAAAATGAAAAGATCTGTTTTGTTGAATGAAGTAACGTTTAGGCCTTAGTGTAAAGGACAGAGCTGGCTAGCTGTGCTGAGTAGCTAACAGGTTAGCCTCTTTTAGCTCAGCCAATTAGCCACATTAAGCTACACGACTTTTAAATTCGTGTCAGCAACAACCATCCATTTTCTACAAGTAGAATAAGTGTTTCTGTGTCTAAAATCTTCATGAAAGTTCTTTTTTGGAGATGTTCCATTTATCCTCTGCTGCCCTCAGATCTTAAGAAGAAGTCCTGAGACTTTATGTGTCACCTTGTTAAATATCAGAGCTCAGTCTGTCCCAGAACAAAGCTTCAAGTCTCACAACGATTGGTTTCTACTTAGCAAATATAGGTAATAATAGTTGAGATCCTAGGTAGGGTTACCTACCTAGGACCAACTCCCTGAATAAAAAGTGTCACCTCCTGTGCTTCCAGCTGACCCGACTGCCCTCACCCTTCCTGGCGTGGCGATTTTATTTTAGCCCCCCTTTGTTTGTGAAATGATCTTTTTTAACTATTTGACTCAAATCTGCATTGAATTAGATGCATATCTGTGAGCGACATGAACACACGGGAAACAAACATGAACTCTGCGGTTTTGTCGTACTGTGTGAGCTGTATCTGCGTGAAACGATGCCTGGCTTAACGGCTACATGACTCGCTGCCTCCTAACGTTTTGCAGTTTGGTTCTGATCTGCTGCTGCTCTTCTTGGAGGACTATTGACTCAGATTTCCAGAAGCTCAGAGAAGCTGGAGTATTGTTTCAATCTCATTGTTGGTTCCTGCAGTGAGAAACTCTGCTGCTCTCTTGTCCACCCCCTCACATATTCATATCAGCTGAATTAGAGAAAGTATAATTAGTTGGAGCGATTAGTGGGAGGATGGGATGTGTGAGGGGATGTGATGCCATGATTTATGCAGTATGAGCGTAGGGTTGTTTATATATTATGATATGTGGGTTGGTCTGCAGGGAGCAGCCAGAGAAGCAGTTTCCCTGTGGCAAATTTACATGTGGAAGAGTTTGTATCCTTGATATCTCAGTTTAATGATTTGGTCTAAAAGTTCAAGATGAACACATAAGGTAAATCCATCAAGTGGATAAATGTACGATCCAACTGGTTTTCTAACTGCTAGTCCTCCTGCTTTTCCTCCAGTCGATCTTCCATGTCCTCAGCCTTAGGAGCAGCTAGCACATGTAGCCCTGCAGCAGCTCATGCCTCTGACTGTGGAGGCCGAGGAACGGATCAGCAGGAGTCAGCCAGCCATTTCGCCACCTCTGAACCCTGATGGGAGGGTGAGCTGCAGTGCTGCCAGCAGCTGTGTGGGAGAACGGCAGCGTGCGCTCATCCAAACACTGCAGCTAGCCCAGAAGAGGTGTAGGTAGACTAATGGCTCCCCTACAGATTCTGCTGGAAGGTGGAATGGAGGAAAATCCAATTCTGCTTCAATTATTACTTTATACTTTGGTTAATCATGTCTCTATCAAATAAACGCTGTATAGTGTGTTTATATTCAGAGGCAATAAGGCAGCCATTGTTCTGCTATTTTTAGTCCTTGCTCAGAAAATCTTATAGTTATTTACTTTAAGAAAAGCCAACAAATGAACCAGAGAATGTGGAGAAACTAAAAGGTAACGCTGACATTCTGGTGAAGATTCTCAGTCATCCAGGTCAGAGCCATTTCCAAAAAGTTCAAATCAATCCTCTGGACTTTGTTTCCATGTCTGAAGACGTTTCTCTTCCATCCAGGAAGCTTTTTCAGTTCCAAATGTCAGAAATACTGTAGTGTTGAGTTTTAGGGTTTATAGAATGGACCAAAAACTATGAGACATGCAAACTGAACCGTACGAACGGGTCCACCTCTTAGGAATGCGCACTCGTTGGGTTCGATACCTGTCTTTGTCTCTGAAAGACACGCCTTTCAAAGACAAAGACAGGTATCAGGACAACTTTCTGTCACCTTTGATATTAGACAGTTTATATTCTATAAATTGTATTAATTTAGACATTTGTTAATGTGGAGATCCACGTGTCTTTGCTAAGAGCGTAAAACATCGTCTGTAAGCATGAAACCAGGTATGTTTATCAGTACCCTGTCTCACAATCTGAAAACTGGGACAGAATTAATTGTTTTAGTTGGAAATACTAGTACATGCATTCATCCAAAATGGCAGCAACACTGATGCAACAACTCCAATAAGCAGCAACAGTTCTTTTATCTTTTATCTGAGCAGCAGCTGAGTGCCAAATTTTATTGGCGTCCCTGGTTGGGGGGCTGAATTGTGAGCCTCTCCACCTCTTTGTCATTCTGCGGATGGACCTCAACAGCAGTAATATCAGGGACATCATAAACCAGAGTGCAAAGCTTTCATTCTGAAAGTTTCTGCAAGAGGGAAATGCTTAATAGACCTGCAGGTTTTTTTTGTGTATAAATACTGTGTGGGATTGGGAGGAACTGCATCCCTGATCCAATCCAGAGGTCTGTTTTGTTATCAATGCTCTGTAGCAGTCCCAGATTGTCTCTAACAAACACTGGGTTCAAGCATAAAGGTGTTCAAGCAGCACCTCGGCAACTTTGAAGCAAAACAGACTTCTAGCAAGGGTCTGCTTGGAAGGTCCAGCTGAGCTCCTGCATGTTCAGCTTCTCTGAGCAGCTTTTCTGAGTCCAAGTAGACCATCTCCTTTACATCCATTGTTGATGTGGACGTAGCTGTGGCCATAGGTCTATTGTGCTTATTGTGGTAGTAATCCCAGACCCCTCAGTCTTGGAATCAGACATCAACGGGAGTCAGTGGAGGTGACTTCTGCTGTTACTTGGAATGTTTCCTAGAGATCTGCTTTTGGAGATGACCCAGAACACGCTGCAGAAAATCTATCTTGCTCTGTTGAGTCTCCCTATTCTGCTGACAAGCATGACATAAAAAACCTTAAATATTCCTTTCGCCAAACTTGTTCAGATTATAGTAAAAACCCATGAATGTGTCGAAACCTCATTTATTTCCCTTTCCCCTGCAATTCCCTCATTTCCCCGATAGATGGCGCACTAGTTTAGACATGTTGACCTTTGTTGTAGTGTAAGTTTCTGGCCGCCATTTTCCACCTTCAGCAAAATGAGTGGACCAAAGAGAAGTGGATACTGAGTGCTGAGTGTTCAAAAAGGAGTGTTGCCTGGCCAATAGAGGATGCTAGAGCTGTTTTGTCCGTCATCGGATTGGTGACATATTTCCATCCTGGGGAGCAAAAAGCTTTGGCCATAGAGTCTGGTTTAAAATTTATGTGCAGTACCTCCTCTGTGATGCAAAAGGGTTGAGGGCTCACAGTCATAGACTGTTTGGACCTGATCATCAAAATGAACCATCAGTGCAAAGACAGATGGAGACGATTCACTGGGTCCTTTTCCAGGACCTGGTTTAGCTCCAAGGCTAGGCTAACTGCAGCTAGGCTAACTGCCTGCAGCGAGGCTAACTGCCTGCAGCGAGGTTAACTGCCTGCAGCGAGGCTAACTGCCTGCAGCGAGGTTAACTGCCTGCAGCGAGGTTAACTGCCTGCAGCGAGGTTAACCGCCTGCAGCGAGGCTAACCGCCTGCAGCGAGGCTAACCGCATGCAGCGAGGCTAACTGCCTGCAGCGAGGCTAACTGCCTGCAGCGAGGCTAACTGCCTGCAGCGAGGCTAACCGCATGCAGCGAGGCTAACTGTGCAGCAAGGCTAACTGCATGCAGCGAGGCTAACTGCCTGCAGCGAGGCTAACTACGTGCAGCGAGGCTAACTGCATGCAGCGAGGCTAACTACGTGCAGCGAGGCTAACTGCATGCAGCGAGGCTAACTGTGCAGCAAGGCTAACTGCATGCAGCGAGGCTAACTGCCTGCAGCGAGGCTAACTACGTGCAGCGAGGCTAACTGCATGCAGCGAGGCTAACTACGTGCAGCGAGGCTAACTGCATGCAGCGAGGCTAACTGCATGCAGCGAGGCTAAGGCTTTATCCTGCTTTCCCTGCCTCCCTTTTCAAATGTCAGGATCTGATCCAGCCTGGATAAAGACAGCTAGGACTGATTTAAAGCACTTGGTAGAAAAGAAGAATGAACAATCTGGGATTCACATGGAAAATAATAGAATCTAGTAAACTTTTTCTAGATGTTTGTTCATTTCCATAGTTGCTCTTAAATAAACACATTCTCAGAAAATAAATAGTTTTTATATATTTCAACTGAAGTTTGATCAACAGCTGTTTGCCTAATATGCCAAGAAACTGTTGCTGAGTACAATGTCAGCGTCACTTTGCCGCAAAGCATGCTAACTACGCTAACAAGCAATCAACACAATAACGGGCGGCTACTGCTCAAAAGATGGCGGCCAATTTACAGACTCAGCAGAAGTTTTTCGCCAACAAACTGAGATTCAAGACTTAGAGGAGAGGACCTATATGAACAGGTATCTGCTGTCACCCAGAGAATGAAGCTGCTTTGGATTTAACTTTCCAGTGTCTCCATGGATGCTTCGCCAAATTTATCAGGAAAAAACATCAACCTGCTAAAAAGAATCCAAGTAAAGTGAAAGAAGGAAACCCTGACCAAGATGTTCTTGTTCTTCACTTCATCATTCATCAAGAATCTCTCTGTCAGTCTGTATTGCAGCTTAATCATGTCGTGGATCCAGCAGTAAAACTTGTTAACTTCATGCTGAACAAAGTGACTTAATCACCGTCAGTTCATTACGTTCCTGGAGCAAACCAATGCAGAGCACCAGGACCTAAGCCAGGCACACAATGTACGATTTTTTCCCTTTTCAGGACGATTTTTCAACCCTTTCTCGCCCGTAAGTCATAAAGTTTGCCCACCCCTGGTTTTTTCATGAACTTGGCACTGATGGCTGGATTTGACTCCTTTTTCAAATCTGCTTAGGTCCACTCAGTGATCATCGTCTGTCATGTGATCCTCCTGTTCCTGCTCATATTTTAGCTTGTCTGTTCCCTGCCTTTGGTGGCAGATTATTGGATCTGTGTGTGGGAGTAACTCTAGCGACTCTGTCTTCTTCTGATTTCCTCCTCTGGGCTCAGACTGAACTCATAACTAGAGGATCCAGTGAAGCTGCTCCAGCTGTTGAGCCAATGGTTGCAGAGCGAATAATAAACGCCTGTTTTGATAAAACTCTGTTTGCTTGAATTCTCGGTCCAACGTTCTGAGCGTCTGAGAGTCTACAGTATTACAAAACATTTTAACCAGAAACACCTTAAGGCCTGTTTTCAATTAGACAAGATGTAGAAAAGTTCCAGGGGTGTGAATACTTTCAAAAGTCACAGCAAAACAGATGTTAAGTATTCATATGGCAAAATATTAAAGTAGATCATTTTATACCTTTGGGTCAAGAATCAGTAACATAATACAGTTTTATAGGGGGGGGGGGGGGGATTTTTGGCTGATATCCGATTATTTTAAAACTCATCTGGTCTCACCTATATTTCATGCATTTAAAAACAAAACAATATTGGTAATTTAATATATTGATATGATCTATGTCTGATGTTTAGCTTTAAAGGTAAAATCGATCGCTAACATTCAGATTATGTCCTTCAAAATATTTGTACAACAAACTGTTTAATTTGTCTTCAACTATAAACTATAATAAAAGGAACACATTTCTGATGCAAAGAGGCTTTTTCTCAGCAGTGAGATGAAAACTGATCTCAAATTTGTTGTTAAGAATATTATGTGATGAGGAGAGAAAGGTTACTTGATAAAAGATGGAAAATAAAGCTCATTAAACATGAACACAAATATTTCTGGATTAAAAAAATTTAAAAATAACTTAAATAAGTGAGGAACAAATGAGATCTGCTGCCCTCTGGTGGACAAAATCTGGCAGTGCTGAAACTTCTCCTGCCGCAGAGGCGCAGCCAGAACATGTTAATAATGGTGTCCAGGCAGTAACCATGGTCACTGGGGGGGGGGGAAACTTGTATATTATATTCATACATTACATACAAACTCATATATTTCAGATGTTTATTTTGTTTAATTTTGATGATTACAAATGACAACAAATGAAAATCTCAAATTCATCATATCAGAAAATTAGAATATTGTGAAAAGGTTCAAAATTGATGGCCCCTGGTGCCACACTCTAATCAGCTAATTAACTCAAACCACCTGCAAAAGCCTTTAAATGGTCTTTCAGTCTAGTTCTATAGGCTACACAATCATGGGGAAGACTGCTGACTTGACAGTTGTCCAAAAGACGACCATCGACACCTTGCACAAGGAGGGCAAGACACAAAAGGTCATCGCTAAAGAGGCTGGCTGTTCACAGAGCTCAGTGTCCAAGCACATTAATAGAGAGGCGAAGGGAAGGAAAAGATGTGGTCGAAAAAAGTGTACAAGCAAGAGAGATAACCGCACCCTGGAGAGGATTGTGAAACAAAACCCCTTCAAAAATGTGGGGGAGATTCACAAAGAGTGGACTGCAGCTGGAGTGAGTGCTTCAAGAACCACCACACACAGACGTATGAAAGACATGGGTTTCTGCTGTCGCATTCCTTGTGTCAAGCCACTCTTGAACCACAGACAGCGTCAGAAGCGTCTTACCTGGGCTAAAGAGAAACAGGACTGGACTGCTGGTGAGTGGTCCAAAGTCATGTTCTCTGATGAAAGTAAATTTTGCATTTCCTTTGGAAATCAAGGTCCCAGAGTCTGGAGGAAAAGAAGAGAGGCACTTCATCCACGTTGCTTGAAGTCCAGTGTAAAGTTTCCACAGTCAGTGATGGTTTGGGGTGCCATGTCATCTGCTGGTGTTGGTCCATTGTGTTTTCTGAGGTCCAGGGTCAACGCAGCCACATACCAGGAAGTTTTAGAGCACTTCATGCTTCCTGCAGCTGACCAACTTTTTGGAGATGCAGATTTCATTTTCCAACAGGACTTGGCACCTGCACACAGTGCCAAAGCTACCAGTACCTGGTTGAAGGACCATGGTATCCCTGTTCTTAATTGGCCAGCAAACTCTCCTGACCTTAACCCCATAGAAAATCTATGGGGTATTGTGAAGAAGAAGATGCAATACACCAGACCCAACAATTCAGAAGAGCTAAAAGCCACTATTAGAGCAACCTGGGCTATCATAACACCTGAGCAGTGCCACAGACTGATCGACTCCATGCCACGCCGCATTGCTGCAGTAATACAGGCCAAAGGAGGCCCAACTAAATACTGAGTGCTGTACATGCTCATACTTTTCATGTTCATACTTTTCAGTTGGCCAACATTTCTATAAATCCTTTGTTTTTATTGGTCTTCAGTAATATTCTAATTTTCTGATATGATGAATTTGAGATTTTCATTTGTTGTCATTTGTAATCATCAAAATTAAACAAAATAAACATCTGAAATATATGAGTTTGTATGTAATGTATGAATATAATATACAAGTTTCACTTTTTAAATGGAATTACTGAAATCAATCTACTTTTTCATGATATTCTAATTTTATGACCAGCACCTGTATACTTTCCTACAGCCTTTGCTAACAAATACACGCTTATTAAACATTCATGGCGTCTAAATTAAAGGTGTGAAGAAAATTCCTTCAGGTTTGAGTTTTAGGGCGAACATTTTATTCATTGTTATTATTTAGCTATTTTTATCAATAATCATTATGCATAACATTAATGTTTACATGTACTAATATCTACATTAAATTGATCATTATTATAATTATTAAAGTGTTTTTTTTTTTTATTTCTGATTTCATGGAAGACTCATAGAGGACTTGCAGAGACTTGCAGAGATAGTTCTGAAAAGAGCATTAATTCTGTATTCATTACCTTTAATGTTATTATATTGATGAGCATCATTAACCACAGAGTTTCTGTTGTCAAGTAAATGTTAACATAGGAAAAATTTAACCCTTTATTGGGCAAGTTGACGTTTTTGATCACTTTACAAATGGAGTCCCCCCACCATCCACCTGTACATCATATTTAGGAATTTGACCAATTAGCTGAACCCTTGAATGATATGTTACCTACTGGAAATTAAGCTAAATAAAAAGAAAAAAACAGGTAAAATCTTAATTAAAATGTTAAAAAGTCAAGAGTAAAAGTAAAAAGCTAATTAAAAAGTAAAAAAAAAAATCAAGAAAAAAAAGTAAAAAAGTTCAGCCAGGCCAACAATTCCCCTTAACGACCCCCCTTTCAGAGACATAGACAGGTATGGGGCATTGCAGGCTAACAAAGAAGCCAAACGACCCCCATTCCAAAGGGGGGGACCCGTTCATCCGTTTCTATTTGCATGTTTTCTAAACTAAAACCAGGCTTTGTTGGGCTGCTGGATAAAACCTGGAACTAAACACTATTTCTGACATTTTGGATTGAAAAAGCTTCCTGGATGGAAGAGAAACGTCTTCAAACTTGGAAACAACGTCCAGAGGATTGATTTTGAACTTTTTTAGAATGACTCTGACATGGATGACTGAGAATCTTCACCAACATACAGCAAGAAGTTCTGTTGTTTTCTCACATATTCATTAAAATCTGAATTATTTTGACGATCCCACCTGGAAGGAAGTGTTTGTTCTGCACAGATTCACTATTTTCACCTTATTTAAACCATAAACCAGTCAAATTCAAGCTAATTATGAGCCGAGTGGAAAACATCTGTAAATAGAATATAGAAGAAGATTAATGGGAGAATAAATCCAACTGGATTTAAAATGAAGAACAAAGAAAATTAAAATAAAGGCATTTTAGAAAAAAGGAATCTTATATTCTAAAACATATTTTGATCGAACAGAACGATATAAAAACCATAGAATAATTTCCAGCAGTGAAGCTGAAGCCTGATCAAGGTGTCGTTACTGTTCCTCAGTTGGGAAATTCAGCTGATTAACGGATAAATGAATGTAAATTCAATCCACAATATGAAGGGAAAATAACTAAATCCTACAGGGATGAAAAAAGCTCTGCAGGTTCTCAGGCTCCTCTGATTTAAGCAGCTTTAAGTAGAGGAGGAAAAACAGGCCTTCAGTGGGAAAAAGTCCTGCTTGGATTTAAGCAGAAGACCTTTCAGTCGTATGCGGCTGATTGACTGTCCACATATTTGATTTGAATCTGGAATATTCTGATGGCAGACGATGGAAAGCTGCCTGATGAAGCAGTGAAGAACCTCCATCCTGGTTCTTCCTGCAGCTGCTCATCGCTCTGCTGTCCTTCACATGCAAAAGGAGCTCGCATGCAAACTGTTTGCATGTCAGGATTTACATGCAAACAATTCAGAAATCCAAACAATTCAAAGTGGCTTCATTTGCATTCTTCCTCTTAAGTGACCGATTTGCTTGAAGGTGTTTTACAGTCAGTAAATCATTCCTCTGCAGCTTCCTGAGATCTTTAACAAACATGTTTCTATATATAATTAGTTTGACGATTCTGTGTTGATTAGCTTTACCATCTTTGTTGGATTCTTGCTTATATTAAGTGGATGGCTTTAATTTTGAACTAAAGAGTGTATTTCTCCGCTGTCAGATCAATAAAGTCAATCAATCAATCAATCGCTCTAAGTTTTTATTGCATTTTTAAATGAATCAAACAGTCCAACTTTGGAGCAATAAAAGCACGGAGCAGCAGAAACAGAACAAACGTTTGCAGAACTGCTAAGTCACAGAGGAACAGATTTAACCTTTGATTGACAGGCATCCTGTCCTTTCAGCCAATCAGACGCGACTATGAAAGCATACAGGAAGTTACGCACCTGCATGGAGGAGGACTTTAGTTATTCAGGTAAACATGTTTGCAGAAATGATTCCTGTTTAAACTAAGTAAAGGATAATTGGAATGATAATCAGAAAAATACAGGAGATAAATTCAGCTACGGTTAGCTTCTATAGAACTACATCCACACTGATCTTTGCTGCATCACACATCTAACAAAGTTCTGCCTCCTTTCAGACGATTGTGACCAGAAGGTCAGAACCAACAACAAACGTTTGGTTTGAAGCTCGTTATTCCTCCCGGAGGAAGATCTCTCCCTCCGACTGCTCCTTCCAGCTCAGCTTCACGTCTCCTTCCACTCCACTGTCCTTCAGCTTCTGTTCAAACTGGGAGAGAAAAACAGAAACCAGCTGAATCCCTCCAGCAGCGGCTAAAGGCTCAGCATCACACTGCAGGTTCTTACATCACACTTTGGGTCTTAATGACTGAAATCTTTCGTTTTCTAAATAAGGGAAGATTGAAAACTCATTCAGGATTGTCTGAGGCAACTACCAAGCACAGTAATGGCAGCATGGTGCTATGGACCTGTAAAAGGGCGCCTCATTCCTAAAGTTTAACCTTGGAGATATTTGGGTGTTCAGCAAAGACTCTCCTTCCTTCAGCGTCCTTCCAAACCTCTAAATCCAGCTTCTTTGTATCTGAAGCTGAGACTCCTAATGCAAGCGTCACTCAGAGGGAGCGACCAAAGCTGAAGGATTCCTACCTTCTTCAGCAGGTCTTCCAGCACAGCAGCGTCCTTCAGGTCCAGGGAGGAGCTCTTCACCAGCTTCACCTTCACCAGCTGCTTAAAAACCGGACCTTTAAGGAACAGAACCGGGTCACAAGTTACTTGATTTGATCCTGGATTCACTTTTCATGGTTTAGGGAATTTAACTGGAGAGAAGCTGTGTGTTAAAGGAAAAATCGCTCACATTCAGAATCCAAACTTAAAGTTCTTTAATTATGAAATTAGCTCCCTTCTAGTCTCCTCTGTTCACACCTGCTCCCAATCTGCTGATTAGTCTGGTCTTTGCTTCTCTCTCCCTATGCGCCTCCTGCTCAGAAACTGTTTCTGGTTTGTCGCCGTTTCTTTGCCGCTTGTTGAGAGTATTCCTGTTTTTCAGTATATGTTCATTTGGTGGATTATTGTTGTGGATTTTGCTTCTGTTACCCTTTTTGTTATTCGATCTGCAAGTAACCACCTTCAGCTTCAGTGTCTGCATTTGGGTCCTGTCAAACCTCCACCCAACCTGAGTGTACAAACCAGCAACAGTTTCTGAGCAGGAGGTAGATAGGGAGAGAGAAACAAAGAACAGGCTAATCAGCAGATTGGGAGCAGGTGTGAACAGAGGAGACTAGAAGGGAGCTAGGGAAAAGGGGGGCAAACAAGAAATACCTAAGAACTCAAATACAATCAAAAATAACTAGAATAACCCAAAAATTTAATAAAACCAATGAAAACTCAAAGATAAAACTCAAACAGAACCAAAACCATGACAGTTTTTATTTCATTTAAATTCCTTTGAAATTGTTCATGATTGGTGTGTATAATAAAAACTTTTGTAAGTTTATTTTTTTGTGAGTAAAATATCTCAGAAGAGAACATTATTTTAAAGTAGACTGCTTTTCATTTTAGTGACATAAGCTCAAGCAGACAGTGAAAATGCAAATCATCAGTGATTAGCAAAATGAAAGGTGTTAGTCATTTTTATTCAAAAATAATAGTTTTTCCAAGGTTTTTGGTTTTAAACTGGTTGGAAGTTATATGTTCAACCGACCTTTGGTTAAACCAGCCAATCTAGTTTGACTGTTTTTCCCCAGTTTTACCCAGTGGATCAAAACAAATTAGTTACATTGGCAAATTGCACTATTCAGACAGACCAACTATTCCCTCTAACGACCCCCCTTTCAGAGGCATAGACAGGTATGGGGCATTGCAGGCTAACAAAGAAGCCAAACGACCCCCATTCCAAAGGGGGGGACCCGTTCATCCGTTTCTATTTGCATGTTTTCTAAACTAAAACCAGGCTTTGTTGGGCTGCTGGATAAAACCTGGAACTAAACGCTATTTCTGACATTTTGAATTGAAAAATCTTCCTGGATGGAAGAGAAACGTCTTCAAACTTGGAAACAAAGTCCAGAGGATTGATTTTAACTTTTTGTGGAAGTAGCAATAACTTCTTCAATGTCAATCCAGCAGAATATAAACACTCCTACATTTTTTGGCATTAAAGAAAAAATGACTGGACAAGAAGTTGCTCATAAATTACTTATTTAAGGCTTCATTAATGCTTCAATTCTTTACATCTTTTTAGAACAACTAAGAGGTGATTCTAACCAATTAGCTGATGAATTTAGTGGTGAAGAAGTGACCTTATTTAGTCAAATGGAAACTGTTAATAGAAAAATAATCAGGATCATTTAAAGAAAAAGCTGGAAAGCAGTTAAATCATGGCTCACCTTCATAGCAAAAAAAAGGCATGGAAGAGCTACAAGGCCAGTCCTGCCATCTTCCTCCATCATCCAACGCAGCAGCTGCACAGTTTTCCTCTGGTCCTGCAGGTTCTGATGAAGCCCAGTGATTAAATGAGAAGCTGCTTCCATCCACCCACGTCCAGGAGTTCCTGTAGAGACCGATCCAGGCTTGATCCTCTCCCACTGACTGCAGCAGCTCCTTTATCTGCTCCAGCTCTGAGGTGGATCTGACGCTGGCCAGGTCCGTGTGATGCTCTCTGCAGAGGCTCTGAGCTCCAGCCCAGCTCATAGTTTGGTTGATGAAGATAAATGAAGCATTGCGCCCTGAAATTATACAGCAGATTAAGTCAGTGTTATGCGTAAACTTTGACCTTTAACCTCCAAACACTCTCTGATCTTTCGCTCTTTTCTGCCAACCAGCTCCGGTTTATACGGAGCTGAACTGAACTCCACATTTAGCTCTCCTGTAATGGCAGCGCATGAAGAGAAGCAACAGATGAATAAAGAAGCGACATTTTAATGAAAATACCGCATGCTTCTAAGAAAAGGAAAATGGAAGCACAAACCACCAAAGGGAGATCTTCGAGGTCTGCCTAAATGACTTTTACTAACATTACCAGGCGGTCAGTGTTATGACAAGTGTTACCACTAGGAGTCACTGTCGTGTTAGCGTTGTTAGGTGGCAGCTAGATAAGAACAGAAGAAGAACCTGTACGGCTAGGATAGCCGAAAGTAAGGTTGAAGTGTTAAAAATAAAAGTACAGTTAGACAATTACAAGACTCCTCCATTATTAAAGAACACGACATGGTACCAGGAGTAAACTGAGAAGCCGACATGGATTTGAAACCACCAGAGATCCTGAAGCTGACGGGCAACGTCGACGAAAACTGGCGTACATTCAAGCAACGCTTCAGCTTGTATGTTACGGCCATGGGGCTGGATACAAAGCCGGATTCGAGAAAGGTAGCGCTTTTGCTAACCCTTGCAGGGCCACAGGCCATTGAAGTATATAATACGTTCATGTTTGAGACGGCAGAGGATGAGGAAAAGATGGACGTTGTGCTTGCTAAGTTTGATGCTCACTGCACTCCGAAGAAAAATGAGACATATGAAAGATAGATGTTTAGGTCTCGTATGCAGCTGCAAAATGAGCCATTTGACAGTTTTTTGACAGCCCTGCATCTGAAATCGCAGTCGTGTAATTTTGAGACACTGAAGGACTCCATGGTCAGAGACCAGATTGTTTTTGGCGTTGAAGACAAAAAGCTAAGGGAGAGACTTCTCCGCAAGTCCGAGCTGTCGCTAGACATGGCTATAAACATATGCCAAGCGAGCGAATTATCCCAAAAACACATGAAAACATTCAGTGAGATGCCAAGTGTGACAAAAAGGCAAACATGTGAACGTAGTGGATGACACAGATCTAAGTGACACTTTCTTTGTTGGGCTCGTTAACTTTGAAAATGAAGGGGAAAAAGTTAACAGCATCACAAATGATGACAAATGGATCACTCCTCTGCTGATTAATGGGACTGTGGTGACTATGAGACTGGACACTGGTGCTAAAGCAAATCTCATTAGCATGTCTGATGTACGGGAAATGCAGGTAAAACCAAAGATACAAAGAAAGAGTTCAGCACTTAAAGATTATAATGGACAACCCATAGAGTGTTTGGGTACATGTAAACTCAATATTAATGTTAAAGGTAAAGTGTACACGGTACATTTTTCTGTTGTGAGTGATAAATGTGAATCATTGTTGGGTGATAGGAGCTGTGAAGAGCTTGGGCTAGTGAAAAGAGTGTACTGTATTGAAACAGCCTCAAAATATGACACTAATGATATTGTGCAAAGCTTTTCTAATGTGTTTAAAGGATTTGGGACACTGCCCTTTACCTACAAAATCCAACTAAAGGAAGGCGCCCAACCAGTTGTGCATGCACCATGGAGGGTCCCAGCTCCACTGCGTGAAGCCCATAAACAAGAACTTGACAGGATGACCAATCTGGGGGTGATCAAAAAGGTCCAGGAGCCTACAGATTGGGTCAACTCCATGGTGGTCACAAAGAAAAAGAATGGAGAGTTAAGAACATGCATGGATCCGAAAGATCTAAATGAGAACATTAAACGTGAGTACTATCAAATACCAACACAAGAGGAAATCATCAGTGATATTGCAGGAGCGAATTATTTCACAAAACTTGATGCCTAACAAGGCTTTTGGCAGTTGAGACTAGATGAGAGCAGCACTAAGTACTGTACCTTTAATACACCTTTTGGGAGGTATTGTTTTCTTAGACTACCATTTGGGATCAAATCTGCACCAGAAATACTCCACAGGGCTATGGAACAGATCATAGAAGGCTTAGAGGGAGTCAGAGTTTACATTGACGACATCATAGTATGGGGCTCAACCCTCGAAGAGCACAACCAGAGACTGTTCAAAGTGATGGAGTGCTTACAAAAGTATGGACTGAAACTCAATAGAGCTAAGTGCGAGTTTGCAGTACAAGAGATCCTGTTCCTCGGAGACAAACTCACAGCTCAAGGTGTCCAACCGGACCAAGACAAGATAAAGGCGATACTGAACATGCCAAGTCCAACAGACAAAACAGGTGTGTTACGCATAATGAGAATGGTCAATTTCATAGGTAAATTTATTCCCAACCTCACAGCTAAGACGTCCTGCATTCGAGAGCTCTTACAAAATGACTGTGATTTTGCATGGACCACAAAACACGAACAAGAGTGGCAAAGACTAAAGCGGGCTCTCACCATAGCGCCAGCTTTAGCTTACTATGACCACAACAAAAAACTGAAAGTGTCCACTGATGCATCAAAAAACGGCATTGGAGCAGTGCTTCTACAAGCTGAGGGGCAGTACTGGACACCGGTGGCGTATGCGTCGAGGGCAATGAACAAGTCTGAGTGCAAGTATGCCCAGATTGAAAAGGAGTGTTTAGGTGTAGCCTATGGGTTGGAACGGTTTCACAGTTACATCTATGGACTGCCATCCTTTACTGTGGAAACTGACCACCGGCCACTAGTATCTATAATAAAATGAAATGTCGCCGAGGATCCAGCGCTTGATGATGAAAATGCAAAAATACGACTTTGAGCTGGTCTATACACCGGGAAAACACTTGGTGCTCGCAGATGCCTTGTCCAGAGCACCTGTTGAAGGCTCAGTTAGCGCAACAGACGAGGACATTGAAAGTCACATAAAAATAGTGGTGACTGCTCTACCAGTGTCTGATACAAAATCAAGACAAATAGCAGAGGCAACAACACAGGATACAGAACTGCAATGTGTCATTCAGAACATGGATGATGGATGGGTTGCAGGCTCGTGCCCTCAGTACTATCATGTGAGATCTCAGTTTTGTTGATGGACTGTTACTAAAGAAAGGACGGATAATCATCCCAGAAGCTCTGAGGCCTGATCTTCTAAAGAGGATACACGAAGGACATCTTGGGATTGAAAAATGCAAAAGGAGAGCAAGAGAGTCTGTGTACTGGCCAGGACTAAACAAAGACATCGAGACACTAGTTAGCAAATGTGAAACATGCCAAAAACATAGGAGTAAACAAAGCAAAGAACCAATGGTGATACCAGAAATGCCCACATCCCCATGGCAGAAAGTAGGGATGGACTTATTTCACCTCAAGGGCAAAGACTATCTTGTGGTAATAGACTACTTTTCCAACTTTCCAGAAATGGCACTACTCACAAATACATCCTCAGCATGTGTGATCACGCATACTAAATCCATATTTGCCAGGCATGGCATTCCACACATGGTAGTGAGCGATAATGGGCCATGTTTCAGCAGTAGAGAATGGCAAAGGTTTGCAACGCAGTACGAATTTCGTCACGTCACAGCAAGTCCACACTATGCACAATCAAATGGTCCGGCTGAAAAAGGTATGCATATCCTAAAGCAACTGGTGAAGAAAGCAGCTGACAGCAACTCTGATCCATATTTGGCACTACTTAGTTATCGGGCCTCTCCACTTCAGCACTGTCACCTGCAGAACTACTGATGAATCGAAAGCTGCGTACAACACTTCCCAGCTATTCCAATCATACCACACAAATGAAGCACAGGAAGCTTAACAACAAGCTCAAAGAGCAAAAAATGACGCAAAAGAGATTCTATGATGTGTCGGCCAAACCACTCTCTCCCCTGACAAACAACGACACAGTTAGGATTCAGGATGCGGATGGTTGGCATGTAAAAGGAACTGTGGTGAATGAAACAGCCCAAAGGTCCTTCACAGTGAGAACAGAGGATGGACAGGTGCTGAGGCGCAATCGCCTAGTCTCCTGAAGACTCCACACATAACCAGTGAGTCCACCAATGCTACTTCAGAACCACCGGGAATAACTGAAACTGCACCTCTAATGAACTGTAATGCAAATATACCACCGGGCAAACAGGATTTGAGAAGGTCAAAATGTGAAATAAAGAAACCCGACAGACTGGAGATGTAAAACAAATGTTCAATGTAATCTATGTTTTGAGTGCATGGTTGCTCAGAGTTTGTGTTAATGTTACTTAAGAGCAAAAGTACTGTCATTTCGCTGTACAGTGTTTATTGTTCAATCACCTTAAAGAAAGAGGGATGTTATGATAAGTGTTACCACTAGGAGTCACTGTCGTGTTAGTATTGTTAGGTGGCAGCTAGATAAGAACAGAAGAAGAACCTGTACGGCTAGGATAGCCGAAAGTAAGGTTGAAGTGTTAAAAATAAAAGTACACTAAGACAATTGCAAGACTCCTCCATTATTAAAGACACAAACAGGACAGTCAGTTCATCCTAAATGTTACAAAACAAGCCACAGAACCGTAGTTTTAACCCAACTGGTCACAGCAGCTGGAGAGATAAAAAGAAAAGAGAAACAAAAACCCCTTTTCCACCACCGTGCACAGAGCGGTCCGAGCACGGTAACCGAGATAACTGTTGAGTGTAAACGGTACGCAAACTAAACTGGACCGCGCCAGACACAACCGAACCGCACTAACTAGCACCAGTTCATCAGTAGGGCTCTGCACGGTTCAGCGGTGGCTCGGTTCTCTGATAACAAAGAGTGCATGATCAGACCGCATCCTCTCCTTACAGTCAGCCTCCAGTAGTTGATGCTTCTGCTGCTCCTGTGTTCGATGCCAGAGAGCAGCTTTGCTATATTAGCTGTGATCAGCGGGTAGAAAGTAGTTAGAATCTATGTTGAAGTGAGAAAGTCCTCCTGAAAACATGGTCTGTGCAGTCAGTTCATCCAGATTACCATCCTGCCTTCAAAGATTATTTCTCTGTGGGAGCCGCTCAGACCCCCACATACCGGCGCTGCGCTGTCACTGGGAATCCCCATATATCCCCAAAACCCCCCAAATATCTGGCCTCTGCACAAGAGGAGCAGATGGTTGGTCCTCATTGTCTTTTTTGGACTGCCCTCTGTCACCGGTCCTGTTCAGAACTTTTATGGACAGGATTTCTAGGTGTAGGACGGGTTCTGGTTTGGGGACCAGCAGATCTGTACAAATCAGTAACCATCAAATCAGTGCAGCACTTTACTGCAGATAAAAGCTGTTTATAAAGCGCTTTGTAAATAAAATTCACACTGAATGGAGTGAGGAAGACGTCCCATAGAAATTTTTAGCATATTTCTACTGCATGTGGATCCAGTGGAGGAAATGCGATCTGAGTGGGAACCCTGGACCTTAGGAGGATCACTTTCACTAAATATTCATCCTAAATGAACAGTTAGTCTAACTTCCCCTCTAGGTGTTTGATCATCCATCCTCACCTTCAACATCAGAGCAGACTGTTTTCATGGAAATCTCACAGGAAACATCGATCCACTCTCCAGTCGCCCACATCGCTCCACAGGGCTCATTGCCTTCCATGTTGTTTGGTTCGCCATGGAGCCAGTTCCTGAACTCAGCCTCACCGCCTTGGTAGAAGTTTGGGTCAGAGTAGGACCACCTCCAGCTGTTCACGTCATCGTAGAGACCGATCCAGGCTACCTGCAAGGAAGAGCTGATATCTGAGGCCCCGTCCACACGAAGTCAAACCCTGGCCTAAGTTCACTAATTTTTCACCAAACCAGCCTCTCATCCATACGAAGCCGGCGTTTCGGGGGTCTGTAAACGATCTTTTTTTTATTAAGCCTTCAGAGTGGGAAGATTTTGAAACGCCGTTTTCGCGTTTCCATCTTTAAGCTCTAACCGCATTTTTTTCTTACACGCATGCGTCATAGCGTCGCCTCTAAACACGCATGCGCGACACAGTATCACAACAACAATGGCGCCGTACTGTGTTGAATGGTTGCTGCTCATGCTACTCACCCTGCTGTCGGGCTTACAACAGAATCTTCTTCTTCTGGAATATCTCCAGGAAGAACAGAGCAATATAGACAACATAGTTCAGCACCTGAATTTGACTGAACCACCAAAATGGACCCGCAGGGCAACCATGTATAAATATTAGTGCGCATGCCCAACATTTCGTCGCCTATTTTTGCTTTGGCACCACAGCGCCACTTACAGGCCTGGCATACATTTTGCAGCGTTTTCATGCATTCGTGTGGACGATCACATTTATTTTACGTGTCCGTCTTTACGACAAACCTTCTGGAAAATATCGTAAGCATTTCGTGTTCGTTTTGACTTTGTGTGGACGGGGCCTGAGTCCCAATAAACTCACCTCTAATTAGTGTTACCTGAACTCTGAAACAACAGGAAACTTTAACATTTTTAATGTGACATTTAAGCAGTGGCGGCTGGCCAATAGAGGGTGCTACGGCCAAGGGTGTAACTTTGCGATAAAAGTTGTTGGGGAGTTCTAAGGGTGGCTAGGACTGA
This sequence comes from Cyprinodon tularosa, assembly GCF_016077235.1. NCBI lineage: Eukaryota > Metazoa > Chordata > Actinopteri > Cyprinodontiformes > Cyprinodontidae > Cyprinodon > Cyprinodon tularosa. The sequence continues at coordinate 178,121 of NW_024039127.1, read as the reverse complement.
ATTAAAGCACTTGACATTTAACAGAAACAAATTGCACATTTATAAGATAATAAATATATAAATTTATTGTATCATTCATCTATCCTTTGAAATCTTCCATGAGGAGGCCTTTTTTTTTCTTAGGTTTTTACTGCACTAGTGGCTCATTATTGGAAAGTACACTGACAGGAAAGGGGAATTAGACAGGGGGGGAGTGTGGCAAAGGACCACAGGTCGCGGACTAGGGCCGCTCTGCATGGATCATGCACGGTAACCACTGCGCGGCCATTTTAACGTCTCATTCCATCGCTAAAGCCAATTAACCCAATTGAGGAATCATTTGCACAAGCTTTATGTAGCATACTTTAATGTATATTACAATCTCATGTTTTCTGCAAATGTACATTTAAGACTTCCACCATGTTGTTCAGAGTTGTCACGTCCTCCAAGCTGGTGATCACTGCCAGGTCCAGGTACTTTTCTCTGCAGTGACTCTGAGCTTCTTTCCAGGTCTTTGGTTCGTTGACATAATGAAAGTGACGTTTAGGGAAACCAGATGCCGTACACAGCACTGCAACACAAACAGACAGATCTAAAACTAACAGCGTTTTATGGTGGTTCGGTTCAACTGAATTATTGTTATTTGTTGAATCCTGAAAATGAAACTAACTACATATTAATATTCAGTTTTTCTATTATGTTGTAATACATAATAAGTACATTTGAATAAAGGAGATAAAACCTATAAAGTATCAGGGTTTGGTTTTAGTTTAAGGACCCAAATGTAGAGGCAGGGAGGCAGAGGTGAGTTCTTGTAGTTTTAATGGAGTGTTCACAGGTAGCAGAGGCAGGAATCTAAAATCCAACTTAAAAATGCAAGACAACCAAGAACCATGGAGACATCAGGGAATTATGCACTAGGACACACTGTAATGTGTCTAACAGACCCACTGAATTATTATTTATTTCTTTATACTCAAAACTACGACAAAAATCTCCTGACTAAATCAGGAAATTAAACAACGTGATTGGCTGCAAGGAGAGCGGAGACAGAGGACACAGCAGACAGTTTACTGCAGATAACCTTGGATCCGTTTCATAAAGCAGGGTTAACAAATTCAGACTCAAATACTCAACTCTAAATTAATCTAGCCTAAAGATGAAACTCTGAGTTTTTAGTTTCATAATAGCTGCTATGAATTAGTTCAATCAACTCTTAGTAGATCCACTCAGAGTTTAGCACATGCATAATAAGTATGAGCAGCCATTATCAGTGGAGCACCGCTTGGACGAGTCACCATGACAACAGGCAACAGGAAGTTCATATTTCACTCCACTGGAACTAGAGATATTGATGCAGAAATAAAAAGGAGAATGTGTTTAAAGACAGAGAAATAGGCTACAGTTGCAAAGGAGATGAAGATGGAGAAGATTGTTGCTCCAGTTAATGTGTAAGTTTATATAAAGTGGGCTATGGCAGGCCGTTTTATCATTTATTAACTTGGGGGACTCAGATTTCAGCTTTCAAAAACCTCCAATGCAGCGATAGAGTTGATTTCTTCCCGCTATCATCGCAGCTCCAACCCCTTTACAGGAGGACAGAAGACCTCACCTATTCAGCCAGGCCAACTATTCCCTCTAACAACCCCCCCTTTCAGAGACATAGACAGGTATGGGGCATTGCAGGCTAACAAAGAAGCCAAACCCCCATTCCAAAGGGGGGGACCCGTTTGTCCGTTTCTATTTGCATGTTTCCGAAGCAAAACTGTCTTGGTTTTCGTTCTGTTCAAGTTTTATCTCTGAGTTTTCTTTGGTCTTATTTCCATTCCTGTGTTCTAGTTATTTTTTATTTTATTTGAGTTCTTAGATACTTCTTGTTTGCCCTCTGCTGCCCTCTTGTGTCAGTCTCCTTTTCCCTAGCTCCCTTCTAGCCTCCTCTGTTCACACCTGCTCCCAATCTGCTAATTAGACTGTTTCTCTCTCCCATTTATTCTCCTCCTGTTCAGTCACTCTTTGCTGGTTTGTCATCATTTCTTTACCCCCTTGTTGTGAGCGTTCCTGGTTCTCAGTTTTTGTGGATTTTGTGAATTTTTGTTTTGGATTTTTGGTTCTGTTGAACTCTTGGTTAATTAAATCTTCAAGAAACCATTTCAGTCTGCATTTGGGTCCTGTCAAACCTCCACCCCCACTGTGATAAAAACCAGGCTTTGTTGGGCTGCTGTATAAAGCCTGGAACTCAACGCTATTTCTATTTTGAATTGAAAAATATTCCTGGATGGAAGAGAAACGTCTTCAATTCTGGAAACAAAGTCCAGAGGTTTTTATTTAAATTTTTTGGAATTCAATGTATACAGCTTTTTAACAGGGAATGAGCAGCTTCCAACAGTGAAATGAACATAACCATTTATAAAGTGCAGCAATGATCATAATGTAAACAGTGTAGGAGAATAGGAAACCAGTTTAAAGTCATGGTGCAGAAGGCATTTCTATGGAAAGGTTCAGTTCAAAATAAATAAATATGGTGCAAAATGCAATTGAACATTGAGTTATGATCTATTTAAAGGGGTTATGAAAAATCCAGCCATGTTGGTAGAGCAAATAGATGATGTTTACAGTGTGCAGTGGTGTCAAAAGTTCACACATTAGTTACTTCAGTAGAAGTATAGATCCTGCAGTTTAAAAACACTCTGGTAAAAGTTGATGTGTCAACTTGACCTTTTTACTCAAGTAAAAGTGAAAAAGTATGCGCTCCAAAAACTACTAGTTGATCAGTGTGATGGCGGTGGGGAAGAAGCTGCTGCAGAACCTGCTGGTCCTGCATTGAATGCTGTGAGGGCAGCAGGGAGAACAGTCCATGGTGGGAAACTTGGTTTCCCTGATTACAGGTTTAGAATACTTAGAACATTTTCAGTAAACCTGCTGCTTCAAACGATGTCTGGAGGATGAGAAGCAAACCCCCACACTACCTTCATGACCCCCCACAGGGTCGTCACCCTGACTTTGAAGACGTCTCCGACGTAGATGAAGATCCCCAGATTAATGAGTAACCATTAAGTTCAATGGAGCTGCAGACAGTTTTACCTTTGAACCCTTTGGTTCCTCGTTTAACCTCGAAAGAAATGATCAACCAATCAGCCAAGGTATCAGGAGGAGAACTGCCGTCTCCCCGGTCTGTCAGGAAAAATGAGCCAAATTTCCAGGAAAGGATTAAGAGCAGTTTGTTAAATAAAACCCAAAAGGCTGTTTTATTTACAGACTGCAGGTAATCAGCTCAACCAATGTCACCTGAAGGAGCTTTTCAATGCAGCCGGTTTTAAACCTACTTAAAGCTCATTTCCTTCTTTTTGAATTATTCAGATATGATGTCATATCTTCCAGTTTGAACAAAGTTACAAATGAATGGATCAAAGTTGAGTTTATCAATCTGATGTTTGGAAGGTTTAAAGGTTTCCTATGATGAAGAAACTGACTTCCTCATATAGAGACATGAAAGATGTGGAATAATTCGGATATTTAGGAAATCAAACAGGAAAATCTTTAGTTTAAAGGGAGGTTTTTAAGTCGGAATAAACTGCTTTGTTTTAGCCGAATGTTTTTTGGGGATGTTGTCAGGCGCGGATTTAGGAAATTTGGGGCCCTAGGCAAAGACAGGCAGGGGGCCCTCTGAAATAAGAAGACAAAAAATAAAACAGACCCATTCTACAGATAGATAAATGTTAATAGAATAGACATCCATTATCTGTTCTAGGTTGTGTCCCTCTCTTCTTGTCCCTTTTTCCTCTCTATTTATCAGCATTCTGATGGCATTTTAGCCGAAGGATTTTGATCAAAAACATAATTAATGTAAACAAATAAGGAATATTTGTATTAATTATACATGTAAACAGAGTTTTATGGGGCCCCCAGGAACTCGGGGCCCTAGGCAACTGTCTAGTATTGCCTAATGGTAAATCCCCCCTGGATGTTGTAAAACTTTGGACCATGAAAGAAAACTGCAAACAATCCCAACATGAAACCAGGAGGATATAAAACACTTACATGATGCAGCGGAGATGAACTGGAGAATTCCCATCATGCCTCAGTTTTTGTCTCTTCAGACTCTGGATTTGCAGCCGTTTCAGTGCATTTATATCACTGCTGTCACGGACTTGCAAAAGAGGAATGCAAACTATCCGTAATCTGGGATGTAAAACCCCTTCCACGTAGGAATCTTTGAAGTAGTCAAACCACTTTTATTTACATCTGATTTACAAGATGCTCAGTCAGAAAAACATCCTCATGGAACCAGGGATAGGGTTTAAGAAAACAAACATGTAACAATGTTAAAAACAGCTTTATTAGAGATGTTCATCCACCTTTAGGCAGAATTATTAGGAGCTGATGATTTTATTCCTACTTTAGATCAAACATGTAAAGTCGTTCATGTAGTTTCCTGTTTGCAGGTTTTCTTCTGTGTTTTAAATCTAACGAGCTTCTAAAATATGCAGTAAAACTAAATATCTGAACGTTTAAGAAACCCTCTGTAATGAACAAACAGCATTAATAAATAGAATAAGAGCATCAGGCTTTTAGCTAGGAATAGTTCATAGGGGTCCACCTTGGTGTATCACATCTTTAGGGGGTCCGAGGGGATCCTCACCTGGAAAATCTTCAAATTTAGACTCTCAAACACTATTTCCTGCTTTCTGTCTTTGTTCCTGGTTATGGGAAGTATGTGTGCTTGACTAGAGGTGGAAATTATATCATTTTCAGGTTCAATATTATGATTCATAGGTTAATTCAAACAATCAGAAAGTCTGATGCTACGCTCACACTGATATTTCAGCAGCAAAAAGCTCCTGCTGCTTCATCTCTGATGTTCGTCCACATTAAGGTCAGACGTCCAGTAAAGTGAGTCCAGATGCTTCTGCTGCTCCTGTGTTCGATGCCAGAGAGCAGCTTTGCTATATTAGCTGTGATCAGCGGGTAGAAAGTAGTTAGAATCTATGTTGAAGTGAGAAAGTCCTCCTGAAAACATGGTCTGTGCAGTCAGTTCATCCAGATTACCATCCTGCCTTCAAAGATTATTTCTCTGTGGGAGCCGCTCAGACCCCCACATACCGGCGCTGCGCTGTCACTGGGAATCCCCAGCAGCAGCTGCCTCAGGCCCGCTCGCCTCTTGGGGGTTTTCCCCTCCTGTTGGTGGCGGCTGGAAGTAGATGTTAGCGTTTTTCAGGTCTGTGCTACAAACTGCAGGCAGCAGGATAATAAAAGCCAACATATTCTGCCGGCAGGTTTCTACATTTGAAGTTAATTTAGGCGTTAATAAACTGTTTCAGAGGAGTGATCATAGCGCTCTGCATCAGCAGCGCTGCGTCTGACTCCCTGCCAGCTCCCAGATCAGCTTCTCTCATTGGTTGAATTTGAACTGCAGCATTTATTGCTTAAGAAAACATTTGAGCAAAGTTTGCAGGGGAAAATGAGGGCAAAGCAGTACATTCACAATGCTAGCTAAAAGCCTGATGAGCATTAAACTACAGATTAAGGTTAAAAATTCAGGTTTTCCTGCTTCAGATTATGCCTCTAAATTCAAAGATTAGACATTTGTTTCCATAACAACTTGGAAAGAAAAGATGATAATTACACCACAAACATGATAAATGACTGAGTGGTAAAACATCTAGAGACTAAAGAAGATAAAAGACTTTGGAGGAGACGCCTTTTCCTGCTTGCAGCTCATAATTCGTCCTTTTTGAAGATCTCTCCGCCAGATTGTTTCCTCCAGCTCAGCTTGACGTCTACTTCCACCCCAGAGTCCCTCAGCTTCTGTTTAAGCAGAAACACACAACAATTATAAATGCAAAAATGTGCAAGAAATAATTTTTTAAAACATGAATTAGTTGCACAGTTAATATTGAGTTTACAACAGAGACTTGAGCTCTTTTTTGTTTTAAAATTCAGTCATTTCACTTAGATAAACAAGAAAACTCCTTTTTAGATAAATACAGTAGTAGCCATTCAAAATTTCCCCACTTTCCTTGATGGGACCTTGGCTGGACCTTGGCTGGTCCTTGATGGGACCTTGGCTGGTCCTTGGCTGGTCCTTGGCTGGACCTTGGCTGGTCCTTGGCTGGTCCTTGGCTGGTCCTTGGCTGGTCCTTGGCTGGACCTTGGCTGGTCCTTGGCTGGTCCTTGGCTGGACCTTGGCTGGTCCTTGGCTGGTCCTTGGCTGGTCCTTGGCTGGTCCTTGGCTGGTCCTTGGCTGGTCCTTGGCTGGACCTTGGCTGGTCCTTGGCTGGTCCTTGGCTGGTCCTTGGTTGGTCCTTGGCTGGCCCTTGGTTGGTCCTTGGCTGGTCCTTGGCTGGACCTTGGCTGGTCCTTGGCTGGTCCTTGGCTGGTCCTTGGCTGGACCTTGGCTGGCCCTTGGCTGGCCCTTGGCTGGTCCTTGGCTGGACCTTGGCTGGCCCTTGGCTGGTCTTTGGCTGGTCCTTGGCTGGACCTTGGCTGGCCCTTGGCTGGTCTTTGGCTGGACCTTGGCTGGTCCTTGGTTGGTCCTTGGCTGGCCCTTGGCTGGTCCTTGGCTGGACCTTGGCTGGACCTTGGCTGGACCTTGGCTGGTCTTTGGCTGGTCCTTGGCTGGACCTTGGCTGGCCCTTGGCTGGTCTTTGGCTGGTCCTTGGCTGGACCTTGGCTGGACCTTGGCTGGTCTTTGGCTGGTCCTTGGCTGGTCCTTGGCTGGTCCTTGGCTGGACCTTGGCTGGTCTTTGGCTGGCCCTTGGCTGGTCCTTGGCTGGTCTTTGGCTGGCCCTTGGCTGGACCTTGGCTGGACCTTAGCTGGTCTTTGGCTGGCCCTTGGCTGGTCCTTGGCTGGTCTTTGGCTGGTCCTTGGCTGGACCTTGGCTGGCCCTTGGCTGGTCTTTGGCTGGTCCTTGGCTGGACCTTGGCTGGCCCTTGGCTGGTCCTTGGCTGGACCTTGGCTGGTCTTTGGCTGGTCCTTGGCTGGACCTTGGCTGGCCCTTGGCTGGTCCTTAGCTGGACCTTGGCTGGCCCTTGGCTGGTCTTTGGCTGGTCCTTGGCTGGCCCTTGGCTGGTCCTTGGCTGGTCTTTGGCTGGTCCTTGGCTGGCCCTTGGCTGGTCCTTGGCTGGTCTTTGGCTGGTCCTTGGCTGGACCTTGGCTGGACCTTGGCTGGTCTTTGGCTGGTCCTTGGCTGGACCTTGGCTGGCCCTTGGCTGGTCTTTGGCTGGTCCTTGGCTGGACCTTGGCTGGACCTTGGCTGGTCTTTGGCTGGTCCTTGGCTGGTCCTTGGCTGGTCTTTGGCTGGCCCTTGGCTGGTCCTTGGCTGGTCTTTGGCTGGCCCTTGGCTGGACCTTGGCTGGACCTTGGCTGGTCTTTGGCTGGCCCTTGGCTGGTCCTTGGCTGGTCTTTGGCTGGTCCTTGGCTGGACCTTGGCTGGCCCTTGGCTGGTCTTTGGCTGGTCCTTGGCTGGACCTTGGCTGGCCCTTGGCTGGTCCTTGGCTGGACCTTGGCTGGTCCTTGCCTGGACCTTGGCTGGCCCTTGGCTGGTCCTTGGCTGGTCTTTGGCTGGTCCTTGGCTGGTCCTTGGCTGGACCTTGGCTGGTCTTTGGCTGGTCCTTGGCTGGACCTTGGCTGGCCCTTGGCTGGTCCTTGGCTGGTTTTTGGCTGGTCCTTGGCTGGACCTTGGCTGGCCCTTGGCTGGTCTTTGGCTGGTCCTTGGCTGGACCTTGGCTGGCCCTTGGCTGGTCCTTGGCTGGACCTTGGCTGGTCTTTGGCTGGTCCTTGGCTGGACCTTGGCTGGTCTTTGGCTGGTCCTTGGCTGGCCCTTGGCTGGCCCTTGGCTGGTCCTTGGCTGGTCCTTGGCTGGTCCTTGGCTGGTCCTTGGCTGGACCTTGGCTGGACCTTGGCTGGCCCTTGGCTGGTCCTTGGCTTGGTTCTGTTGTTTTTCTTTAAGTTTTCAGTTTCAAGTTTAGCTAGGTTTTTCATTTTTTTTCTAGCTTTATTGGTTTGTCTGGATTCATTTAAGTTGCTTAGGTTTTTCTGTCTGTCCTCTGCTGCCCCCTTGTGTTCTTTTCCCTTGGCTTCCTCGTCAGCTCTAATCACACCTGTTCCCTATCCGCTCATTAGCTCTACCTTTGTTCAGTCAGCCATAAATACACTCCCTCTGCAGTCCCTCTTTGCTGTTTCCTCGTCTTACCTTTTCTCATCCTGGCTCCTTGATGGTTTTCCCCTGATGTCTCCATGGTTCTGGTTTGTGTTTGATTTTTATGTCGGATTTTTGGGATTCCTGTTTTTATTTACCATTTCAAAGTTGGACTTTTGGGTCCAAACAAAAACCTCAAAACCAAATCTTGACAGGAAAGGGCCATTTTGAAAGGCTGCTACTGTAACTGAAAGCATGAAGGCATCATGACCAAAATGTTTCCAGGCTCCTAGTTAAACGGCCTTCCTGGCTGTCGTTGAAGGAAGCTTTAGAGGAAACTACCTGTAAGTCAGTTAAGTGGATGTTAAACTAACAGGCGTTACCTTCATCAGCAGGTCTTCCAGCACAGCAGCGTCCTTCAGGTCCAGGGAGGAGCTCTTCACCAGCTTCAGCTTCACCAGCTTCACCTTCACCAGCTGCTTAGAAAGTCCATCTTTGGGGAAGGAAATGGAGACAGACGTTAGAGCAGTGTGGGGCTGAGTTACAAGCTTCATTTCTGGGGATGAGAAAAGCAGATTTTGTCCATTTCAAATAAATCTCAGTTAGTCTTGGGTCAGATGGGTCAGTGAATCGATTCAGTAACATCTTGGCTTAGTTCAGTGGCAGCTGGTCAACCGATGGCGCTAAAAACAAATAAAAATGAAATTATAAAATTAAAATACTTTGAAATATATTAACATATTTTTAGATGTGCAAGATAAATATCTAATCTTTAATAATGTGTAAAGCTGTTTCATTCACCGATCGGTGACGTATTTCCACCGTGGGGCGCAAAGATCTTTGCCTATAGACTCTGGGTGTGTTTGATTTCAGAGGCTGTGTCCTTCCAGGACCTGGTCTACCTGGACTGGGTCCTTCAAGGTCCATGAAAATAAGGCCAGAAGAGTTTTGGCTGTGGATTCAACGGCTTCCACCGCCCGTACGCTGTGTCGCCTAGCAACAGTGACACTTGACAGGCAAAGTACACAGAAGCAGCAGACAGAGGCTGTTTCTCAATTCACTAGAACTAGAGTACGGACTGGTGTTCTCGCCAAGTCCGTTCTTGACTAGAACCCAGGAAAGTCTGGACTCGTAGAGAACGGGAGAACGCAGAATAAGTCTGGGTCAATTAGAACAGCAGCGTACTGATGACATCACCACATTCAAAGCTCGTCTGGAGCTGCATTTCACCTCCTGTTATTAATAGTCTCTGGATAATAATACATTCTGACTTTCTTTCACGGGGGAATAATAATAAACACAGTCAGATAAACACAAACCAAATGAACATTTTGCCAAATAAAACAAAAATATCGCCATCAGAGCCAGCGGTCCTTTTACACACGGCTATGCAGAGAGAGCGCCACTGCAGACGGACTAACGTTAGCCCCGGCCGCTGCAGACGGGCTAACGTTGAGTCCTGGCCACTGCAGACGGACTAACGTTAGCCCCGGCCGCTGCAGACGGGCTAACGTTAAGCCCCGGCCGCTGCAGACGGACTAACGTTAAGCCCCGGCCGCTGCAGACGGGCTAACGTTAAGCCCCGGCCGCTGCAGACGGACTAACGTTAAGCCCCGGCCGCTGCAGACGGACTAACGTTAAGCCCCGGCTGCTGCAGACGGACTAACGTTAAGCCCCGGCTGCTGCAGACGGACTAACGTTAAGCCCCGGTCGCTGCAGACGGACTAACGTTAAGCCCCGGCCGCTGCAGACGGACCAACGTTAAGCCCCGGCCGCTGCAGACGGGCTAACGTTAAGTCCTGGCCGCTGCAGACGGACTAACGTTAGCCCTGGCCGCTGCAGACGGACTAACGTTAAGCCCCGGCCGCTGCAGACGGACCAACGTTAAGCCCCGTCCGCTGCAGACGGACTAACGTTAGCCCCGGCCGCTGCAGACGGACTAACGTTAAGCCCCGGCCGCTGCAGACGGGCTAACGTTAAGTCCTGGCCGCTGCAGACGGACTAACGTTAGCCCTGGCCGCTGCAGACGGACTAACGTTAGCCCCGGCCGCTGCAGACGGACTAACGTTAAGCCCCGGCCTCTGCAGACGGGCTAACGTTAAGTCCTGGCCGCTGCAGACGGACTAACGTTAGCCCTGGCCGCTGCAGACGGACTAACGTTAAGCCCCGGCTGCTGCAGACGGACTAACGTTAAGTCCTGGCCGCTGCAGACGGACTAACGTTAGCCCTGGCCGCTGCAGACGGACTAACGTTAAGCCCCGGCCGCTGCAGACGGGCTAACGTTAAGTCCTGGCCGCTGCAGACGGACCAACGTTAAGCCCCGTCCGCTGCAGACGGGCTAACGTTAAGTCCTGGCCGCTGCAGACGGACTAACGTTAAGTCCTTGCCGCTGCAGACGGACTAACGTTAGCCCCGGCCGCTGCAGACGGACTAACGTTAAGCCCCGGCCGCTGCAGACGGGCTAACGTTAAGTCCTGGCCGCTGCAGACGGACTAACGTTAGCCCTGGCCGCTGCAGACGGACTAACGTTAGCCCCGGCCGCTGCAGACGGACTAACGTTAAGCCCCGGCCTCTGCAGACGGGCTAACGTTAAGTCCTGGCCGCTGCAGACGGACTAACGTTAGCCCTGGCCGCTGCAGACGGACTAACGTTAAGCCCCGGCTGCTGCAGACGGGCTAACGTTAAGTCCTGGCCGCTGCAGACGGACTAACGTTAAGTCCTGGCCGCTGCAGACGGACTAACGTTAAGCCCCGGCTGCTGCAGACGGACTAACGTTAAGTCCTGGCCGCTGCAGACGGACTAACGTTAAGTCCTGGTTATCCTCCTACAGCAGTGTGTCGCAGTGAGCTTGATGCAGATATTTTTGATTGATGCTCAAATTTGAAGCGTGGTCTGCGCTTTACACTGTGGGTCTAGATACGGCCGAGGTGGTGAGGGAGTGGGGGTGAGTTTGTGCGACAACAGAGGGACATGAGGGCTAAAAAGAGCGGGGATCCAGGTGGCAAAAGGGTCCCAGCGTTCTGGCGCACCGCGCTCTTCTAGCGGGTCCATCTTCTCGAGTTGTTTTCAGCAATTTCGGTCATAAAAACAAAAGAAGCCGGCCTCCTGTCTGCGGCACTGTCTGAGGTCACCTACAATTCGGGAGAGGAGCAGCGGAGCGTCTGCGGAGGGGGCGGGGACGTCTTTTTGTTCACTGCGGCACCTATGCAGACGACTTAGTGCATGCTGGGACAGCTGTCAAATTCAAGAACGGACAGGTCTGCTCTGATGCATGCTGGGTAAAGAGGGAGGGAGGAGAACACGATCCGGGAGTTTCACAGAGATGAACGACTCTGACAAGTTTTGTTTTAAGCTTTTAAATATGTCATTTTCATCACTTATGTTACAAAGTCAAACTGTACGAATATAATAAAAAAGACCCAGAATCATTTGAACATAAAAAGGATAAAGAGCAGTTAAATTATGGCTCACCTCCATAGCAAAAAAAAGGAATAGCGGAGCTACAGTCCCAGTCCTCCCATTTTCCTCCATCATCCATTGCAGCAGCTACACAGTTATCCACTGGTCCATTAGGTTCTGATGAAGCCCAGTGATCATATGAGAAGCTGCTTCCATCCACCCACGTCCAGGAGTTCCTGTAGAGACCGATCCAGACTTGATTCTCTCCCTCTGACTGCAGCAGCTCCTTTATCTGCTCCAGCTCTGAGGTGGATCTGACGCTGGCCAGGTCTGTGTGATGCTCTCTGCAGAAGCTCTGAGCATCAGCCCACTTCTTGTTTTGGTCGATGAAGATAAATGAAGCATTGCGCCCTGAAATTATTCAGCAGATAGAGTCGTTCTTGTCCTTCAGTCCAGCTGAATTGAACTTCACATTTACAGGAGAAAGCAGCTCTGCCTAAACATTCGGCAACTTTCTGTTAACAATGGGAGCTTTACTGGAAGTTCAACAAACTTTTATGAAGTCGTAGAGAAAAGAATCAATTATGAAACTTAACCATTTTATTTACTTTGTTTGAATAGAGGGGTTCAGGGCTAAATGCTTGTTGTGTTTAGTTGTGATAGCACCAACATGTTGAGCATTAGATGGCAGAATAACAATAGGAAAAGTTTTTAAAAGAACCCAAACTTCTAAATAAAGGAGAAGGGGAAGCATGAAAGGGGATCCTGCAGGGATCCAACATATTTGGACTACAGGGAGCGTCTTCCATTAAAGGACATAACCTGTAAGGTTTATGATTGCTGATGAGTTGGTCAGAGACATGGGAACTGGGATGGTTTGGTTAACACCCCCCCCCCCCCCCCCCACCCCCCCAGTGTTGCCAACTCAGCGAAAATTTAGGGACTTTTCAGACCCCTCCAGCGACTCTTTTTCAAAAAAGCGACTAATTCTCCCAGCGCGATAGGAGACTCGTTTTGAGGAAACTACGGTAGTAGCTCTGTGGTTGCACAGAGGTGTCTGTTTCATAGAATAAAATCACCCGCCGACGGGTTATTAATCCGGAAAAGCCCAATCTGTGAGTTTATTGCCAACTTTATGCAGTTTCACGATGCCGTCTGCATGTCTGCAGTGGAGAGATTGCTTGAGTTATATTTGCCCCCTAGTAAACAGGGCAGGTTATTGTATAAATATTGTTGCTTTATACAGCGTTTCAGCTCATGCAGCTATTTTCATTCTACACATCACTGATCGTCTGATCGCTGCGCTGAAATCATTGCGGTGTTGGCGACACTGATGACGTAGAGCTAGTTACATTTAATTACAAATAGGATTCTCCCCCGCTGCTCTCAGGTATATATATATATATATACACCGGTATATATATATATACACATATGACTTCCTGGCTGTGTGTTTCCTGGACGGGGCCGCCTGTGGAGCTGGTTGACAGTTGCCTTTTGTATCTATGCTTCTTTTTCTATGTCTGCTTCTGTCTCCTTGAACCCCAGTGGGCCTCAGCAGATGGCCGCTCACACTGAGCCTGGTTCTGCTGGAGGTTTCTTCCTGTTCAAAGGGAGTTTTTCCTCTCCACTGTCGCTACAAGCATGCTTAGTGTGAGGGATTGCTGAAGAGTCAATGAGTCGATGCAATCAGCTGGTTTTCCTTGGATAGAAAACTTTGAATCAATCTTTGAAATGAATTATGGACCAAGTCAAACCAGTTATTTTACAGACGTATGATATCAACAGTGAAACCTACAGGCAAAGATTTTGGGTTCCTTCAGGTAGAGCCTGAAGGAACCTAAAAGGAGCTTTATTCAAGGTTGAAAGAGCTGTAGATCTGTAAAAATGTCTTTCCCATTTTTGAATACCTTTTGTCCTTATTTAAGTTTGGTCCCTCTCAGGGTACTTAATTCATGCAGTGTGGTCATGCTCAGGCATGGACTGGTAATCGGGCGTATCGGGCATTTGCCCGGTGGGCCGACGTGCTGTTTGGGCCGACATGTATATTAATAATATGTATTATTATTATTATTATTATTATTATTATTATTATTATTATTAGTATTATATTTCTGCCTCGTTTTATTTGCATAATGCATGAAGAAAACTAAAATCAGCAGAAACTGCGCGAGAAAAAGAAACGAGTTCTTCAAACGGATGCTGCGAAATGTGTCAAACTGACTGACATGTTCCCATCAGCAGGCTCTCCATCTGCTCCGGTGTCTGATGTGAAATATGATGGTGGTGGTGGTTGCAGTGGAGGCGACGGCGAACCGAGCAGTGAACATGATGTCAGTGCGGCTGCTGCAGTAGTAGAACCTGTGGTAAGCCGGATAGTTTTCAGAGCCTCAAACTACAGTATGTAACGCAGACCTCCCAAGACTCCCGGAAGGTCCGGGAGTCTCCCTGATATCAATAGTTGCCCGTGAGTCGGATAAATTATCCAGGATTTTAGACTGAGGTGGAGTTTTTTAATGCCAGTGAGAGCGAGCAGGCAGCACAATGATTCGTGCATCATGTGCTGATTAGAACTACTGTGATTGCACAGACAAGAGAGAGCGGGGGGTGGGGAGAAGGTTGCTGGTGAAACCTGTGCAGCGTTTCTGTCCAAAGCGATGCTCTGATCAACCAGCGTTCCAGGCGACTGGTTGATCAGAGAGCTGATTGGATCAGTCCCATAAGTTTCTCTGGTTCCTCTCTGGCAGTCACCTAGTTACCACTCAAAGCTGTGCATCCTGGGAAACGGCAGAGGGTCAATCCTCGGATAAAAAATTTAAATATCAGACAAATTTTACAGCTGGATATACTAAAATACACTATATTGCCAAAAGTATTTGCTCACCCATCCAAATTATTGGAATCAGGTGTTCCAATCACTTCCATGGCCACAGGTGTATAAATTCAAGCACCTAGGCATGCAGACTGTTTTTACAAACATTTGTGAAAGAATGGGTCGCTCTCAGGAGCTCAGTGAATTCCAGCGTGGAACTGTGATAGGATGCCACCTGTGCAACAAATCCAGTCGTGAAATTTCCTCGCTCCTAAATATTCCACAGTCAACTGTCAGCTGTATTATAAGAAAATGGAAGTGTTTGGGAACGACAGCAACTCAGCCACGAAGAGGTAGGCCACGTAAACTGACGGAGCGGGGTCAGCGGATGCTGACGCGCATAGTGCGAAGAGGTCGCCAACTTTCTGCAGAGTCAATCACTACAGACCTCCAAACTTCATGTGGCCTTCAGATTAGCTATAGAACAGTGCGCAGAGAGCTTCATGGAATGGGTTTCCATGGTCGAGCAGCTGCATCCAAGCCATACATCACCAAGTGCAATGCAAAGCGTCGGATGCGGTGGTGTAAAGCACGCCGCCACTGGACTCTAGAGCAGTGGAGACGCGTTCTCTGGAGTGACGAATCGCGCTTCTCCATCTGGCAATCTGATGGACGGGTCTGGGTTTGGCGGTTGCCAGGAGAACGGTACTTGTCTGACTGCATTGTGCCAAGTGTAAAGTTTGGTGGAGGGGGGATTATGGTGTGGGGTTGTTTTTCAGGAGCTGGGCTTGGCCCCTTAGTTCCAGTGAAAGGAACTCTGAATGCTTCAGCATACCAAGACATTTTGGACAATTCCATGCTCCCAACTTTGTGGGAACAGTTTGGAGCTGGCCCCTTCCTCTTCCAACATGACTGTGCACCAGTGCACAAAGCAAGGTCCATAAAGACATGGATGACAGAGTCTGGTGTGGATGAACTTGACTGGCCTGCACAGAGTCCTGACCTCAACCCGATAGAACACCTTTGGGATGAATTAGAGCGGAGACTGAGAGCCAGGCCTTCTCGTCCAACATCAGTGTGCGACCTCACAAATGCGCTTCTGGAAGAATGGTCAAAAATTCCCATAAACACACTCCTAAACCTTGTGGACAGCCTTCCCAGAAGAGTTGAAGCTGTTCTAGCTGCAAAGGGTGGACCGACGTCATATTGAACCCTATGGATTAGGAACGGGATGTCACTTAAGCTCATATGTGAGTCAAGGCAGGTGAGCAAATACTTTTGGCAATATAGTGTATATCCACGTCTAGTGAAGGGAAGGAACAGTGGCGGATCTAGACCAAATGTACCAGGGGGCCAGGAGGGGGCCAGCGTGTTTCCATGGGGGCCCAGAAAAGCAGGAAATAAAAAACAAGAGATTCAAATATATTAAGAGAGCTGCATGAAGAGAAATTTCTTTGCAATGAGGTTCAATAAAAATTCTATTTCTTATGAGGTCAATATACATTTAGAATTAAGGAATTTTACATATTTCTGACTTAATTCAGGTTAAAAGTACTGTTTTCTATAAATTTGAATTTGAACTAAAGAAAAACTGTTAAATTCATCTGTAAAAATTACAGCATTTTTTAAAATTTGTTGTGGAAAACACAACATTTAACAGATGAAAACTTGGATCCTATCTCAGTGCCACTGAAGCTATCACCTTATGGTTTTTGAATATAAATTAGTAAAACAGAATTTGTAAAGAAACAATGAAATAGATCCAAAGGACCCATCAGTAACCATGTCTGTTCCAGCCCAGATCATTATTAGAAGTATTATGTTTTTTAGTACAGGGGCCATAACAGGGCTCAGGACATGATCTACAGGGGCTCTAAAAAAAATGTGGGTGTCCAGTCTAGACCAAAATGCCATTTTCTGTCCCAGTCCACCCCTGGTCATGCTCAGAGGTAGAGGCTTTCCATGGAGTACTCTCTCTGCTCTGAACTCTATAGGGAATCCTAGAGATGTTAAGCAGATGGGGAAAGCCTTAGCTAACTGGGTCCAGACAGCATCATGATCGAAAAAAGAAAGTACACCATTACAATCACAAAAAAAAAAATTGCAGTAGTGAAGTGAGAAGTTTGTTTTCTTTCAAGAAACTCAGGGGAAAGATTAATCTTAAAGAAGAATAATAGTTATTTCTGGTGAATAACAGCCATCACACAGAGTGACACTAATAGAACAGGAGACCTGGAGGAAGAATAACAGAGGAAAAGATGAAGAGAACAAACTGCTTGGTTTGATCATCCATCCTCACCTTGAACATCAGAGCAGACCAGTTTCATGGATTCTTCACAGCGAACATCGAACCACTCTCCAGTCACCCTCATCCCTCCGCATGGCTCATCACCATTACCGTTGTTTGGTTCTCCAGACACCCAGTTCCTGAACTCAGCCTCACCATCTTGGTAGAAGTTTGGCTCAGAGTAGGACCACCTCCAGCTGTCCACGTCATCGTAGAGACCGATCCAGGCTCCCTGCAAGGAACAGCTGATATCTGAGTCCCAATAAACTCACCTCTATTCATTCTATTCAGTTTATTTCTATAGCTCCAATTCACATCATGTCATCTCAGGTCACTCCAGGATGGAGTCACAGCCAAACAGGAACAGACCAGATGAAGCTACTATGAGAAAAAGCAGAGAGAGCAGAACGTTAGAGATTGAACTAACAGATTCTGCAGAGTGGGAGAATAGAGATAGAATGAAGCAGAATGATGAAAAAGGGGTCCCTATGTCCTCCAGCAGTCTAAGCCTATAGCAGCACACATGCAGAAAATAGCTCAGGATATGTCGTATTTTGGATGAGTTCTAAGAAAGTCCTCAGTGGGACAAAGCTGGAGCCAAGGATAAATATCTGGACTGAAATACTCCCCCACCGGATCGGGCTGTTACCGCTAATGTTAGTGTCACATAAACACTTGAAACAGGAGAACTCTTGTCACCAAAAATAAGACAGTTTAACATTTTTAATGTTACATTTGAACCAGACTTACATCCTGGGTAAATGTGTTCAAATCCACCATGTTGGTTAGCGTCTTCACGTCCTCAGAATTCCTTATCACTGCCAGGTTTGAGTACTTTTCTCTGCAGTAGCTCTGAGCTTCAGTCCAGGTCTTCAGTTCGTTGATTAAATGAAATTGAGGTTCAGGGAGACCAGGCGCAGCACACATCCCTGCAACACAGAGAGACATTCATTCAGTCTGTGTCTGATTAGCAGGGGGGACTGGGAGACACCCTGCTATGCTCCCCTTCTCAAAGGTTTTTCTTTTAATTCAAGCAGATTACACCACATTGATGTTAGGGAGACAGATTAATGAGTCCCTATGGTCCCTATGGACCGTGGGGACATGTCCCTATGGACAAACTGGATGAGAGAGAGAAAACAAGCAGCCTACAAGTATGGACCATCTGGGACCATCTGGGAACTGGGCTGGATTCCTAACCGCTGAGATTTAATCTAAGAAAATCGTTTCGTCTTTAATCGGAAAGATTAGTATTTGTAGTTAATTTTATGTCCTGATTGGAGTTTTTTGGTCGCTTTTTCCAAGGGCTTAAAGGTACACTATGCTACCGGTGTTGATTTTCCAGCGAGGCTCCCCCCAGAGGCCGAAAATAAAAGTGCACTGTCGTAAATATGCTCAGCTGTTCTCCTGGTTTCTCCGTAAAGCCAGGCGCGGTTGTTTTGAGCTTAGCAGACAGGCGAACGCAACGAATGACTAACACAGTGAAAGTATGAACATGCACACAGAGAGAGAGAAACCATTCCAATGTTACTTACAATCGCATCAGCAGAAACGCGAGGTCCGCGTCAGCCTTGCAGCCTTCTTTTTATTTTAGCTCTCGCCATTCGGAAAAAGCTTGCCCGATGTTCACCCGTGTACGACTCCTCTCTCTGTCCGGAGCCCTTTTCCTCTTTCTTGCCTGCTCCGACATGGGCTTTCGCTGTTTTCACGCTGGTTCCGCCATGATAACTGCACAAAGATCGCCACTGTGCTAGCAATGACCATGCTTTTAACTGGGGGGTGTAGCAGTTCTCGCCGTAAAGCAAGACAGACTCTTGCGAGACTTCTGAGCCTGTGGGTGCGGGTCGGTGCTCCTGCAATTGCAAGTACGGTATTTCCCCCACAGACCACCAGGGCGGCCGAAAAACCTTTGTTCACCTGAAATGACTAATTTAATCATCCAAAACGTTATGGAACACATTAATTAACTGAAAAATGTTGCATAGTGTGCCTTTAAGAATGAAAAGCTTTTACTGGTGAAGGAGAAGAAAGGATCATGAACATCAAACACAGCTGATGGTAGGATAGTGGTTCAACGTTAAAATCTTTAGAAAACCAGGCCATCAATTAGACGTTTCAAGGTATGAAAGATAAAGGAAAATGTAAACATGAGGTTTACTGAACTCTGCCAGTTTCTCTGTCCTGTGGTCAGATGAGACAAAGACTGAGCAACAAACAGCAGATCTTCTGTGAAGCCAAGATAAATACATGAGTTTACGTTATTTAAAACACTGAAGAAAATTACTGCGATTTCTTAGATAAGAACTTTTGCCCTTAATTTGACCCTTGAACTTACAAACCGGATTCCAAAAAAGTTGGGACACTAAACAAATTGTGAATAAAAACTGAATGCAATGATGTAAAGATGGCAAATGTCTATTTTCTATTCATAATAGAACATAGATGACAGCTCAAAAGTTTAATCTGAGTAAATGTTACATTTTTAAGGAAAAATATGTTGATTCCAAATTTCACAGTCTCTACAGATCACAAAAAAGTTGGGACAAGCAGCAATAAGTGGTTGGGAAAAAGATATTGAGCAAATAACGAACAGCTGGAAGATCAACTAACACTAATTAGGTCAAGTGACAACAAGATTGGGTATAAAAAGAGCCTCTCAGAGTGTCAGTGTCTCTCTGAAGCCAAGATGGTAAGAGGATCACCTATTCCACCATTGTTGCGCAGAAAGATAGTGCAGCAATATCAGAATGGTGCTGCCCAGCGTAAAATAGCAAAGACTTTTAAGTTATTATCATCAACCGTGCATAACATCATCATCAGATTCAGAGAATTTGGAACAATCGCTGTGTGTAAGGGTCAATGCCGTAAAACTTTACTGGATGCTTGTGATCTCTGGGCCCTTAAACGTCACTGCACCTCAAACAGGAATGCTACTGTCAAGGAAATAACAGAATGAGCTCAGGAATTCTTCCAGAAAGCACAGAAAGCATTGTCAGTGAACACAATCCGCCGTTGCTAGCTGAAACTCTACAGTGCAAAGAGGAAGCCATTTCTAAGCAAGTTCCACAAGCTCAGCCATTTGCACTGGGCCAAGGATCATTTAAAATTGAGTGAGGTAAAATATAGGACTGTTCTGTGATCAGATGAGTCACGATTTGAAGTTCTTTATGGAACACTGGGACGCCGTGTCATCCGGACCAGAGAGGACAAGGATAACCCAAGCTGTTATCAACGCTCCGTTCAGAAACCTGCATCACTGATGGTATGGGGTTGCATGAGTGCTTGTGGCATGGGCAGCTTGCATGTCTGGAAAGGCACCATAAATGCAGAGACCTATGTTCAGGTTCTAGAACAACATATGCTTCCATCTAGACGTCATCTGTTTCAGGGAAGACCCTGCATTTTTCAACAAGATAATGCCAGTCCACATTCTGCAGCAATCACAACATCATGGCTACGTAGGAGAAGGATCCGGGTTCTGAAATGGCCAGCCTGCAGTCCAGATCTTTCACCTATAGAGAACATTTGGCGCATCATAAAGAGGAAGGTGCAACAAAGAAGGCCCAAGACAATTGAACAGTTAGATCCTGTATTAGACATGAATGGGAGAGCATTTCTATTTCTAAACTGGAGAAACTGCTCTCCTCTGTCCTCAGACGTCTGTTAAGTGTTGTTAGAAGAAGGGGGGATGCCACACAGTGGTAAAAATGGCCTTGTCCCAACCTTTTTGGAATTTGTTGACGCCATGAAATTTGGAATGAACATATTTTTCCCTTAAAATGATACATTCTCTCAGTTTAAACTTTTGATCTGCCATTTGTGTTCTATTCTGAATAGAATATTTGTTTTTGACACCTCCACATCATTGCATTCAGTTTTTATTCACAATTTGTTTAGTGTCCCAACTTTTTTGGAATCCGGTTTGTAGTATTTAGATATTATGCACTTGAAATGGTAAATGGTAAATGGCATGTACTTATATAGCGCCTTTATTCAAGTTAGGAGACTTGACCAAGGCGCTTTACACTACATTCATTAACTCATTCACGCACACTTGAAACTGTAAAGTGACCTGAGATGACGTGTTGTGAATTGGGCTATAGAAATAAACTGAACTGAAATAAGGTAGTGCAGCTTTCTTCTAATTTTAGATATAAATTATTATTATATATTATATTATTATATAAATGATTCCATTGGTAAATTGTCTTATCTGCTCAATTATCAACTTTCTAAAAAAAAAAGTGCATTCTATTTTTTCATAATCATCCGAGTCTCTAGAATGAAGTCGTGTGGAAAAGCTGTGAGCTGAAGAGGTGAGCGCCTCACAGCAAACATTTTCTACAGCTTTCATATTTCTGATTGATTGAACACTTTGATTGTTTTTATTGTTTCTTAGAAATAGTACAAAAGTTTTTTCTAATGTATTTTAATAGTGAAGGTTTGAACATTTTATGACATCACACAGGAGAGAAATCAGACCATGAAATCAGGAAGTATGATTGAAGATGAAGGACTTACACGCTGCAGCGACGATGATCCACAGACTTTCCATCTTCTCTGCTCCTTCGGTCTGGAACTGAAGATCTGCGGCTGATTATTGTGACACTTATGTTTTTGTTGGTCCAGACATGCAAAAGAATGATGGAAACCATTTGCATTTTTGATGGCATTTACTTGACCAGTTCATGAAATTTCATACTATTTAAACTTGTGATTTACATCCTATTTTACACATGGCTGATTTGCCTTAAGATGCTTCCAAGTCACTGAGGTACAAAGCAAAGGTTGATCTCAGGGAATAAGAAGCAGGCAGGTCTGTTTGAACCAATAGATGTGATGATCGATGGTTCCTCCACCGGCAGCAGCTTCTTTCTTGATCATGTATCTCAGTTTGGGAGTAAAACTGTAATCATTATAATTATTAAAACCTTACAGAGTGGGACTTGTGTGTATTTTGCATCATTGTCTTGTTTTATAAGCCATTGTGTCTGCGTTTAAAGCGATAAAGTAATAGGTGGAAATCCTCCTCATCAGGTAAAGAGCTCAGAGCTCTGCGCTGATGAAGTCCTTTGAATGCTCCATGCTGACCCACCTTACATCCATCCCACTTCTGGACAAACTGCAGTTTCTCCACAGAGCTTCCAGGTCTATGGATGAAGCAGAAGTAAATGCTCCTCCCTCCACCCTGCAGGATCCTACACTGCAGAAACGCCTGTGTTAATCTGAGACTCTCTGTTTTAACTTTAACAATTAAAATTATATAAAAATCAATGTTTATATTTCTCCAGTTTATTATTTCTCAATTAAAAAGTGATTTTTGTAGTTATTGATAAATAACAGGAGCATCTTATAATCTTTGAGGATAAAAAAGGCCTCCCTGCCATTACCCTAATCTATGGCTGCTGCTATAGAGTCTCTCTCAGAATCATAATGGGCTTCTTCAAAACAATGACATTACTTTCAGTCTGAGATGTTGGACAAGTTAAAAGATTGCTTTAAACTTAATCTACTATAGTTGATTGAATAATTGATCATTTTAACTGTCAGAATCAGAATCAGACATACTTTAATAATCCCAGACAGGGAAATAACTTAACTGTAACTAACGATGTCCTTTCACATATCTTTCTATGTGAATATTCAGCTCTACTTTGAAAGCAAAGCCTAAAAGGTTCCTTTCTGATAAAGCTTGTTGTTAAAAACAGAGTGATGTGTGCAACAATTCATTTAAAAACAAATGATGTGGTGGAAATTACAATGAATGGACCATAAAGATATCAAACCTTTCTTTTTAAAAACTTTATGAAGCATCATAATAAAGAATAATTATAATTAAATAAATAATAATAAATGAATTGCAGTTGTGCATAGGTGATACTAAGGGCGGGAGAGAGGGGGGTAGGCACCATCACAAAATGCTTGGCATGTAAATTATAGTTAGAAATATGTCAAAAGTTGTCTAAAAAAGTGTTATTTTATAATATTACCACATTGTTGTAATAATAAATGAGATAAATACAATGTGAGAACAAGAGCCTTGTTTGTGTTTCTATGAATTACGCCTAATTTCCACCAAAGAATGCAATGTGGTGGAAATTACAATCTGACAGAAATTGGCAGGAAAATCTACTCTAGCATCACATACTAGCTGAGGAAGGGTCTCTGGCATTTTATGCTTAGAAAATACATTTATGTGTTAAAATAACAATCATTTCCAAACTGAGTTGATGTTACGACATGTTTGTAAATTACATACAATAAAAATATTTTCATTTCCAGTAATATTTACTTTGGCTCTACTTCAAAAGTTGATGAATGAAATCAAAGTTCCCACCATGTCAGACCTGTGCTGTGATGTCACTGTTCGTCTCCATAGCAACTACCCAAACAATCTTTCATAGAAACTTTTTAAAGGGACATTACAGTGTTGTGATGGAAATAATGATAATAGTGTGGGAAACCTACAATTCGTTAAGAAAATCACATTAACAGTTGTATGACATTAAATACTCCAATTATAGTTTGATTATTTTACTGATATTTTAGTCAATGATATTTGAAAACATTAGAATTTTTTTTATTTTTATTTACTATTCATTTTTATCATTGAAGATCAAAAGTCTGGCTGTGAGACGAGGACAAAACGGTAATATTTACATATAAATAAGGCTAAAAAAGGTGAAAAAAATCATCACAGCTTACTGAAATAAATGTCCTAAAACAGTTTCATTGTAAATGTCAGAGTCTTGGTTTGTTAGTTCCTGTTTTTCTTGGTTTTCCATTTGTTGTCCTCTGCTGCCCTCTTGTGTCCTCTTTCCCTTGCTCTGTTTTCTGTTCTGCCCTCACCTGTTTCCAATCCCCTCGTTAGCCCTCTCTTTGTCTCTGTCCCCTTTAAAAGCCCTCCCTCTTCAGTTCCTGTTTGCTGGATCCTCGTCTAACGTCTGTCTGCTTTCCTCGTGTCTCCCTGGCTCCTAGAGGTTTGGTTTACCCCTGATGTCTCCTTGGTTATGGTGCATTTGTAGTTTTCTGTTGGATTTTGATTCCTGCCTCAGTTCCTGTGAACCTTAATAAACCCACTTAAATTCACCTCTGCCTACTGGCCTCTGCATTTGGGTCCTCCAAACCAACACCGTTTCAATTCAATTAAATTCTATTCAGTTTATTTCTATAGCTCCAATTCACATCATGTCATCTCAGGTCACTTTCCAGTTCACCAGATCATCCAGTCAGATTGATTCAAAGTTTTCTATCTAAGGAAAACCAGCTGATTGCATCGACTCATTGACTCTTCAGCAATCCCTCACACTAAGCATGCTTGTAGCGACAGTGGAGAGGAAAAACTCCCTTTGAACAGGAAGAAACCTCCAGCAGAACCAGGCTCAGTGTGAGTGGCCATCTGCTGAGGCCCACTGGGGTTCAAGGAGACGGAAGCAGAGACACAAAAAGCAGCTGTAAAAGGCGGCCCCGTCCAGGAAACACACAGCCAGGCAGACAAGCTACAAGGCAGCTCCCATGTCAGAGGATGAAGAGAGCACATCCACTCAGTCACGGTCAGAGAAACAGGACCACAATGGAAAACAGGCCAAGCTCCAACATCTAGAAACAAAGGTGTTGATGGCAGCAGCACAGCTGATATTTCTCTCCAGGATGGAGTCACAGCCAAACAGGAACAGACCAGATGAAGCTACTATGAGAAAAAGCAGAGAGAGCAGAACGTTAGAGATTGAACTAACAGATTCTGCAGAGTGGGAGAATAGAGATAGAATGAAGCAGAATGATGAAATGGGGGTCCCTATGTCCTCCAGCAGTCTAAGCCTATAGCAGCAGAACTATAGAGATAGCTCAGGATAACCTGAGCCACTCTAACTAGAAGCTTTATCAAAAAGGAAAGTTTTAAGCCTAGCCTTAAAAGTAGACAGGGTGTCTGCCTCACGGACTAAAACTGGTAGTTGGTTCCACAGGAGAGGAGCCTGAGAACTAAAAGATCTGCCTCCCATTCTACTTTTAGAAATTCTAGGAACCACTAGTAAACCTGCAGATTGAGAGCGAAGTGCTCTGTTAGGAACATCAGGAACAATCAGATCTCTGATATCAGATGGAGCTTGGCCATTTAAGGCTTTATATGTGAGAAGGAGGATTTTAAATTCTATTCTGGATTTAACAGGAAGCCAATGAAGAGAAGCCAGGATAGGAGAGATATGATCTCTCTTTTTCATTTTCATCAGAACTCTGGCTGCAGCATTTTGGATCAGCTGAAGGCTTTTAACTACAGTTTGTGGACTTCCTGATAGTAAAGAATTACAATAGTCCAGCCTTGAAGTAACAAATGCATGGACTAGTTTCTCAGCATCACCCCTGGACAGGAGATTGCTCATTTTTGCAATGTTCCTCAGATGAAAGAAGGAAATTCTAGAAACCTCTTTGATCTGGGATTTAAATGACAGGTCCTGATCAAAAATAACACCAAGATTTTTTACTTTATTATCTGAAATCAGTTTAATCCCATCCAAATGAAGTGACTGGCTAATCAGCTTCTTTTTCAGAGACTCTGGTCCAAAGACTAAAACTTCTGTTTTGTCTGCATTCAGAAGCAGAAAGTTAAGAGTCATCCAGGTTTTTATGTCTTCAGACATGCCTGTAATCTATGTAATGGGTTAGCTTCATCTGGATTATAGACAGATATAGCTGGGTATCATCAGCATAACAGTGGAAATTAATCCCATGCTGTCTAATAACTCTACCGATTGGGAGCATGTATAAAGTAAAGAGAATTGGTCCTAGCACTGATCCTGCTCAAAGGTTACCTGTGGTACTCCACAGGTAACCTTTGAGCGTGTTGAAGATCTATCATTAACATGAACAAACTGAAATCGATCAGATAGATAAGATTTAAACCAGTCTAGAGCTGTTCCTTTAATTCCAACAAAATATTCAAGTCTTTCTAAAAGAATATTATGATTCACATTTTGAACTAAGCCAATAGTGTCTAAGATAGCATTAAAGGCTGCTCTTAAGCTATCGCCTTCAATGTCAGCATGGATGTTAAAATCTCCCACTATGATGACCCTGTCAGTATTTAATACCAAATCAGAAAGGAACTCTGAAAACTCATCTAAAAATTCAGAGTAAGGAGCTGGTGGACGATACAAAGTTACAAAAAGAAGAGGTTTTCTTGCCTTGAAATTTGGATGAAGGAAATTAAGGGTTAAATGATCAAAGAGTTGTAGGTATTAACTGTTTTGGGAGTAATCAGTAAGTCAGACTGGAAGATTGTTGCTACTCCTCCTCCTCGCCCAGAACTTCTGGGGATGTGAAAATTTAAATAGCTTGAAGGAGTTGCCTCATTTATGCTCACATAATCCTCTTGCTGCAGCCAGGTTTCTGTAAGGCAAAACAAGTCAATGTGATTATCACAAATCAAGTCATTAACTAGCAGACTTTTAGAGGAAAGAGATCTTATGTTAAACAGACCGCATTTAATTGTTTTAACTTTTTCCCCAATTGGAGTTATTTTGATTTTAATTAGATTATCATGATTTACTCCTTTGGGAATATTTGCTAATTTATTAGATTTTGGTCGTGGGCAAGACACTGTCTGGATGGAGTAAAGAGTGGGTAACAGTAGAGAAGCTGCAGAGAGGTCTGTTAAACTAGGACTCTGCTTCCTGGTCTGCACCCTGGGGGGTCAGGGTTTTGGAGGACTAATAAATGTGGCCAGATTCCTAGAAAGAAGAGCTGCACCATCCAAAGTGGGATGGATGCCGTCTCTCCGAATCAGACCAGGCTTTCCCCAAAAGGATTGCCAATTATTAATGTAGCCCACGTTGTTTTCAGGACACCACCTAGACAACCAGCGGTTGAATGACGACATGCGGCTAAACATGTCATCACTGGTCAGATCAGGGAGGGGACCAGAGAAAATTACGGAGTCCCAAATTTTTTGGCAAACTTATGACATTCATGACAGTAAAGATAAGTATAAAGGTGTGAAATGTCCCTTTTTAAAATGTTTTCATGAAATATGATCAAAAGGACATAAAAGTTCCCGTAGTTAAAGAATCGCCCATGAATGAAACAACAGAAACAGGAAATGCTTTTATTCATTTGAGTGATTTATTTGATATCAGACTGAATGGTCGCCCTCCGGCAGTGATGTCATCGAGGCCTGACATCCTGCAGGAAGTGACATCACCAGCAGTGAGGGAGTCACATGTTGGATTGTGCGGGAGTTAGAGGTCTTTGGCACAGATGAAGTAACTCTTTCTGGAGCATTTTTCATCGTTCAGGTGAAGAGACGATCCTGTAAACAGATTTAAATCAGGAGGAATTATTTACTTTCTCACTTATCTTCTTTTTTATTAACAGATTAATCATTTTAGCTTAGAAAGCTTTCTTTTAAAGCCGAGCACCTCTCAGGTTGATCTCCATGCAGCTCTCTCGTCCACCAGTGTTGTTGGGCTCTCCTTTGCCCCAGTGGGCGTAGCTGAATCTGGACCCATCGGTCCACATCCAAACTCCGTCCTAAAGCGAAATGTTTTTCATTCAAAGAGCAGAACAGCAGAAACCAAAACAACAAAACCTTCTTCCTAATTAAACTCACCTTTGCTGCATCGTTGCCTCCAACCCAGGTCCTGACATAAGAACCTTTCTTGCTGTTCACCAGATTCTTTAGGAACTGGTACTCACTGCTGCTGTGGAAGGAGGCCAGGTTTGCACCGTTGTCAATGCAGATACGCTGGGAAAAAAACAATATAAAAATAAAGTAGGATGACATGTGGACAAATGCAAAAAGAAAATGAAGGTTCATGGAAAATGTAACAACCGTGTCTTATTTGATGCTTGCAAACAGCTAAAATGGCTTCTAATCAAACCCTACTTTTCTCTTTATTTTCAATATAACAGAGTAATAAACTCCTATAACTTAAATATCAGTTAAATAAATCATATTCTTCTTAAACTGCTTTTATCACTACAGAGATAGAATTGGTTTTACTCAGAGGTGTTAATTAACAACTACAAATAGTTTGTTAATTAAGTAAACATGTTGTTATCTTCGTTCTGGAGTAATTAGGTTTCAGACAACTTTGTATTTTCTACTCCTTAAATTTTAAAAATAGACTTGTTAGTTTTGTTTCATTTAAGCACATTTTCTTTATTGCCTGTTGCTATTTTAAAAAATTATAAACTAACAAAATAATTTCTTTCATCATAGTTTTCCATAAAAATTCATGTTTTATTGTACATTTATTTAACTTAGAGAAAAAACGACAAAAGCTAATTATCCTCATTAGGATACAATCTGATGTGATGCTATATTCCCAAACTGCTAACGATAATAAATTCTAACCATATTTTTGTTGAGTTTTATTAATCTGTTTAAGGTGGAAGATCTATGTATTCACTCTAGGAATGTGTATTAAAATATATCCGATCTGAAGAGCGATTTAGAATCAGACCGGCTACAGAATTAATAACTAAACTGGTGTAAAAAAGATGAAGAAATCAGTCGTCATAAAAGTGAATCTCTTGGTGACTTTAAGCTGTCTGACCTCTGACCTCTTAAGTCAAACATGGGGCTAGTAGAGACATCAGCGATGTCCTGGTTTGCTCTCTAAGCAGCTGTGGTTACCTCAGCAGTGGCCCAGTCCCTCTCATAGTTATAGAACAGGAAGCAGCGTCGGCCATATTGGCTCCATCCAGACGGGCAGCGACATTTAGGAACTGCAAGAAAGATTCAACGAGTCAATAAAAATGGACCCAATGATTGAAAGTCCCCTGAATGCTGGTCTTGGTCTCTGACTCCAAAATCAGGTTTATTCTGCATCCTGCTTGGATTAAAGCCCTGTTTGCTCCTGATGTATAAATAATGATCCATTGATCATTCATTGATGACTTTTCCTTTAAAATAAGAAAAAAAACTATTGCATTAGAAGAGTAAAAGTTCTAATTTGATTGGCAGATCATCTTATTTATATATTCAAATGAAAGATAAATGCACTTATTGTCAGGAAGTTTTATGTATTTGTAGGTTGTTTTAGCAGTGAGCTGCCTGATGAGCTGCATCTGGACCGAAGCAGGTCCGGTTCAGACCGATCCAGACCGGTCCCTCCATCCTTTCATGTCACTGTTTCATCATCGCATTAGATGCTTTGGAAGCGAATGACTTTAAACTGCAGGTGATGAAAGGCGGCGCGTTTATCAGACCCTGACCGTTTGTAGGTTTCATTGTTTTTTCTTCCAAACTTATTGATTATTTACTGATTCCAGATTTTTCTTCTCAGAAAAACATCATTTGAAACGAAAAGCAGTCAGATCAATTTCCCATCACCATCTAAATGTAATTTTAAAAAGCACCTACTTGGTTTTATACACGACGCCTGTGGAGAGAAAAAACCAAACATTAGATCCACATTTAGAGCATCTTGTAGCGCTGCAGCTTCTGCTCTCCCTGCTTAGAGCGAAAGTTAAAAATGAAGTTAAAAAGCATTTTTGCTGTTTGACTATAATAACAGCTGCGGAGCGTTTAACACTCAGCGCTGCTCTGTCTGAAACTTCTCCAGAACCATCAGCGTCCCTCAGCTGAGGACTTTATGATTCAGGGAAGAAGCTGTAAGCTCACCTCTCCAGCCATCCAGAGTCCGCAGCTCAGACAGAGCAGCAGAGCAAAGACTAGTCCTGAAGTCATCTGTGGAGGAAACATCAGGAAGGTTCAATATTCACCGATACGTTCAAACAGTGAAAGAAATGAGAAGAAGAAAGTTCTTACCTTGGATTGTGAGCAGGTTTCAGTCTACAGAGCAGAACCCTCAGTCGGACGCTGACGGATGGCAGCAGAGTCTCTTTATACCCTCAGCCTGTCGGTCTGCGTGAGAAAAACAATCATCAGGTAAATATTGCTCCAGCTTTCAGCTCATGAACATGTTAGAAAAACAAAGGTATCAGCTGTCATGGTAAACTCTAAGGTTTCACCATCCATCAATCATCAGTGAAGACCTGCAGGAGGAAAGGTTCTGACCCGGTCTGTGGAGGATCGGCTCGGTCCAAACTCTCTGCTCATGCTGATGAGTTTATTACTGCAGTTATGTGGGGAAGTCCTGGAGGGGGGGGTAGCACAGGTGGCCCACAGCATCACCTAACCACACCGACCCCGGCTTAGTCCAGAGGATGAATTATTGATGGATTCACTTTATTGATCTCACAGGGGAGAAATGTATCAGCTCAAAAAGAGAAGAAGAAGGAGCCAAAGAAAGAAAAAGGTGCATGATGGGATATATACAGTAAATACAGGGCGTCCACATATGATGGGTTTTTGCTTAATAGTAGGATCATTATACAGGATTACTGCACAGGCTGTTTGCATTGGGAATTTATACAGTAGTAACCATTCAAAGTGTCCCACTTTCCTTGATGGGTCCTTGGCTGGTCCTTGGTTGGTCCTTGGCTGGTCCTTGGCTGGTCCTTGGCTGGTCCTTGTCTGGACTTTGGCTGGTCCTTGGCTGGTCCTTGTCTGGACTTTGGTTGGTCCTTAGCTGGTCCTTGGCTGGTCCTTGTCTGGACTTTGGCTGGTCCTTGGCTGGTCCTTGTCTGGACTTTGGCTGGTCCTTAGCTGGTCCTTGGCTGGTCCTTGTATTGTCCTTGGCTGGTCTTTGTCTGGACCTTGGCTGGTCCTTGTCTGGACTTTGGCTGGTCCTTGGCTGGTCCTTGGCTGGTCCTTGTCTGGACTTTGGCTGGTCCTTAGCTGGTCCTTGGTTGGTCCTTGTATTGTCCTTGGCTGGTCTTTGTCTGGACCTTGGCTGGTCCTTGTCTTGTCCTTGGCTGGTCCTTGTCTGGACTTTGGCTGGTCCTTGGCTGGTCCTTGTCTGGACTTTGGTTGGTCCTTAGCTGGTCCTTGGCTGGTCCTTGTCTGGACTTTGGCTGGTCCTTGGCTGGTCCTTGTCTGGACTTTGGCTGGTCCTTAGCTGGTCCTTGGCTGGTCCTTGTATTGTCCTTGGCTGGTCTTTGTCTGGACCTTGGCTGGTCCTTGTCTGGACTTTGGCTGGTCCTTGGCTGGTCCTTGGCTGGTCCTTGTCTGGACTTTGGCTGGTCCTTAGCTGGTCCTTGGTTGGTCCTTGTATTGTCCTTGGCTGGTCTTTGTCTGGACCTTGGCTGGTCCTTGTCTTGTCCTTGGCTGGTCTTTGTCTGGACCTTGGCTGGTCCCTGGCTGGTCTTTGGTTGATCCTTGTCTGGTCCTTGGTTTGTCCTTGTCTGGTCCTTGGCTAGTCCTTGCCTGGACCTTGCCTGGTCCTTGGCTGGTCCCCTACAATTTCTTTTGAAACATTTAAAATAATTTTTTCTGTCATGATTTGAAGGACATTAAGAGCTAAAGAGAAGCGCCATCTCCTGGTCAGACCCTGTAATTCAGTGGAAGGGCGGAGTCAGAGTAAAGTAATATTTATTCCCAGGAGAAGGCCAGTGGCTGGAAGGTGGAGGGGATTTTGCTGCCATTCATCTGGCTTTTGCATGGGAAGGGTCATTTTTAATGGCTGCTACTATATAGATGGATTATATATATATATATATATATATATATATATATATATATATATATATATATATATATATATATATATATATATATATATATATATATATATATATATATATATATATATATATATATAGTTATTGTACTGGGTGTCAGATATAGAGAAACGGGTTATTGTGCAAGGTATCATATAGTAATTGCTCATTCTCCATTGCAGCAGTTATTGCAGTTATAACGTCTCATTATAGAGTCTGGTTGCAGCGGATGAATGACCTGCAGTAGCTCCTTTTGCCAAGCAGGCTGTAAAAGTCTTTGACTAAAGGAGCTGCTCAGCTCCTCTCCATTCTGCTGCAGAGGGTGGAAGGTGGCGTCCATGATGGATGGAAGCTTGGACAGCAATTATGGCCATTTATGCTCATTAAAATATCCACATATAACAGGATAACAGTTATATGGGCTGCTCAGCAGGGCAGTGGGTAGCACTGCTGCCTTGCTGAAGGAAGGTTCTGGGTTCTATTCCAGGCCCAGGATCTTTCTGAATGGAGTCTGCATGTTCTCACTGAGCATGCGTGGGTTCCCTCTGGGTACTCCGGCTTCCTCCCACAGTCCAAAAACATGACTGTTAGGTTCACTGGCTTCTCTAAACTCTCCTTAGGTGAGTGTGAAGGGTTGTCCTGCGATGGACTGGAGACCTGTCCAGGATGGACCCCTCCTCTCTGTCCAGGATGGACCCCTCCTCTCTGTCCAGGATGGACCCCTCCTCTCTGTCCAGGATGGACCCCTCAACACCCCAGCTAGGATAAAGCGTGACAGAAAATAATAAAATTTTCAATTAAATTTATTTATATAGCGCCAAATTCACAACACATGTCATCTCAGGTCATTTTATAGATCCAGATCAACCAGATCATCCAGTCAAATTGATACAAAGTTTTCTATCTAAGGAAAACCAGCTGATTGCATCGACTCATTGACTCAAATGGATTTGAATGGATTTACCTGAATCTTTTAATTTAATTAGAGTTTTTAATCCCAGCTTCAGTCTTTTAGGAGATTATGACTGGTTTTATGATTCTAAATATAGATATTATTTCTCTTATGGTCAGAGCAGTGCTACAGGGATCTACAGGGAGTCTTAAGGGTCCAACCTCAGGACTGCAATTCTTCGTTCCCACAGACGTTAATGAACATCAGCACGGCCAACCAGCCCCTCTCCTCTGACTCCACTACTGCTGCTACTTTTGCTTAAACTGGGAGGCAGAACTATTTAAAAGTGGTAGGAGGTGCTATACCCAGATACGCCAGTGGAGGGCAGCAGTGATGCAGCTGATGGAGGCAATAACTGCCATAAATTTTAAACCTGAGCCTCATTAATCATTTAGAAATTAATAAAAATAAAGAAATAATGCGTCTCCTTCTTCTGGAGAAGTTGAACCATTTTAACATTCATCTTATCAGCAGTGTGAGTGGAGCTGGAGAACAGAGGCTGCTGAGGAGCAAGAAGGGGGTTTCATCAGCAATCAGCTTTTTTTATATCAAACTAATTCAAAATAAAATTCCCAAACAGCACAAGTATAACTGAGCATATGCCATCTATAACAGATTTTTTTTTATAAGATAATAAAAAGAGAAATAAACTTAAACAGTCAAATTAAAGGAATCAACAACAAGAAAAAAAAAAACAAGCAACACAGTTTAGCTAAAGTTAGCTATCAAATCTGAAAACTTTAAGGCTTCTTTATTTTCCAGGAACTTAATCCAGACATAAAAACTTTTAATTTAATGTTGGAAATCATAGAGATTTTGAAGAAAATTTAAAGAATCTGCATTTGTGAATAAAGAATTTTCCCATTAGCAATGAGACTGAAGTCCTGGTCAGCTTCTAGGCCTCAGCAGCGGGGTCAAAGGTCATGTTTGGCTGTAAGTGGCGACCCATGATTCTCTCTACCTAAACAGGAAGTTTCTCCTGATGATTTATTTTTGTGTTTGGTACCAAAATGCCAAGATGGAGGACAATCAGCGAGAAGCTCAGAGCGAGTTTCCAAAGACTGGACTCAGCATCATTTCACCATAATAAAAACAAATGGGCTAAAAACTTGAGAGAAAACATAAAAACGAACCAATCTAGTTAGACGCAGAAATGTTTCCTGATATCAGCAGCTTATTAAAGCGAATAACGAGTAATAACTGCTGCTATGTCCGCCCTGCGGTTCAACATTAGATCATCCATCACTGACAGTAAAGAGGATGTTTGGTCCAGATGTGTTTATCTGATCTGTTTTCTGTTGATCTATGATCATCCGATCCCTGCAAACATAGAGGTGTGTAACTCTGGCAAACAGTCACCTGATATCCTGTTGCTCCACGCCTCAAGCTGCAGTCAGTCGCTGCAGGATGCGGGCCGACCCGGCCGCCAGGGAACGACACGGGGACACGGAGCGGCGACATGGGGGACACGGAGCGGCGACACGGGGACACGGAGCGGCGACATGGGGACACGGAGCGGCGACATGGGGACACGGAGCGGCGACATGGGGACACGGAGCGGCGACATGGGGACACGGAGCGGCGACATGGGGACACGGAGCGGCGACATGGGGACACGGAGTGACATGGGGACACAGAGCAGTGACATGGGGACACGGAGCGGCGACACGGGGACACGGAGCGGCGACATGGGGACACGGAGCGGCGACACGGGGACACGGAGCGGCGACATGGGGACACGGAGCGGCGACATGGGGACACGGAGCGGCGACACGGGGGACACGGAGCGGCGACACGGGGGACACGGAGCGGCGACATGGGGACACGGAGCGGCGACATGGGGACACGGAGCGGCGACATGGGGACACGGAGCGGCGACATGGGGACACGGAGCGGCGACATGGGGACACGGAGTGACATGGGGACACAGAGCAGTGACATGGGGACACGGAGCGGCGACACGGGGACACGGAGCGGCGACATGGGGACACGGAGCGGCGACACGGGGACACGGAGCGGCGACATGGGGACACGGAGCGGCGACATGGGGACACGGAGCGGCGACACGGGGGACACGGAGCGGCGACATGGGGACACGGAGCGGCGACATGGGGACACGGAGCGGCGACACGGGGGACACGGAGCGGCGACACGGGGGACACGGAGCGGCGACATGGGGACACGGAGCGGTGACATGGGGGACACGGAGCAGTGACATGGGGACACGGGCGGCGACACGGGGACACGGAGCGGCGACACGGGGACACGGAGCGGTGACACGGGGACACAGAGCAGTGACATGGGGACACGGGCGGCGACACGGGGACACGGAGCAGTGACATGGGGACACAGAGCAGTGACATGGGGACACGGGCGGCGACACGGGGACACGGAGCGGCGACATGGGGACACGGAGCGGTGACATGGGGGACACAGAGCGGCGACACGGGGACACGGAGCGGCGACATGGGGACACGGAGCGGTGACATGGGGGACACGGAGCAGTGACATGGGGACACAGAGCAGTGACATGGGGACACGGGCGGCGACACGGGGACACGGAGCAGTGACATGGGGACACAGAGCAGTGACATGGGGACACGGAGCGGCGAGACGGGGACAGGGAGCGGCGACATGGGGACACGGAGCGACGACACGGGGGACACGGAGCGGCGACATGGGGACACGGAGCGGCGACATGGGGACACGGAGCGGCGAGACGGGGACAGGGAGCGGCGACATGGGGACACGGAGCGACGACACGGGGGACACGGAGCGGCGACATGGGGACACGGAGCGGCGACATGGGGACACGGAGCGGCGACACGGGGACACGGAGCGGCGACACGGGGACACGGAGCGGCGACATGGGGACACGGAGCGGCGACACGGGGACACGGAGTGACATGGGGACACGGAGCAGTGACACGGGGACACGGAGTGACATGGGGGACACGGAGCGGCGACACGGGGACACGGAGCGGCGACACGGGGGACACGGAGCGGCGACACGGGGACACGGAGCGGCGACATGGGGACACAGAGCGGCGACACGGGGACACGGAGCGGCGACATGGGGACACGGAGCGGCGACACGGGGACACGGAGCGGCGACACGGGGACACGGGCGGCGACACGGGGACACGGAGCGGCGACATGGGGACACGGAGCGGCGACATGGGGACACGGAGCGGCGACACGGGGACACGGAGCGGCGACATGGGGACACGGAGCGGCGACATGGGGACACGGAGCGGCGACACGGGGACACGGAGCGGCGACATGGGGACACGGAGCGGCGACATGGGGGACACGGAGCGGCGACACGGGGACACGGAGCGGCGACATGGGGACACGGAGCGGCGACATGGGGGACACGGAGCGGCGACACGGGGGACACGGAGCGGCGACACGGGGACACGGAGTGACATGGGGACACAGAGCAGTGACATGGGGACACGGAGCGGCGACACGGGGGACACGGAGCGGCGACATGGGGACACGGAGCGGCGACACGGGGACACGGAGCGGCGACACGGGGACACGGAGCGGCGACACGGGGACACGGAGCGGCGACATGGGGACACGGAGCGGCGACATGGGGACACGGAGCGGCGACACGGGGGACACAGAGCGGCGACATGGGGACACGGAGCGGCGACATGGGGACACGGAGCGGCGACACGGGGACACGGGCGGCGACACGGGGACACGGAGCGGCGACATGGGGACACGGAGCGGCGACATGGGGACACGGAGCGGCGACACGGGGACACGGAGCGGCGACATGGGGACACGGAGCGGCGACATGGGGACACGGAGCGGCGACATGGGGACACGGAGCGGCGACACGGGGACACGGAGTGACATGGGGACACAGAGCAGTGACACGGGGACACGGAGCGGCGACACGGGGGACACGGAGCGGCGACACGGGGACACGGAGCGGCGACATGGGGACACGGAGCGGCGACATGGGGACACGGAGCGGCGACATGGGGACACGGAGGAGTGACACGGGGACACGGAGCGGCGACACGGGGACACGGAGCGGCGACATGGGGACACGGAGTGACATGGGGACACAGAGCAGTGACATGGGGACACGGGCGGCGACATGGGGACACGGAGGAGTGACACGGGGACACGGAGCGGCGACATGGGGGACACGGAGCGGCGACACGGGGGACACGGAGCGGCGACATGGGGACACGGAGCGGCGACATGGGGGACACGGAGCGGCGACACGGGGGACACGGAGCGGCGACATGGGGACACGGAGCGGCGACATGGGGACACGGAGCGGCGACACGGGGGACACGGAGCAGTGACATGGGGACACGGGCGGCGACATGGGGACACGGAGGAGTGACACGGGGACACGGAGCGGCGACATGGGGGACACGGAGCGGCGACATGGGGGACACGGAGCGGCGACACGGGGGACACGGAGCGGCGACACGGGGACACGGAGCGGCGACATGGGGACACGGAGCGGCGACACGGGGACACGGAGCGGCGACACGGGGGACACGGAGCGGCGACATGGGGACACGGAGCGGCGACATGGGGACACGGAGTGGCGACACGGGGACACGGAGCGGCGAGACGGGGGACACGGAGCGGCGACATGGGGACACGGAGCGGCGACACGGGGACACGGAGCGGCGACACGGGGGACACGGAGCGGCGACATGGGGACACGGAGCGGCGACACGGGGGACACGGAGCGGCGACACGGGGACACGGAGCGGCGACACGGGGACACGGAGCGGCGACATGGGGACACGGAGCGGCGACACGGGGGACACGGAGCGGCGACACGGGGACACGGAGCGGCGACATGGGGACACGGAGCGGCTACACGGGGGACACGGAGCGGCGACATGGGGACACGGAGCGGCGACACGGGGACACGGAGCGGCGACACGGGGGACACGGAGCGGCGACACGGGGACACGGAGCGGTGACATGGGGACACGGAGCGGCGACACGGGGGACACGGAGCGGCGACATGGGGGACACGGAGCAGTGACATGGGGACACAGAGCAGTGACATGGGGACACGGAGCGGCGACATGGGGACACGGAGCGGCGACACGGGGACACGGAGCGGCGACATGGGGACACGGAGCGGCGACACGGGGACACGGAGCGGCGACATGGGGGACACGGAGCAGTGACATGGGGACACGGGCGGCGACACGGGGACACGGAGCGGCGACACGGGGACACGGAGCGGCGACATGGGGACACGGAGCGGCGACACGGGGACACGGAGCGGCGACATGGGGGACACGGAGCGGCGACACGGGGGACACGGAGCGGCGACACGGGGACACGGAGCGGCGACATGGGGACACGGAGCGGCGACACGGGGACACGGAGCGGCGACACGGGGACACGGAGCGGCGACACGGGGACACGGAGCGGCGACATGGGGACACGGAGCGGCGACATGGGGACACGGAGCGGCGACACGGGGACACGGAGCGGCGACACGGGGACACGGAGCGGCGACACGGGGACACGGAGCGGCGACATGGGGACACGGAGCGGCGACACGGGGACACGGAGCGGCGACATTGGGACACGGAGCGGCGACATGGGGACACGGAGCGGCGACATTGGGACACGGAGCGGCGACACGGGGACACGGAGCGGCGACACGGGGACACGGAGCGGCGACACGGGGACACGGAGCGGCGACACGGGGACACGGAGCGGCGACATGGGGACACGGAGCGGCGACATGGGGGACACGGAGCGGCGACACGCGGACACGGAGCGGCGACACGGGGGACACGGAGCGGCGACATGGGGACACGGAGCGGCGACATGGGGACACGGAGCGGCGACACGGGGACACGGAGCGGCGACACGGGGACACAGAGCAGAGACACGGGGACACGGAGCGGCGACACGGGGACACGGAGCGGCGACACGGGGACACGGAGCGGCGACATGGGGACACGGAGCGGCGACACGGGGACACGGAGCGGCGACACGGGGACACGGAGCGGCGACACGGGGACACGGAGCGGCGACACGGGGACACAGAGCAGAGACACGGGGACACGGAGCGGCGACACGGGGACACGGAGCGGCGACACGGGGACACGGAGCGGCGACACGGGGACACGGAGCGGCGACACGGGGACACAGAGCAGAGACACGGGGACATGGAGTGGCGACACGGGGACACAGAGCAGAGACACGGGGACATGTAGCGTCTTCTCAGCTAATCAACAGGTCATTTATTGACTGATAATAGTTTGTCTTCTCTGAAGAGAAGAAATGAAGCATCCAGCGATTAGAACTGTTGCTCTTTCTGTTCTCCTCACTTTGAAGCAGAGGCGTAAGTTAACCCTTTGTTGTGTAAATAGTCTCCTAGTCCGTCTATTGATGGAAGATCAGGCTTCTGTCACCTTTGCAGAAAACCGTCTGAGGAGTAAAACCTAAACTATTGAATATTTTCCTCCCAGTCTTCAGTTTTCTTTACTCTACCAGCTTCTCCTTTCAGTCTCGCTGGACAATGACTTCCTGTCTAAACTGTCATGGCAGGAAATGCAGGCAGCAGCTAATCTGCAGTTTAAATCCCTCATTTTGCAGTAAAGTAATCTGCCTAAAACCTTATTTTTTAAACCATAGTTTAATCACAGAATAAAAGTCAAACATTTTGCCTCCTTGTCTTTAAATAAGTTCTTGAAACTAAAAACAAGAACAAACAAATGTTCAGGTATTAGTGTCACGCTTGGAGGAAAGTTTGTGGCTGAAAAATAATAAATTTACAATAAAAAGCTCACAGAAGAGACTGTTTCTCTTAGAACTACAAATGCTTTGGTGGGAAAACAACATAATATGCTGATAATAACTGTAGCTGAATCACATGATGTTAATCAAGCACTTTGTATGATTTTGTATTTATGACGTGATAGATTTAGGATTTAGGAGCTTTTTATTGGAAACAGTTTGACAGCTGATCTTTCTGCGGCTGTGATGTGTTGACCTTAGGAGGGGCTGATCCAGGATCAGAGGTGTGAGTCAAACAGATCATCTGACCTCCAGGTATCAGGTTCCTGCCTGTTTCTCCTGATCAAACAGAGGCGCTCAGCTTCTTCCTGCAGCTGCAGACCTGATGCGTCTCCCCACACCAGAACCCACATGGCCCGGTGACCCGGGTCCAGCTGGAGGTTTCTTCCTGTTAGAGCGACGCATTCCTTCCATTGTTATAAAGGAGTCTGTTTCTTTCCATAGAAAGTAGACCTGGTTCAGGCCTAGTGGTCCCAGCAGAGCTCTGTGCTCTGGGAAGGTTGGAAGTAGCCGGTTCCATCCCCACAGCCTGCACTCTGGGTCCCTGAGCGAGACCCTAAACCCTCACTTCTCCCTAAGGGGAGGGGTTAAATGCAGAGAGGGAATTTCTCCACTGTGGGACAATAAAGGGATTTACATTTATAAATATTTATCTGTTTCTGGTGAGATGTTCATATCAGACAGCAGATCTGAGCACAGTGTGGTTCATAGGTGCAGCTGGAAGCAGACTGCTCTGATCAACCATGTGATCAGAGCAGTCAGCGGATGATCACCGCCTGCTGTGGAGGTAGAGCAGCCAGAGAGGTGAGGAACACCTGGAATCAAACCCTGGTTCAGAGACCTGCCTCCCCCACCTCCGTCTGGAGGAGCTGCTCATCGACACCTGGAAGATAAAGTCCTGGTCCTGATCTTTCCTCGGTGTTCATGTCCGTCCGTCCATTTTCTTCCTCTTTATTCGAGGCCTGGTCATGGAGGCAGCAGTCCAAGCAGAGATCCTCAGACTTCCCTCCTCCAGCTGCTCTCTGGGGCGACACCAGTTCAGCTCAGAGACATTGTCCCTCCAGCGTGTCCTGGTCCTTCCACCAGGCCTCCTCCCAATGGGACATGCCTGGAACACCTCCCCGCGGAGGCGACCAGGAGGCATCAGGAACAGATGCCTGAGCCTCCTCAGCTGGCTCCTTTAGACGTGGAGGAGCAGCGACTTTACTCCGAGCTCCTTTCGGGTAACTGAGCTCCTCACCCCATCTGGAAGGGTGCGCCCAGCCACCCTGAGAAGGAGACATCTAGGGATGTCCCTAGACATCTAGGGATGTCTAGGGAATGAGATGGATTAGTGTTATAGTGAGGCGTGTGACGTTCACATTCAAATGAGCAGGAAAGATGCTCTAAAGATGACTTCAAGCCAGACAGCTGCAAATATAACCCATAGATTAACTCAGTGGTTTCCAAAGTGGCGCAATGCCATTGCAGGGGGGGGGCGCGGGAAGCGGTATGGATGAATGAAGAAAAAAAACAAAAAAAAAACAGCGCTTGCTTGACTGAGCATACTGGACAGCTGTGACACTGTAACCCAGATTTGAGAAGATCTGCAGCAACAAGCAGGCTCACTACAGCCACTGAAAAGATGGGAGGATTAAAGTGCAAAGAAAAAACTCTCAGGGAGCTGTTCAATGTTTTCACTCCATTTTGCACAGAGGCTTTTTTAATGTATAGATTATAGCAAAGTTAAATATTGTTATAAAAAAAAAGAAATATGTTTAAAATAACACAGACAACAAAGAATCCTCTTCTAATCTACAGTATAGAACTATGGAAAAAATACAGTTACACAAAAGTGTTCCACTGTAAAGATGGTGTAGTTTGTTTTGTTGCAACCTGAAGTGTGAAATAAACTTCAGTGGAGTTTGAAAACAAAATATGTGTATAGATTTATTATATCTGGTTGAACGATGTGTGGGCCCAGTTGACTTTTTTTTTGGGGGGGGGGGGGCGTGGAAATTTTATTGTAATCCAAAGGGGGGCCCAGAAGAAAATCTTTGGGAACCACTGGATTAACTGAAGACATTAACCAATGGGGGCTGAGCAGCAAACACCCTGTAGTTACAGACAGGGGCGGATTTAGGAAATTTGGGGCCCCAGGCAAAGACAGGCAGGGGGCCCCCTGAGAAGAAAACCCATAAAACAGACCCATTCTCCAGATAGAGAAATGTTAATAGAATAGACATCCATTATCTGTTCTAGGTTTTGTCCCTCTCTTCTTGTCCCTTTTTCCTCTCTATTTATCAGCGTTCTGATGGCATTTTAGCCAAAGGATTTTTATCAAAAACATAATTAATGCGCACAAATAAGGATTAGTTGTATTAACCATACATGGAAACAGAGTTTTATGGGCCCCCCAGGAACTTGGGGCCCTAGGCAACTGCCTAGTATTGCCTAATGGTAAATCCCCCCCTGGTTACAGAAAACGCTGAACGTATGGTTTGTGCAGCGCAGATAATGCAGCTCATGCACGACTGCTGGCTCGAGTGAGGCTTCACTTTCTCACTTTTCACAAACAAGTTTGGCCTTATGAGACAGTTTTGTTCACATCTCAAGCTTAAACTGTCTGATTTGCAAGTTTGCACTTTGTGTTTAATGTGACCGGAAAAGAACTGAATGAATCAAAATTGAATCGATTCATGACTTTGGTCAAAATACCCGCTCTGCTCATGACCAGAGGTGAAGGTGGGAATATAGATCGGTAAATTGAGAGCTTTGCCCCCTGAATCAGCTTCTTCTTCGCCACGGCGGTCAGATACTGCTGACGCCGCCCCAGCGCCCCATCGATCTCACGCTCCATCCGTCCATTTGATTTCCTGTCTGAATCATCAGGGAAAGTGACCACAGAGCTTCCTGCAGGGTTGGGCTCCTCGTTTTTCATGAACATCATCCTCTGATATGCTTCTGTTGATTCTAGATAACTTGATCCTTTTAAAACAAGGCGGGAACAACAGCAAACAGTCACCTGATACACGTGAGGCTGCTGCTTCATACGTGGAGAATTACTGCAGGAGGCGTTTAGTTCCTCAAAATTAAACAGGCAAATTAATGCACAAACTAAAAGGGCTTCAAATTTTCTTGGTAAAGAATTATTTTCTAAAGCTCCTGATTAATTTATCAATTCAATAATCAAAGATAAAGTTTATGTTTCCTTCCCCCTAAAAATCTTCTCATATCTCAAAGGAAAAATCCGCTCATATTCAGGATTCAAACTCCTGAAAGTTTTTAAATCTGAAATGATTCCATCCTGTTCAATAAATGATCAGTGTTTTTAATTCAGAGTCATTTTCATGTGAATGTGCTTTACTGGAGGCATCCATGTTTGAAATAGAATACAGACACAGAACACAAAGAAACTAACAATAAACTCAAGCAGAGGGCAGAAACTGACAGAAATAAACTTTGCAGATTTGAAAATGCTGCCAACCGGATTTCAACTGGTTCAAACTGGTTTTGATCTAGTTTCGA
Source organism: Cyprinodon tularosa (assembly GCF_016077235.1). NCBI lineage: Eukaryota > Metazoa > Chordata > Actinopteri > Cyprinodontiformes > Cyprinodontidae > Cyprinodon > Cyprinodon tularosa. The sequence continues at coordinate 135,672 of NW_024039127.1, read as the reverse complement.
TCGAGAAGGAACAGAGCAGAATTTTATTTTAGGGGAAACTTAGCGTCCTTCAGATGCTGCAGATCATTCTGCAGGCAGAGGAGCGAAGTAACAAAGTAGAAAGTCCTTAATTTACTTCAGCAGAAACGTCGGATATCTGAACTTTACTGCAGTAATTATTCTTTAGACAACTTTTACCTTCTACTCCTTACGTTTTAAAAATAGACTCGTTAGTTTAGTTTCATTTCAGCTCATTTTCATTCTGGCCTGTTGGTATTTAAAAAAATAAAAACCATCAAAATAATTAGTTTCATCCAGACTATTAATTTCTTTGTAGTTGGACTCGGTGCTGCCCCAACTTGTTGCTCACCACATACCAAAATAAATCATTTTTCAAGATGCAAAGTTCTTCTTCTTTTTTTTTTTTTGATGCAAAGATGCAAAGTTAAATGTGACGCTGTTACAATTAGTTACAAAACCAAGAAAATGAAGTTTAAGGAAGTTATAACCCAGAATTGTAGATTTAATAGAGTAGAGCAGGAAAACTCCTGACCTCAAAAACCTGCATTACTTTTACTTTATACTTTAAGTAGTTTTAAAAATGGTACTTTTACACTTTTACTGGAGTAAAAAGCTGAAGTTGATGCCTGCTTTGTGTGTCTGCTGTCACGGTTGCTAGGCAACAGTTGGTGAAAGCTGGACCAGCCGCTGAAATCAAACACCACCGATCTGAGCATCAAGGTGGGAGAGCAGAAGAAAGAGACTCCTGGAGACACCTGCCTAACAGGATGATTGATTGATTGATTGACTTTATTGATCTAACAGAAATGTACTCATTACATCAGCTCTAATAGTCAATGAAAAAGAAGAAGGTGCCAAAGGAAGAAAAATAGAGGAATCAACACAGACTCTGAGCTATTTTAAAAGACCACCCGCTCTGAAATATAGACCTATTATTGAATGGTAAAATAGAAAAAGATATCTAAATGGTTTTAACATTTAAGCTGCAGATTTAAAGGAGATTAATAACTTTTAGAACCAGAGGTAAGATCAACCTGAGGAGGAAACCAAAGACTGTTAGTGGAGCTTCCCTTCCTGCAGTGAGGATCTTTGTTTTCTGTTCTAAGCACCTTCCTAAACGCTTGACCTTTGACCTCCTCCCTCAAATATAGCACTCAATGAAGATCTGTTATGGTTCATTAATTGGATCGTTTTAGTGAGTAAACGCTGTTTAACCTAGATTATTCCTTCATCAATATATTACGTGTTTATTCCATCAGATTAAGGAAGAACTGCAACAGATTTCTGCATCTCCAGGAAGTTTGGTTTAATTTTGTTGCTCCTCCTTGTAGAAGGTCGTCCCATCAGGCTGCTTCCTCCAGCTCAGCTTGACGTCTGCTCTCAGGTCCTGTGCCGCCACTCGCTCCTCCACCTTCTGTTTGAGCTGAAACACAGAAGAAACCATCATCCTGAAGAGGAATCACTCTCTAACCAGATGAAGATCCGAGCTGAAGTCATCAGTGATGCTGATCAACTAATCAGAGGTCGGCAACCCAAACTGTTCAAAGAGACATATTGGACAAAAACAAAAAACGAATCTATCTGCAGCTGAATAAATGTAAAGTCTTCTATTAGCCTCTTATGGCAACACGGGCTCTAAGTGTATTATTATCCCACTATAAACAAGGACTACGTGGGCTTAGATATGAAAGAAATGTTTATCCTGGAGCAAATGTTACATCATGTGACTCTGCTGTATCATATTTGGTGCTTTACATTTAAATTCCATTAAAATATTAATGTTTTTGCTTTGTTGCATTGATGAAATTATAGAAACACGGTAAAGAAATCCGATTTTTTGTGTTATTTTATTTTGAGGATTTAGGTAAAAATGTTACAAAGTTTCCATCCCTGCATCAGAGCGCTACCTGTTGGATCTATGAACGGTTTTCTATCCTTGCAAACAAACTAGCAGCAGGAGTTTGGAGATGCAATCTACTTCTTAAATCTATCTTTGATCTCCTCTAATTTACCCAGAAGTTCTTTTTATCTCCCTCCCATCTGGTGGTGTTCTGCAGATTTAGCCGTCCCTGGAAATGCCTTTCCTAATGACTCTTTATTATTTGACAGCTTCTCATTGCAAAGCAACATGCAGGCATGGGCGGTTCTAGACAGGGGCCAACGGGGGCCAGTGCCCCTGTTGATGATGTCCTGGCCCCTGTTATGGCCCCTTTACTGAAGGCATAATACTTAGAGAAGTTCTAACGATGATATGCGCTGGAGCAGACATGGTTACTACAAGGTCCTTTGGATCTATTTAATTATTTTTTTCTTTACAAATTATGTTTTAGTAATTATTTAAAAAGAAGAAGGTGGTAGCTTTAGCGGTAATGAGATAGGACCCCAGTTTTCATCTGCTAAATGTTTTTTTTTTTTTACAAATTAGGAAAAATACTAATAATTTTTTACAGCTGCATTTATTGGTTTTGCTTGAGTTCTAATTCTGATTTTCTGCAAAAAGGTTATTTTAACTTACATAAAGTCAAAAGTATGTAAATTCTGATTGTATATTGACCTAATAAGACATAGAATTTTAATTAAACCCAATTGAACAGAAATGTCTCTTCTTGCAGCTAACTTCATATATTTGAATCACTTTCCCTGTTTTTTATTTCATGCTTTTCTGTTCCCCCATGAAAACACGCTGGCCACCTCCTGCCCACCTCCTGCCCCCCTCCTGGCCCCCTGGTACATTTTGGTCTAGAACCGCCACTGCATGCAGGCAATCCTTCCTCATTGGTAATGAAAGCAAATAATTTGCTCCGTTCTTCTTTGAATCTTCAGGGGTCCATTTCACAAAGTAGGTTTGACAAACTAAGTTTAAATCTTCAACTCTAAATTAATCTAGCCTAAAGTCTGGAACTCTGACTGTTCGGTTTCACAGCGGCTGCTTTGAATTAGTTCAGTCAATTCTAACTAGATCCACTCAGAGTTAAACGCATGCTTAACAAATATGAAAATTCATTATCAGTGGACACCGATTTGACGAGTCACCATGACAACAGGCAACAGGAAGTGCCTATTTCACTCCACTGGAACTAGAGGTTTTAATGAAGAAAACAAAAACAGAATGTTTTTAAAGACAGAGAAACAGGCTAGAGCTGCAAAGGAGACGAAGATGAAGGAGAAGATTGTTGCTCCAGTTAATGTGTAAGTTCATATGAAGTGACCTATGGCAGGCCGTTTTATCATTTATTAAAATCACTCTCCTCTCTCTGGTTCACTAAAATAAGATTCTCCCTGATCAAAATCACACTCCCACTGAACTGTAATAATAGATTTTCTAAATTACATTTTTGCAGCAGAAACTGAATTTTAGAAAGTAAAAAAAAGATAAATTATAATAAGAATTAAGTTTTATATATCTATAAATGTTTACACATTTAAAGTGGCCGTTCTGACATTTATCAGCTTGACTGAAAATGTATTTATGATATCTGAAAAATATTTTTTAATAGCTAAAATAATAATAACACACATGCTGACCAGCAACAACAGCAATATGTTTATTCTAGATGTGGAGAATGTTATTTTGCTTGAAATGGTCACATTGGGCCGGATCTATCAAAGGTTTGCGTGTATAAAAACGTGAGCTATTTCACTGCGCACGCTAAAAAATGTACAAACTGATCTATCAACAGCGTGCTAAAAGGATTTGGTCTTTAAAACATGCTAAATAGCGCCTCTTATCCATTTAGTACTTTTTCTGCAATGAATATGCAATATGGGGCGTTTACACGCAAAAGTGCGTCTTGTGGGAGGAGAACATGTAAATATATTAATTTAGCACTCGCAAAGTGATTTATTAAACCTGAAAGCAATTTTGCTAACGGTATCTGACTCTATATTTAACACGTTTCAAAAGAAGGTGCAAATGGTCTGTATGCGTAATTGCGCACACATGGCAGCGGTTATTGTCGCAAGAAGGAGAAATGGAAATGAAGCAAGGAGACGCAGAGAACGCAGTTTTTCACTCCGTGTGAATATTTTTGGAATGAACGAGGAAACGATCATCAAAACATATCGTTTATCCAGCATTGCCATTTTGGAGCTGTTGGGGGAACTCCGAATGGATTTGGAGCCAGCCACAAGGAGGACCCACGCAATACCAGATTTCACAAAACTCCTTGCAACGTTGCACTTTTTTGCATCTGGGTCATTCCAGCGTACAGTTGCAGCGAGAGCTGGGACCTCCCAATCTGGTTTTTCAGAAGTGCTGTCCGACGGGGTCGGGGTTCTCCCCCTGCGCCTGTGGAGCATCATGCCAATGCTGCGGGGATGCGTAATCTCATCCACAGTCACTTCTTGTGAGCCATTTGGTATGTGCATTTTTCTACAGGCCAATACAAAACACCTGTTTTTTTTTGTTTTTTGTTTTTTTTGTTTTTTTTACTGCAGTGAAGTAGAAATTCAGCCACATACCACCTTAGGGAATAAAGGTTGCCAAAGTTTTTTCTTTATATCACTGTAAGATTTAAATTTCTTAATGCACTAGTTTGTAGAAACTACAAACTACTTTGCCGCAAAACGCGCAAAACCATCATTTAAATAGGGCGTCTCCAACAGTTTTGCACCTGCCACCAGTTACGCAATCGCTCTTGTTAAATCACCCGCAAACCTTGGTTCAGCCCCTCGCGCAAAATTCCAGTTTGCGAGCGCAAATTACTGCACGCAAAATTGGATCTTGATAAATCCGGCCCTTAGACACAGAAATTAGGAATTCAGCAAAACTAATACATGTCAAACGGCTTGCCATATAGTCTTTTTATGTTGAATTATTACGTTTTTTTTTTTTTTATGGCAGTAGATCAATGTATCTATTAAGATGAATTTTTCTGTCAGAAGGTGAAGAAGAATAAAAACGTTGTTCTAATAAATAGAACCTGTTCATCACCTCATGGGTTCCTCCTGATGTTGATTCAGTCTGTTTTACAGTTAAGAGGCTGTTTGAAGCTGCGCTTCGGATCTTATCGTCCCAATAAATGGTCGTTATTAGCAGGTCCTGTTTAGATGAACAGGTTTACCTCCTCCAGCAGCTTCTCCTGGACTTCCGGCTCGTTCACATTCAGAAGAGAGTTTCCCACCAGCTTCACTTTAATCACATGTTTTGTCGTATCTTTAAAAGAAAGAAAAGAAACATTTAATCAGAGTCAGGATCATCTCTGGATGCAGCAGCACATCCTCATTCTTTCTCACCAGAGTAGCAAATAAATGGCTTCTTATAACCACACCCCCAGTCCTCCCACCGACCGGAGAGGCTGAAATCTGCTGCTGTGCAGTTTTCAATCCCACCGTCAGGTTCTGCTGAAGCCCAGTGGTGAAATAAGTACATGCCCCCGTTGGACCACTTCCAGGTGTCCCTGTAAAGACCGATCCAGGGAACAACACCTGCAGGCTTCTGCAGCCTTATCTGCTCGTTCTCCTGCGGGTGTCGGACGCTGGCCAGGTCTGTGTAGTGCCGTCTGCAGTAGCTCTGAGCGTCAGTCCAGTTCATCAGCGTCTGGATGAAAACAAATGAAACAGTTTGCCCTGAAAACAGAGCAAATAAGAACCGTTTGATCGGATGACCTGATGGAAATATAAGTACCAACTTATGAAAAGAAACACATTTGTTCTTAATCTGAGCAGGTAATGCAGCGGAATAATAATAATATTCGCTTGGAAGAAGATAATGGAGTTGATTTTTTATTTCCAGTTTTTTATCTTATTTTAAATGATCTCATCCCTTTGGTGTATCTGCTTACTTCAGTTTAAGTCCGTTTTTGTTGTGAAAAAGTATTTTACACAGCTGTGATAATAATGTGATACACAGATCCTTCATAATGTATTAGGCCCTCTTTTATTTACTATTTATATAAATGATCTTAATCGGCATGTGTCTGATGCAAATTTTCATTTTTATGCAGATGATACAGTTATTTACTGCTGTGCACCTTCTCTTAAACAAGCCATTGCACACTTACAGAATGCTTTTAATGTGGTCCAAAATACTTTGCTACAGTTGAAACTTGTGCTCAATGCAGAAAAAACTAAATGTATGCTTTTCACAGACCTTCGGAACAGGCTACTGAATGTTCCTTCAGTGGTTACTCTTGATGGTCGTGAAATACAGATAGTTTCAACTTATAAGTATCTTGGTATTGTCATTGATGACCACCTATCATTTAAGCCTCATGTTCACTGTCTAGTGAGAAAGTTGAGACTAAAATTGGGTTTTTACTTTCGAAATAAGCTGTGCTTTTCTTTTAATGTAAAAAAAACGGTTGGTGGCATCCACTTTTTTAACTGTGCTATGGTGATATATATGCATTCATCTGCTCAATGCCTGCAGATGATTGACGCAGCCTATCACGCTTCATTGAGATTTATTACTAATTGTAAAGCTCGCACCCATCACTGTGAGCTGTATTCTGGTGTAGGGTGGTCTGCCTTGGCTACACGGAGGCTTTGTCATTGGTATATATTTATATATAAGGCTATTCTTGGTGCGCTTCCATCTTATTTATGTTCACTTCTTATGAAAAAAAGTACTGGTCATTACTCTCTCCGTTCTCAGGCTGTTGTCTTGTTTTCTGTGTCAGTACTGAGCTGGGTAAAAAGGCCTTTGCTTACTCTGCTCCCTTTACATGGAATTTGCTGCAAAATAACATGAAACTTAGTAAATTGGTTCCTTTGAATACTTTTAAGCTGAAAATTAGATGTTTTGAGTTAGACTCCCTCACATGTCAATGTTTTAATTGAAATTTTATTGTAAGTGCATATTTGGCTTTTATGTGTGTGTCTTTGTACGTATGTAATGATGTGATGTCATTTTGATGCCTATCTTGGCCAGGTCTCCCTTGCAAAAGAGATTTTTAATCTCAATGGGTATTACCTGGTTAAATAAAGGATAAATAAAAAAAAATAATAATAATAAGTTTGATGATTTATCAGACTGAAAACACAAATACTGTCTTTATATATTTCTGTTTCTTCTGCACATCACAGAGGAAACATTAGTTGTTTAAATAACTTCATAATAAAATAAAAAAACGCATTTGTCAGCAATATTGGACATTATTAATTCTTCTGTTTTGCCAAGTAATCAGTTTGTCAGACCGTATTTACCGAAGTGAATCTAAAAAAAACCCAAAACTATGACTTTTGGTTTTAACTCACCTAATGTTTCATTACAGCTGAAGAATTAGTCCAGATACTGAGGGTCAATCAGTGACTCTATTTAATAATTATAATAAAATTAATACATTGCATGGGACTGCTCAGTGGAGCAATTGCAGCTAGAAGGTTTGCGGGTTCGATTCCCAGCCCGGGGTCTTTCTGCATGGAGTTAGCATGTTCTCCCTGAGCATGCGTGGGTTCTCTCCAGGTACTCCAGCTTCCTCCCACAGTCCAGAAACATGACTGTTAGGTTAATTTGCTTCTCTAAATCCTCCTTAGGTGGGAATGGTTGTTTGTCTCTCTGTTAGCCTGGGATGGACTGGAGACCTGTCCAAGATGGACCCCGCCCCTCACCTGTTGACAGCTGGAGATAGGCACCAGCGCTGCTTGCCACCCCAGCAGGGTTAAGCGCGACAGAAAATGGATGGATGGATGGATGGATGGATGATAAATTTTATTTCAAGCACCTTTCATGACACCAAAGGTTTCTCTACAACAAACAATTGAAAATACTCATTATATAAAATACACACAAAATTAAAACCATGGAGGTCTGGAGTCTGGAGAACTGATTTCTTTCAGCGTTTTTTATGTCGTTCCACTCTCACCAGTACAGAGGAATGAAATGAACTCTCTGCATTTAACCCCTCCCCTTGGGCAGCAGTGGGCTGCCATTGTGCGGCGCCCAGGGAGCAGTGGGGGGTTAAGGGTCTTATTTAGGGGAGTTAGGCTTGAACTCAGAACCAATCACTATGTCGTAACTACTAGGCTGCAACTCCCCCAAAGCAGGCATTGGCGTGAAGGGTCTTGCAGAAGGACCCAGACTGGCAGCTCATTCCCCCCTAGCTGGGATACGACTAGGACGGGTGACTTACAGTAGCAGCCATTTAAAATAGCCTTTCCCTGTGAAAAACCTTCAGAATGGCAGCAAAATCCCCTCCAACTTCCAGCCACTTCAGTGACCCCCTCTGCACT